>NW_027509182.1:12327500-12702500 GCF_051911475.1 Siphateles boraxobius
CATGAGGGAAAGTTTGCGCCGGAACACGCCTCCTCTTTGCGCTGAACCGCCCCGGGGAGCGCAAGTGTATTTCTTAGTTAATCGACGTGTGTCTGTTTGGGGGAAAAGTCCGCTTTGCGCGGGTGCAAAATAGGAATGATACATGCGTCAGTGTACAAAGTCATTTGCGCCAGGTGCAAGATAGGGCCCCAGAAGCAAATTGTTCTCAATTATGTGACACTGCTCGTTTAATTGATTCAATTGGTAACACTTGTTATTGTCTCTTCAAAATAAAGAAGCGATTCTGAACTGCCTGAAACGAGTCGTCAGTAATTCCAGTCTTAAATTCCTGATTAAACCTACGTAGGTTTGTGTTAAATCTGCATATGCAAATCTATGCTCTTCATTGGCTGCCTGTGAACAATGTCAACTTAGACCCTCAAACACTGTATTTGTATCTGAGACTGGAAGAGTTTAGTTCGTGTTGTACATGTCGAGAAGACGCTGTTTTCTGCTGCCAAAGCAAATCCACTTTGATGCACTTCAAAAGGATGAGACTCGGGCTCGAATTGATACAGTAAAACTGTTCGTATGCATCAAAAACAAAATTCAGATATGGTATTAGGCGTTTGGTTTCCGACACATACTGTAAGGAGCTGACCAATTACATCAGACTGGGCCGTCTGACCAATCAGAGCAGAGCAGGTTCTCAGAAAGGCGGGATTTAAAGAAACTGAATCCTTCATCGAAACGTTTCAGACACTGTGAGAAAAGAGCTTAAGCTGCAATGTATATTATGAGAAAATTAAAGTGTTGCATGCATGATGCATGTAAATCTAACATTTACAAGACCTCCAAAACAAAATTAGAAGCCTTTAAAATAACTTAATAGATGCACTTTGAATTACAGTGAGCAATACAGATAGAGAATATTTTAATAATGTATTAGTAAATCTAGAAAATAACATTAATTAATGCTTTAGTGTTGAAATGTTGTTGTTGTTTGTTCATGTTAACCAATGGAACCTGTGGAGTGTTGCCATTAAATTGTTTAAATTTAAATGGTTAATTTCTTAGTGTATTATGCACTGTTTTTATAATTCATTTTATTTGCACCACTAATATTCAGTTTGTTGATAAACTGCCAGACAGACAGAGTAGGAGTGAATGGAGACAATCTGTGGGAGAGAAAATGTGATTGGAGAATGAGAAATAGTGAGAGACGAACAGAGGAGGAATGGTGAAGGAGAGAGGCTAAAACATTTGAATAGAGAACCAGGGCCTGGAAAACTCATCCCAAAATCCCAAAACTCAACAGCTCTCCTGTCTCACTCACGGCCCTGGAAAACCTGATGGATCCGAAACCTGAAGAATGATGCGTTCGGTGGTAGGAAGGCATGAAGGCACATCTGAAACCAATGTTTGCGCAACATCTTTTCTGCCAAGATGCCTTCATCTGCTTGGATTCTGACGGCAGTATAGATCCAAAATGAACACACATCAGTGGCAAATCTGAGAAAATACTCAGCAATTGGCCGGTAACTTTATTAGGACCTGCAGCATCATGGATTTAAATGGTTTTTGAGAAGGACAATCTGACCTTCACTGTTGTAAATGACGCGAGCATTTCAGATCAGAAATGCAAGCCGCCTGCTAAATAAAACATCTGTTGCCATTCTTTACAGCTCCATGTGCTGACACACATGTTGAATATCGCTCACATTAAGCCATCAAAGTGAACATCTTAGGAGAAAAATCACATTTTTGATGTGTGTCCACTTTCACGTTCTTCTATGATATGATGGTGTGCCTGTAACAAAATGACCTATTTTTCCTCATAATGTAAAATAGAGTTTCATGGCTTGTAGAAATACTTATTTTTGAATTCACTCATCATTGGCAGGTGTGGGTGTATAATTCATTGCCTAATGATATCCAGCGAACTTGTGTGCGTCGTCTAAGAACACAAACAAGGACATTATAGTTAGCCAAAGCTAAAAGGAAGATGGAAACTAGAATAAAATACATTCTCATGGTTACAAAACTAAATGAAATAAACATAGCCATGCAGTTTTAGTAAATGATATAGAGTATATTATAAATTAAAAACTTTTTTTATTAACATGATATGGTAATAAAACTACAGCAGAATTGACAGGATTTAATATCCCCCCCCTCCCCTTCCAGATATAGTTTTTTGTAATCACTATTGTTTGTTTTACACAAGTGTTACAGAGGTAGCCTGGGAAAACCCAGACGAACTTCCGGCAAATTTAGATTTGCTCTGCAAGTTAGTCTGGCGAAGAGCCCATTCAAGCTCATTTCCAATCTTTCTAAATCGAGGCTTTACAAGATGACGACCGATCTGATTGGTTTTAGGTCTATCCAATTGCGCCCAGAGGCATTTGAGCGACGTCCGTTGGTGACGCCCCTTTGGAAATGAGCTGTGAATGAACCTTCACCAGACCCTAACTCAGTTACGACTGAGAAGGGTCTGGTTTTAACCAGGCTAGTACATAGGCTTAGTAGTATTAAACTTTAACAGATCCTCACATATTTTCAATTGACTTCTATACACAAAATCACCACGGTCTCTACATACATTTTAACATAACTGTCTCACCTATAGGCCTACAGTCACCGTGATTTTGCCAAGTAAGACATGTTCCATATTTTGTTGATCCTGGAACAGCATTCCTGTCTGAAAATGTAGTCTTAACCCTATCCATACCCCTAAACCTAAGCATAACTTGTCCCTAATATCAGAGGGAAATTATGTGAATAACTCTGATGTAGAAGCATCAAACCTGGTTGTAAACTTATACATGTTTGGATCACATAAACAGCTCCATATGTGTGTCTTTTCTGCTGTAGTAAACTTGCTCAGAAGCTCACCTGATACAGCACTGCACTTGTGAAGCGCTCGGGGTTCGAGTCTGTGAAACACGCGTCACGATAAAAGAGCTCAAAGAGTTAAAAAGACTTAGAAGCAAGATAAAATGGCATGGCTGCTTCAGCTAATGCATTTTTATCTTACATTTGCTCTCACTGGACTTTTAATTTCCGAACTGCTGTGATACGTACAACATCCAACGTAATAAAACACTGACAGATTCACTTTCTGTTTCGAATAACACTGAACATGCTTTTAGCGCCACTCACTGGATATTTATGTTGCGGAAAGAAGCAGCAGCGTAATATCATTTTGCATGAATTTTATTTAAAGCAATATAGAGTTGAGTGGTGCATTTTAGCCTGGCCCATAAGAACTTGAGTAGAGTAACAGCCTATACATAATTTATGATATCCCTACATTTGAAAGCCATTAAATTAATAATTATTGATGGAATATATCGATATTAGTATATTTTGTTTAGTCATATGATCATTCATTAAATTTGACTATATATATTTGCAATATAATGTGGGAGGGACAATGGAATTTAATGGATTATGTGTTTTTTTTTCACACAAAACCCCTTGCAATAAAAGCTATTGAAGATTACTGCCAAATTACCTCTAATATAAACACTACATACAAAAAAATGCCATTTGTTAGCAAGAGCAGGATAAAGAGAGAGAGAGAGAGAGAGAGAGAGAGAGAGAGAGAGGACTGACCTACCAAACGCCATGAATTATTTCCTCCTTTTTTAATTTAAAAAAAATGCACAAAGTTTTAGTTATAGTATAACAAAAACAAAACAAAACAATCAAAACTAAACGAATACCAAAAGTTATCAATCATAGTTTGAACATAACTAAAACTAAACCATATTGGTATGAATAATTGCAAATTGAATTAAAACTACATTCAAAACTAATAACCTTACATGAAAATGTCTTGTGATTGATCTGCTGAAAGAAGAAATGTATAAATGTCAGTTGTTTTCAGCAAATACTCCCATGATCTTTATTTCCTCTAATTATTATTCGGATGAAGATGGAACTGTGAGGACAGGGGTTTTCAATCGGAAAACAAGAGAAGACTTTCTTTAGTTCAGGCTTTATTTACTTTTATATTACTTGTATTTTTCCCATACATATTTTTGTTTAAATGTACAGTATATTTAGTGTTTATTTGATGCTAACATGACAATCTTCTCTTTCTGAAACATGAATATGTACACGTGTGTGTGTGTGTGTGTGTGTGTGTGTGTGTGTGTGCAGATGAGCCGAGCATGTGCTACTATTATGACGGCGACGGCGTCTGTGAAGACTTCGAGCGGGAGACAGGAGTGAAGGACTGTGGCCTGTATACGCCGAACGGTTTTCTGGACCAGTGGGCCACCACAGTGGAAGTGTCCCATGAAGATAGGCTGTACTGCCCAGCCGACGTGGCTGCTGGATATCCTGCTATTACTAAGGTTTGTGTCCACCTAGATGCCGACGGTGATGGAGGTGTTATGGCTTAATGAGGAGGCCAGTCACATCAACTCACTGCCTTCTGTGCATTACATCACTGTGCTTTGTATTGCTTGACTTTGCATTGCCAGCGGTTGCTCAAATGAACAATTCTCATTGACATCGAATGGTCGCTTTGTTGTTATAAATTGGGATGAGCTTGAATTATCTTTAGGTGCTTTGAACATTAATGGACGAGCCACAGTCCATTCTCTTGCTATCTGATGCATATCGCTCACATTTTTAAAAAACATTTTTAATAAGCTGTAATGTTATTGGCTGACTTGTCACAACTTTTTACCAGTCCAAAATCGTTGTTTCGAGGTTTGTGTGACACTGATGAGAAACCACATTTCTTTCATCCTAATGGGAAGCATATTTACAGTATGAAAGATTCACTATCCTCTGTTTAGTGCAGCATGTGCCATTCATCATACAGGAAATAGTAAATATGTCAACAAGTTAAAACCTAGAAATGCCCTAGTAACAATTCAGAACATGCAAGTAAATGCATAGAAATGCCAGAAAATGCAGACACTCAATATCCTGAAATCAACACCATTAAATATGAAATACTTAGAATTTTATTTATTATATATATTTTTTTTTAAATGGAAAAGTTTACGTAACTTGTAGGCAACATCTATTGTGGTGTATATATTTTGCATATGTGTTTTTGTTGAGTATCAAATATGATCCATCAGGCTTTTGGGAGCGTTCATCTCTCAATCATCATTGCATTGCATTATATGTTTTGCCCTCCACAATAAAAACTAAACAGAATCGATCATAAAGCTAAGCATTGATATATCATCTTGCTGTTTATTTTTTGATTGTGAAGGGCAAAACATATAATACAATGATGATTGAGAGATGAACAAATAAACCTCCCTCAAAAGCCTGATGGATCATATTTCATACTCAACTCACATAAAAAAAAAATGATGTATGAACAGTCAAGTAAACAATAAGGCATGTGGTAGATTGTGAGCACCTGTTTTTTTCTGCAAAATTGGGCCTTTTTCTAAATCTTGTGGACTTTTGCAAAATATGGTCCTTTTCATGTAAGAACATTGGCTTGCTACAAATACTTGCCTTAGTTCCTTCCCTAAGACTGGAGATAAAATCTCCATTGCTGAGTGGACCGTAAAGATGTCTGCGAAATTACACACCGACCTCGGTGTCATACAGCCCTTGTGCACAATGTCCCGGCCTGTTTCCTTCCAAGAACACACAGTGTAAAGTTTTGCTGAGGAATGGCTGTTTCCTAAAATGTCCAAGAAATAAACATTTCCCGTGAGTAGAATATATTCTGAACATGTTTCCGTGGGTCGATCCATTTCATTCATACTCCTAAATATGTAGCACACATGGCTTTATCCTCATCTGACTCTTAGAGTGCCATCTGCCGTCTGCGGTCTGAAGTCAACACAACCCAAGGCGCATCAGGGCTGTTTAAAGAGCTTTGAATGCTTTGAAATGCAGTTCAGTTTTGAAAGTTGTTCACAAATTTTAAAATGAAGAAGTTCAGTTCATAGTTCATTCTTTAAAATTTTGAACTAGTTCATAGTTCTTTTTTTCCAAATGTTGCTGCTGCGAGCTATTATTTTTCAAAATGATTGCCACAGCCCATATAGAACCACAGACACCAATTATTTTATCGTTGGGCAAAGTTTGAACAGAAATGAAAGATTTTTTTCCCATCCTCACCGACCTTGTCATAAAACTTGTTTAAATGATCATACGACGCCTCATCCTGCTTTTTGTGTTGATGGCGCGCATGCGGCGGTGCGACACTGGTGCTGGTGTTGCCAGATTGGGTGTTTTTCCACTACATATTAACGCCTGTTTACGGTGTGTTTTATCCGGGTTTTCGCTCTATAGAAATCTGGCACTCTATTGAACGAAGTTAAACTGAGAGAGCGTGCCGTTCACAGACACCAGAATGAACGAGTTCACAGTAACGTTCATCAGGCAGTAATACAGTACGTTCAGCTCACGTTCGCCCAAAATACTATCGTTCAATGAACACGTTCAGGCACAACACTGTTGAAATGCTTGTGTTGTTTTGTTTTCTTCAACTGCTTGATGTGTCCTCTCCTTCCGAAAGGGTTTGGACATGTCCCGTAAACCTTCAAGTGCCCGTTCCCCCTGTAGGAAAAGGAGAGTAGCTGATAGGGATCTGCTGGGGTGTTTTCAGAAGACGAGAGAAGACGAGTGCAGAAGGGGAGGAAGAGTCTGTGTCTATTTGCAAGGAAGAACAAACCAATCTTGAGGTCATTTTCATTCACTGAAAGCCACATCTGAAGACTTACACACTGCAATGTCTCTGCTCCCCACCTGACATTTTAAAGACCGTCTATGTGTTTTACAACAAGAGAGAACACAACGTCTTTTCTTCTGTGTGGCCTGGAAGAGATGCTCTTGATTTAGGTCATATACAGTAACACTAGCCCATTTTCATCCATTTGAACTCTAATTAACATTTAATACCAATTAATCACAGAGATTCCAGTGGATAGTCAGTGATCTGTCTTCTACATCACAAGTGCAGAGGAAGCGTAAACTACGAGTAGCTTCACAAGATGCAGTTTCGCGTTTCACACTGTTCATACCCTTGAAATTAACAATTACTCTACGATATTCATAATCTGAGCTCGTAAATATTACATTTTGGACAGTATTTCCTGGGTAGACTTTTTGGACAATAGCTGTAATTATTCCAATAACTGTAATTACTCCAATTGGCACATTTTTGCATTGTAACACAATATTCAAAAATGAAGAATATTAATGCATAGATTTGTGTGTGTGTGTGTGTGTGTGTGTGTGTGTGTATATATATATATATATATATATATACACCATTGACTGTAAAAAAAAAATATGGACATAATGTCCATGACGTCACCCGTAGGTTTCTGAAGAGCGTTTTTGAAGCCTAAAGTGGGAGGAGTCGGCCGTCACATCTTGGCAGTGCGTCACCGTGCGTCACTCCCGGACAAACGAAAATGGGCAAAAAGGCGGGTTTTGGGTGGAGTTGAGGTGGCTAGATGCTGAAACTACGCCCGCCCAGCTCGACGTGATCGAGTTTGCTCAGGCTAAGGAGCTAATGTGCTACTGGCCTCGCGCTAAAGTGACAGCTGACTTGAAGAAGTAGGCCTAAAGCCAATAGTTAAAGTTCATGTTTTTGCCCTTCGAAATACTATAATAGTTAAAAGACATAACTAAACGTGAGACTATGTGTATTGTGATGCATTATTATTCTGCTAGATAAAAATGTATTATCATGCAGTAACTATTTGCTATGAGCATGTGTGTGACAGTGATTCATGCGCATACATGTCAGTCAGCGCGGCATCGCACATCAAGTTCATAGAGAGCTTTATTCAGTCCATTTTAAATTCTGATAGATATTACCTAAGAAGTTCAAGTAAATGCACTAGAAATCCGCGCTCATTTAAGGGACGGAGAAAAAAGTACTGACACCTGCAGATCAACGGCACCGCAGAAAGAGTGTAGCCTCTATATCTTAGACGTTTTTAAATCTGGACTCCAAAAAGCAATGATATTGCCAGACATCCATGAGTGCATGTTCACAGAGGAAAATAGCTGAAGAACAGCGCTGGTTGTTCTTTCGAATCCAACGGCGTGGGCGAAGGTATATAAGGCGTGTGTTAAATTTTATGAAATAATCCCGAAAAAAGTATAAACACGGTAGAGATAGCAAGTTCAGCAGCTGGAATCAGCTGAGGTGATGTGATGGCTAACAGAGAGCAGACAAACGGCTAGTGACAGCAGCGGCAATCCACCTGTCACTCAAGTGGCCACACCCTTGTTTATGCAGCATTTTAAATGGATAACTTATAAAAAAAATCACCCCCCTCACAGTTGTCATTAAGGGCAAAATTAGCTATATAGACCAAAACCACTTTTTGCACCAGGCTGTAAACATATTTTTTCTGCTGTAAAGTTGGGCATATTAACATGTGGGAGATACAGATTTGACTCATTTTGCAGCCAGCCTCAAGCGGCCAGTTGATGAATTGCAGTTTAATTCACTTCCTTGTTTGTTTCAAGAGAGAGACCGGGAGGTTGCCACTTGAAATATACACACACAATATATATGTCCCAAAAAAAAAAAAAAAAAAAAATATGTATATATATATATATATATATAATATATATATATATATATATATATATATACATATTTTTTTTTTACATACTGTATATCTTTAATATACCAACATTAGATGTGTCAACACTATAAGCGTTTTTAGATATAACTCTATTCCACTTATAGTTTCCATATGAAAATTCAGGTTTGACTTTACTTTGATGGTCCCTTTAACACATTCTACTGACTATAAATAATGTTGCACCTACATGTCTACTAACTCTCATTAGAGTATGAGTAGACTGGTAGGGTTAGGATTAGGGTTAAAATACATTGAAATCTAGTTGCAAAGTTACTTATAGTCAATATAATGTCTGTTGAGAGACCGTCACAATAAAGAGTTAGTAGATATTAAGCAGACAGTCTACTAATACACTAATTAGAGTTAGTTGGCATGTAGTTGCAAGGTTACTTATAGTCAACAGAATGTTCAAAAGGGACCATCAAAATAAAGTGTTACACAAATTCATATTTGAAAAAAAAATATATTTATAGTTTTTTTTATTAAACTCTTGATGTTAAATAAAGCTTTATAAACATTATCATAAGCATTTCAAAAATTACAAAAAATGCATCATTGCAGCATCTCAGTGTCTTCGTTTACTGTTTCTCTTGACTAGTTCAGATTTCTAAAAACATGAAAATTAAAAAGAGATTACAATGCATTCATTTGATTTGAACTTGATTTATTTTTCCTATTCAGAAAGACATGAATAATGCCATTCAGCTGTGGGCACATCCCTATTTTGCATAATAATATCATAGAATGCATGCAATGTGCGTGCTACTCGTATTTTGGAACCACAATGACGTACAAACGACTATAATTTGGCAAGTGTTTGCAGTTGCTTTTATATTTAGAACATGGTTTCATAAATAAAACAGTGTGTGTTTGAAAGCATAGTAAGAAAGTCTTCGGGTTGTTACACAGACCAGCTAATCGAGCATCGGAATTATTGCTGAATTATTTAAATAATTACCTGCTCCTAATTTTACCTGTCTCCTGGGCCAACTGTTATCAGGATCATTTGAGGTACTTCTTACACCTGGCCAAGCACAAATGGGACTCCGCTGTAATAATGCTTGAACAGAGCATCTTGTTCATGTAGTGGCACCATTAGGATTCTGCTTTTAGCTGACGCTGGTCTGGAGGGAATTCACCAGTTAACAGTAAGTAAGCACATGTTAGCATAGCGAGGTCACAGAAAGCAGCCAGCTGATCCCTAAGGCGCCCGTGTTCCTTAACAAGCGCTGACGCAAACTCCATTGCCCTGGAGGCGTAATGACGGCATACAGCAGAGCATTGTGTTGCTGGAGTCTGCGTGTGAACAAACTCTACCGCAAAACACTGGCAAGGTCTTGCAATGTGGGAGGGTCAGATGAGTCACGCCCATTTCTTGTTGGGTCACTAATCGTCTTCAGCAATGCTTTGATTGCTGCAATGTGGCAAGATAACTTTGTGCAGTCATCTCTGTGCAACTAAAAAAGGCGCCATTGATTCCTGTAACTCAACCAGTAGAGCATGGCGCTAGGAATGCCAAGGTCATCGGTTCGATTCCCAGGGAATGCATGTAATGATAAAATGCATACATTAAATGCGACGGATAAAAGTGTCTGCCAGATGCATAAATGTAATGATTTGCCATATACTGTTGAGTCTTCTCCTGCTTCAGTTATTCCACATGGTTTCCCCATTAAAGACTGGACTTTAAAAGGCAACCTCTATTTACACTGCTGGCTGTTAACATGTCAGGGTTTTTGGAAGTCTGTTGAACTAGGGCTGTTTATGTGATGTAGAGTTAGCTCACAGACGGAGTGCTCTTGGGAAGCCATTGGCCAACCACACATTTTCCTTGTTTGCCCACAGAGGCAAGAGCCAATGCTTCAGGCCTGACACCCTAGACGAAGCTGTACCCGGTGCAGTTCTAGTCCCAGTTATGAGATCAGGGCTGTCATAAACCATCTGGGAGTAGTTGATATGGCTGAGGGTTGCACTCCCAACACATTTCCCTTATTCTCTGAGCACTTTTGTGGCAGATTTCTGATCCTTGCTGCATGGCTAACAAAGGATGTTACCTCACATGTTGCGCAGGGTTCCCTAGTGTTGGGATGGTGGTTTGAACCTCACAAAGGTCTCTCAATAAATAGCTTGCAGATGTTAATTGGCTAGTTGGCAAAGCCTCTTCTTATTTGTCCCAATTTTGCTGGAAAAACAAGTTCAAGTTTATCCAATGTGGGCAGGGAAAATAAACAAGCAAATATGCAAATAGATTCCAAATAAGAAACATTCATTTCCCTTGAAATGGATTGTGTGTGTGCAGTGGAAAGTTCTTTAGCAATAGTAGAGTTGAAAGTCTTTAAGCTTGGGAAACAAAGACAAAATGCCTCTAAATGTTCACAGTGACTCAAGAAGCCAAAAGTGGCTAATTTAAGTACTTAGCATTAACAACTGCTCAGTTGCACTTTTCATGCATGGCACCTTGCAGCAGATCGAGAGAAATGCTTCTCCTTTGAGAAATCTTGCAAAATAAATGATTTTTCCCTCAAAAAATTCATTTTTGCTCAAAGACAAAATGACACTTAATACCTAAAAAAACAGTTTCTAGTTCATATAAGCTGCACTGTTAAAGGGGGAATTCACCGCTGGCAAGATGGGCTTTAATAAAATGTGTCTGTCTATGGAGTAGAAACTCACTGCTGCAGTGACGAGAGAAAAATGTGTTGTTAATTTTTTTTGCCAAAAACGTTTTTTGCCCCATACTGCACTTTTGATTTTGGAACTGATTTTGAAATCTGACTGTCCATTGGCAGGAATACAAAAATGCAGAAGTTCGATCTGTAGCTTTAACAAAAGTTGTCAAAAGTCCGGTGGATGACACAAATTATGCATCTCGTGTCATTCGATGGACTTGCTGGCAAATACTGTAAATGGGGATATCTGGGTCCAGGCAACACAGAACAAGAGTGCATGTTGTTCATTTATAAATACTACCGACAGTGTAACAATACAAAGCTGGTAGCAAATCTGCAAACTAATCCTTTAGTCAAGTGATCCAGGGGCTGATTTGTTGCCAGGCCGCACAGCTGAATGTGTTTTTGTTGCACCAGGAAGTGTGGGTTCCTCCGAGAATTGAGGTTTGCGGTGACTGAGCACTTTGTTTTACCTTTGCAGAGGACACCTGTTGGATATCCACATCTTTTTTTGAAGGATTGTTGAAAACATGCTCTCTTCTGGTACACATGGACACTGGTGAACTTTGACAGGCCTGAATCATTGGCTTAGTTCACATTAGGGGTGGAAGATCTTCCCAAAATTACATATAGCAATCTTATAACAAACAATCACGATCCACGATCTGAATCACAATCTTCTCAATTTTGAGATGTACTATCAAGAATTTCCAGACTGGAAAAATACTTTGACTAAGAAATTTGCACAATTTAAAAGGCAGTATTGCATTAAACAACCAGTTGTCAATATAGTCATTTAATATGCATTGATTCTTTTTAAAACTATGTGACTATATCCTGAAAAACGGCATGCGGTACAATGATCATTTTATCTTGATTATCATGCTTTCATAATTGTTGGAAGCCAAAATCGAAATCAAAATTAAAATTTGGTCCATCCCAAATCCCTAATGCTGTTGAATTGTTTTTCGAATGCGTCATCACGCATGAAAGGCACATGATAGAGACACATGATATAATTTGGCCAGTCAGCACAGCCATCCAGTAGGCAGTCATTGCTGTAATTAAAGGGATAGTTCATCCAAAAATGAAAATTCTGTCAGTAATTACACACTCTCCTCTTGTTCCAACCTCGTAAGACCTTCGTTCATCTTCGGAACACGAATTAAGATATTGTTGATTAAATCTGAGAGCTGGATCACTCCTCCATAGGCTTCTAAGGGATTGAAACTTGTTCCCCGAAAAGTTATTAAAGACATCGTTAAAATAGTCCAAGCGACTACAGTGGCTCAATCTTAAGTTTATCAAGCAACGAGAATACTTTTTGTGTGCAAAAACAAACAAAAATAACGATTTTATTTCAACTATTGATTTCCTTCTCTGTGGGCCTCGAGTCAGTTCACTAGTGTAATAGTGTAAACTTCTGTGTTGTACGTCAAACGCATCACACACAGCCTACGTGTGACGTACAACACAGAAGTGCTGCACTGTTACACTAGTGAACTTACTCGAGGCTCACAGAGAAGGAAATCAATAGTTGAAATAAAGTCGTTATATTGTGTTTGTTTTTGCGCACACAAAGTGTTATTGTCGCTTGATAAACGAAGGTCTTACGAGGTTGGAACAACATGAGGGTGAGTAATTGCTGACAAAATTTTCATTTTTGGTTGAACTATCCCTTTAAAGGGACATTAAGTAAGAATTACTCCCATCTAGCGGTGAAATTGTTTTTTGCAATCAAACGAATTGTCCTCTCCAGCGCCTCGCGTTTTCAAATGCGTGTTGAATCAACGGTAACCGTTATGTACCAAAAAGCTATGACAGGATGTCTTCTAATAGCACTTCGTCGAGTTTTCCTTCGGGTGAACAGGTTTTTTATTTCAAACAAACTTCAAATTGACACAACGAACAAACGAATGTTACAGTATGTAGTAATGAGTGTCAAAAACATGAACTATTGTAATTAGTAGTTATGCCTTGTTTACTCGTTATATTTTTTTGAAGTACGTGCATTGCTATATATCATCATCAGATGATTCAACAGTAGGGAGAGGAAGAAGTAGAGGTAGAGGAAGAGGACAGAGAGGCATAGGTATGGTCCGCCATTAAAAATAAAAGTGACAAGTGCCTCTCACTGCTCTGCTCCTCCGTTTCTGCTGCTTTCAGTTACGTCACGCTGGCTCTGAACGAAAACGCGTTGGCGTACTTTTTGACCCTCTCTGCTATTACAGTTTTACAAGATGGCGGAACTACATGGAAGCCTCCGTGGACCTACCCGTCCCATGTATATAAATATAATAAATTCTTCGTTTACGAGGATAAATCAGATAATTGGCAGAGGTATTTGTACACCTTTGGGGACATATTTATGAATAAAAATATTGATTTTAGATTATAAATTACCTAAAAAGTTACTTATAGTCCCTTTAAGCATTATTATAAGGGACATAAAATATCACAATCTCTATGATTCGCTTGAAAAGTAGATTGTGGAAAGCCTTCGAAATCGATCACAATATAAAATCATTAAATTCCCCACCCCTAGATCACGTTCATGCAATTTTTAATGAAGAAGAGGTATACATATTTGGCTTGCTGTCCATGATGGAGGGTTCAAGCTCAAGACTTCATTCCTTGATTGGTTTTGATTGTGATAACCAGTCAAGGAGGGTGGAGTTGTGGTGGCGGAGGGATGGCGGAAGTAGGACAGAAGTAAGCAGCGGCTTATATGCTTTTTCAGGCACTGATTGATCAGACTGCATAAACATGTCCCTTCCTAACTTTTGTTAGGAATCCAGTGAGTCCATATGGAGCCTTTTAACATACACTGGAACCTGACAGTGTAGCCTTAACCGAACTTTTGCCGAGTTTTGCCCATGCAGTCTGAGGAGAGACGGCCTCCCCCTGTGGCTCCCAATGATTCTTCTCCATTTCCTTTTATCTTAAGTGGTGATTTACAAACAAAATCTTGGGGTTTGGCTGTGGTTCTGTGTATATGCGTCTGTAGTAAGGTGGTTGTAGGGGGAACTACACAGCTGGTAAACATTAGCTCTTGGACACAATTATCAAACCATCCCAGGCCTACTTTGTTTTCAGGAGTGAAAGCTTGAGGTTGTTAGCTTATAGTTAAATTCACATCGAAACATCCAGTTGCTGGGTCGACCCTGGAGCTGGGTAAAAATGCAGTTTTTCCGCATTTCGTTTGCTCTGTATAACACGGTGTGGGACGTGGTGACAAACACATCCGCAATTACATCACAGCGCAGAGACTGGCCCGGCAAACCGCACCGAGTTGAACTTTGCAGCTGTCAGTGATCCACCTTTCTGACAGGACCAGCATCACTGCACAAAAGATCTCAATTAAGTTTTTTCTTCAGATCGGTTTTCCTCAACCGGCTCCGAGCAATGAGTGTTGATTTTTCCAGCTCCTTTTATAATTTACAGCCTGTCCTCACATTCCAGTAACCTGTGGTTTGAGTCAATAAGTTGTAGATCATTTGTTTTATTGGTTTATTTAGCCCCTCATGCTGGGCTATTGGTGGGCCTTTCCTGGCGGTGGTGTTGTGGTTTTACAGTGATGTCACAGGCCTGCTATGCATCCGCAGGGAGACTTCCACCACCCACTGATAGGTAGCAGTTACTCCAATGATCTCATCAAATCAATGAGAAATACCCTTGGATGAGCCCAGAAGCCAGTCTGAAGTGTTGTACCTTCCCTTGTGAAAAACAAGAACACTTTAGCATACTTTAAAAAAGAGTACTTTTTAGAATAGACTTAAGTGCGTACTGAATGCAATGTTTCCAGGCACTTAACTGCATGTTAATGGCAATTAAATAAAAATGTATTACAGTTTAAATTTATATTAAAATGCAATTAGCCAAACTTTAGAGCACTTTTTGCACACACTTTAGTTGTACTTATGCACTGCCGAATGTACCAACAAGCATTTATTGTAATCCAAAATATACTTTACTGTCATTTCTATCGAAACTTTTATGTAATGTATTTAAGCAAATTTGCAGTTTGCATGAATTTAAATTTTAGTACATTTAAATTATATTAGCTTTAAATGTAATATTGAATAACATTCTACAGCACTTAAGTATTTTACATGTGATTTAGTATGTTGGTCAACACGTGTACTTGTTTAAGTTATGGCAAAATATTATTAAGACATTATGATTTAAAATGTACTTTACATTAAAACTTTTAAATTAACATTATTATAGTGTGCTTTTTTAAAAGTTTACTTAAGTGTGTTAAGAAACATAGTCATGAAAGTGCACACTCTTTAAGTACACTTAAGTGACTTTTTAATTCATTAATATTATATTGGGTTCACCTTTTTAATAGGTGTCATTAACTACTATACTTGTTTTGTACAATCTACTTATTGCGTTGATGTATTGCAAAACACTTTTCCTGCTATTGAGGTGGGATACTGGTAAAGATAGGACAGGTTTGGGGATTGGTCAATTATTAGAGATATGGATTATTTTTTATAATCGATACCAATGCCAAAATACCGAATAAATTAAACCGATATTTATTTATTGTTTTATTTCTGTTTTGGACAATTATGACAACAGCACTGAACTGAACAAACTGTTTGAACAAAAAAACAAAACAAAAAATATACCCGATTATGGGTAAATGCTTAAATATCGGGAAAAATATTGGTAAAACCGATTATCGGTTGATCTCTAGTAATCATTGATGTAATTAAGGAAATTAATTACATATGTCATTACATGCAGTTATTTTTCAATATAAGCACAATGTAAAAACATATATGCACACAGTAATGACACTACATGTGCACGTTCAATACAATTAAGCACAATACAAGTATCTTTACACTAGCGTATTATGTTTATCCATTGATTTGAAGGCTTTTGCTTTGTACAAACATATAAAAAGTGCATTCTGTGCATTCAGGGAAAAAAGTGCCACCTGCGGTTGCAATAGTTGGAAATGCAATATAGCTTTATTCCTTGAGGGACCAGATCATACATGAAACATCGACAGATCTCTTGGTCAGATGCTTCATTATTTTTCCGTGTGGTTTCCATAGTGTCTCCAATTACATGTATCATATTTCATATGGTCAGGAGATTGGGCGAAACATGGTGTCCTTGTCTAATGTCATGATGTGTACGGCTCTTTTTTAAGTGGGGTTCGATAAAATCCCTTTCACAGTATTCTCAAAATATTACACAATGCAGATTATTTTAGGGTACACTCTGTTTCCTAGAGCTGTTCACCTACAGTATGTCTCTAACAAGTCAAATTGTCAAGACGTTTTAAAGACTGTAAACTTAATTTGGTCTTTGCCCTATCCGCCCCCCCACCCCCCCCCCAAAAAAAATTTTGAAAATGCTGTATCCTGTATTTTAGCTTTTGTAAAATCTATTACATACATACATTTTTTCCAATTAATTCATTTTTTTGAGCAGTATAACATTAGAGAGAGAGAGAGAGAGAGAGAGAGAGAGAGAGAGAGAGAGAGAGAGAGAGAGAGAGAGAGAGAGAGAGAGAGAGAGAGAGAGAGAGAGAGAGAGAGAGAGAGTAAACAAGTAAACAAAACATCATCTTGCTAGAAAATTAAATAAATGGCAGGTTTGTGTGGTATTCATAGTTGAAAATCATACAAGTCTGGAATGGTGACAGAAGTTTAGTTTTTGAGGAAGACACTCTTCCTCATTGAAAAAAAAAAAGAGTCGCCATCTATGTGTCATGGTCATGTTAAGTTCTCTGTCTTGTTTATATTTAGTCTTTGTTTTCATTGTCTCTGTGTTGTGTTTGGTCATTTTCACACCATTTGTTTCTGAACCTGGTGCGTTTTCTCCCTTAGTTTTGTTCGTTTAAGGGGTAAATGGACACAGGAAATTCATAGTTTTTGTGGTTAAGAACCTTAAGAATCTTGAGAATCTTAAAATGTGTAATTGGAAGAATGCCTCCCCGACGAAGCCCTGATTCCTGCTCTAATTGCATTATAAATAATATAATATATATACTTTTAAGTATAATGAAATATATATATATAACTTATCAGGGCAAGTCAAGTCACCTTCATTTCTATTGTGCTTTATACAATACAGATTGTTTCAAAGCAGCTTTCCAGGGATAAACGGGACAGTGATTCAATGATGCAAACAGAGTTTATTTCGGCTGTACAGCAACTCTAAAAGAAAATAGTGTAATTGTTCAGCTAAAGTCAGTTCAGTGTTGATTCAGTTCCGTTTGTAAAGAACAAGTATTAAATTAGTTTGTTTCATCTTTAAAGTAGTTCTGGGGAAAACAGCTACAGGTAAAGCCACATTAAGTCTAGTCAACAATAAGTCTAGTCAACAATAAGTCTAGTCAAGTCAATAAGCCACAAACACTCTTTACTCACATGTGACTAGGATAAACACATTTTGGTACGCTTTGAAATGTTGCCTGACTCAAACCAAAATGCAACATTGTAACAAATTAAGGCCCCGTTTATAGTAATCACCATGGCTATTTTGAAAAAACTGACATTTCCCTTCGTTTACATGCAAACGGAGAATTCGCCTCTGAAAACGATTCTTTCTCCAGCCAGAGCGGAGATTTTGGAAAAATTTGTTTGCACGTTTGCATGTAAAACTGAGAAAAACGGCGTTTTAGGCAGCCGACGTCACAGTATGCGACAGAACTTGCACCTGCATTAAAAGTGTGACCTATTTGTTCAAAAGAGGAAGAGGAAGTGATTCGTTGCTGTTATTGCTATTTTCGGGATTCTCCGTTTCATATATTTTTATTGATATGCACACAAAAAACTATTTTCGGGATTCTGATTGGCTAACGTGGGCTTGTGCTTCTCGTTACACTGCCACCTACAGGTTTGGCTTGCTCTTGACGCCATATATACATGAATATCAGATGATGTCACCAACGTCTCCTCACTGACGTCACTCAATTCTAAAACTTGTCTTCCGCCATCTTGAGTACCTGATTCGGCAAGATCGATACGTCAGTCGCAAAGGAAGTAGAGCTTATTCTCTGGCCGAGCCCGAACTTGCTGGCCGATATTTCCCGTCACTATCCTCGGGCCGGGCCCTTGATCTAGAGATGTGCACCTCCAATGCAAAAGAGTGCGGCACGGGACTAGATTTGATGGCGAGTGTGAGCGGCAATGCACTCTGTGTGTGTGCGCGTTGCAGGGAGAATAAAACGATTCGCGGGACTCCCGCAAACTAGAAATATCTATGAATAAAACATATAAAAACTAATACATTTTTGCAGAAAAGCAACAAGAACTAAAACAAAATAGAA
Source organism: Siphateles boraxobius (assembly GCF_051911475.1). Classification (NCBI taxonomy): domain Eukaryota; kingdom Metazoa; phylum Chordata; class Actinopteri; order Cypriniformes; family Leuciscidae; genus Siphateles; species Siphateles boraxobius. The sequence continues at coordinate 12,346,052 of NW_027509182.1, forward strand.
ACGATTTACAGGCCAGAGTTTCCTTTTAAAACACGTTTGCAGCGTTGAGCGATGTAGCCAATCACAGACATACGTGTTGATTTCTTCAACGCAAAGGCCAATCAGAAGCATTTAAGATAGACTCCCCTCACTGCTCAAAACCTCTATGCTCAAAACTGAATTTTTGTTCAGAGCTCTGTATGCTGACAAATCCTCTAATTGTAACAAACAAAGTGTATATATTATGAAAGATTCATTGTGCAGTCAGCTTAATTGATATTAACAGAGATGTGAGATCGCGATTAACTGATGTCAACTTTTTAGGAATTATTAAGGGAGCGCACTTTGCGCGCATTCAGTCACAATCCTTCAATCATTTAATGACCAACCATGCACGCAGCTGCTTGCTTTTATGTTATAACAGTGGTTTGTGTGTGCAAACTCTCTGTGCAGTGTTCATGTTGTCTGTGGTGAGTGGATGTAAATGATAATGAGCTTACGCTAGCTTAGGGGTGTGCGATATCACAATTTATGATCGTGGATTAAAATATATCCACCATCTGCTTTTGAAGAAATGTCGTAGTATCGTGCATTCTATCAGTTGCAGTTCTGGCGCCTCCGTCTCAGCATAGGCTACAATGCGACGTATATTCACATCAAATGTTAACGCAAAGGAACGGGACAATGCAGTTCACATAAGTTCATTATTTGCATGTGCTAACAAGTCATTCACGTGTTGATGCGCGGTTCTAACGAGCGCTTTTCTGAGCGCGTACACCCGAAGCGCTTGCGCACTAAGCCTGTCTAACAACAGCGACAGGTTACTGAACGAAGTTATCTTTCTAGTCTTATTGCCCGAATACTGTCAAATACACACAGGGTTTACATAAACAAAGTTGGTTATGTATAAAGTGAAACAAACAGAGAAAATCTGCTTCCTAGCTAATGCCGTCAGTATTGTAAACAGTACCCGGCAGGTACTCAAGATGGCGGCAGTCAACTGGAAAAAGAGCGGATGACGTAAGAGGTCATGTGACTGATATTCATGTATACACGGGTTTGTGTAAACAAACAGTTTTCTGAAAACTGACAGGTGTGCACGATTTTATTATTTTTTATTTTAAACGGAGAGGGTGAAATGTCCGCGTACGTGTAAACGTAGCCTAAGTTCCTTTTCTGAACCAAGCAAACGATCTACAGGTCTGAAAACGCTCTTAGTCCTAGTCATCCAGTAGTCGTCATGGTTTCTCATTAGTTCACACCTGTTTCCTGGTGTATTTAAGCCTTCTGTCTTCCTCAGTTCAAGGTCTTGTGTTGAAGTTATGTTCTATTGCTGTAGTGTTCCTGGTGTTTATTAAATATTATTTCACTGTTTTCTGCGTCATGCATGTTTGTTTGGATTATCGCTACAGCTAAACAACGATGCGTTGAACGTTTACAAAAGTTAAAAAAGCTTTGATGCCATTTCCTGTTTTTGTTTGTTTATGTTTCCTATCCCCAGACATGCCAGTCCAAGGTGTTTGACCTCTCTGATGGAGTGTCTCAGTACGCCTGGTTTCCATGTGATCAGGCTCAGGGTGTTTCCTGGTATTCCCAGTACTGGTTGAAGGTAAGATTTAAAAAAAATTAAAATAAAAAATTCATTATAATTGTATTTTGTCACGTCTCAGTGTTTGTTTGTATGTTCATTAGTCACATGTCTGTCTTTGTTCTGTTTTCCCGCCACTCATTTGTTTCCATGGCAACCCTCATTAATTCATCTCTCACCTGTTACCTCGTTAGTCTTGTCAGCTGTGTCTCGTTTCCATACGTATTTAAGCCTTGTTTTGCCTGGTTCATTGTCCGATCTCCGTTATACCTAGTGTGTGTGTGAATCTTCTGCCCGTCTGTACCTATTTGTGTTATATATTGTAAGTAAACGCCTTGCTTTGGAACTTCTGTCTCCTCGTCTACTTCTGGTTGCACCACACCGTGACATATTTGACATATTGGGAGATTTTAAATGTAAATATGCTTCAAACCAAATTAGTTTATACATTTCAGACTGTGAGCTGCTGTGGTATAAAGATTTATTAATTGTAAGACACCACAGGTGAGTAGAGTATTTGGAAAAAAAAAAGTTTTTACTATACTTCCCCAGTTAATTAATCACAGTACATTTAAGACATACAATTTTGTATCACAAGTTTTAAAAATGAAAATGAGGCAAGGCAAGTTTATTTATATAGCACATGTAACACACTATAGCACAAAGTGCTTTACAAAAGGAATTAAAATAATCACAAAATTAAAGCAAGGAAAATGAACAGTTATACAAGGAATTAAAAGAGATATATGATACAGTTATACAATTAATTATGAGTAAAAAGATGATACCTAGATAAACTTCTCATCTGACAAAACACCCTGTGTATCATATTTTTCACAACTTTTTTTTGTATCAAGTTTTTCCCAAGGATCGAATTAAAAATTCACTAATATGCATACGTTTTTGGAAAAGAAATCAGAACATTGGATAAAGACAGTTTTTATAGTGGGGATTTTGGATATCTCTTTTTATCATTCCATAAATCTGACAATACAGTCAACACATTTTCACCATGTATTTTATAAATAAAATGATATATGGACAAACCACTCCATACAAACCAAATGGTACATACATACCATATTTGGTGTATATACATTAAGTGGGGATTTCTGGCTTAAACCTTTAAAGATATGTGTTGTAATTGAAATCTACAGATGCAAATATATACATTCTAGTAGAATAAACTAAACATGTTTTATTTTTTGATGTTTTCTTTCCATTAGTCTGAAAGAAAACGCTATTGAAGCAAAACAGTCCAAAATCTCAGGATTGACCAGTACATGACAAAACAATGTTTTTGCCTGATGTGTCTTGCCTTAAACGTGATGTGATTTTGCTACTGTGGTTCTCTTAAGATTAGACCCTTGTCTCAACTTAAACACAGCTAGTGACTTTTACCACAGTTTAGAACAAGACTTCTGCATAAATGTAAACCAGATCTTGTCTCAACAGGCATATTTCTCACACCCTATGGTTGCTGCGGCTGTTATCATCCATTTAGCCGCAGATGGAACGAGCTTCATCGACCAAGCCCAGTGCAACATTACAGTCCAACTGATCGACACCAAAGAGGGCGTCCACAGCTTAGGTGAGATCTGGTGACGTTGCACAGTTTTTTTGGCGAGTGCAACTATTTGACTTGGATTCTAATATTGCCAATTGCCTAAATCCGTCTATTACTTCCCCTGAAATGTTCAGGTGACTGGCGTTTGAGCTGCCGCACCAATCCTCTGGTCATCCCAGTAAGTCACGACTTGAGCATGGCCTTCTACCACACCAAAGCCATTCTCCTCATGTTCCGCTCCGATCTCGTGGCCATCTCTGGTGTCGGCCTGCGCTCTTTCCAGTTCTTTGACCCAATCACCATCAGCGGCTGTCAGAGCAATGAAATCTACAACCCCATGGGCCAGAGGTGAGCTATCATGCCTATCGAGTCAAACCACTGCTTTCATAGACCTCTCACATTCTTAGAAGAAAAGATTCTATAGATAATCTTAAAAAGTTTTGTTAGGAGCTGTCATCTTTTGGATTAGGTTTTAATTTCATGTTATGAATTAAACAGCTCCTATATATATATATATAGGATATGACAAACAGTAAAATGACAAAGTGTGTCAGACCGTGTGCTATTCTTCTGTATTTTGTCTTGTTTTCTATGTAAAATAAGTATCTGTATACAGTGTACAGGTAAGCTACACATATTTGAGAAAAAGTGAAATACAGTCTTGTTTTCAGAGACATAAAACAAAACACATATGCCTAATTCAAGAAGAAAATTGGAGTGTGAAAAATAAACATAATTCAAAGGGAAAACAAGTTTATTTTTCTGCCGCACTGCCAAATACTTTTTTCTTGCTTTAACTGTATTACACACACTATCAAGCAAAGCACTGTTGCTCAGTCTGTTTAATTGGTCAGAAAAAGGCTGGAATATGGTCATGAACAACTAAATGATGAAATTAGTGTATTTAAAAAAAAAGAGAATCTGTTTTACATTGTTTCCTAATGTTTCCAAGGCATAATCTTCATTTGAGTCTGGCTGTACCACATTTACAGTCCATATGGATACTACAAAAACACAACAAAACACAAAACTAAAGAAATTAAATCCGTTCTGTATACATCCATTCTGTTCTGAAGCTCATGCAAGAATGTGCAATAAATATTATTTGCTTGATTTATAGAATGAGGTCATTTTGAAAGTTCCATTTGCATTCCTTTAAAGCAGAAAATTATTTGATGGCCATGAATAATATATATATATATATATATATATAAGCTGCCCTTTGAATGCAAAGTGACGCTGTATTGACAGCAGTTTGATTTGCTTCAGGTCCATAGTGTACTTTGAGTGGTTGATTTTCTTCAAATAATACTCAGAGGCACGCATGCTGAATATTCAGGTCTTGCAATCTATTTATCAGTCAGTATTTCATATTGAATCATCTGTGGAGGCCTTTGTCCACCAATAACATATTTCCTGTAATACTGTCCCTGCTCCCAATGTTTTTAACAACAGGGTCCGTTAACATGGTTTGGTTTTATGTGTCCCTTCTCTTTTCAGTACTGTATGCCACTGAAGCATTAGTTTAATGTGTTCAGAGGGCTGTGTTTGGCTCTGGGATTTGGCACACTGGTTAATGGGTGTACCATAAATTAACTTGCAAACTAATAAGATGAATTTAGGCCAATAGTAGCAATGGTAAACTCAAAAATGCAGTGTTTTTGGAATCTTTGCTTACATGTATACACATACATGTATACATGTGGTTTTTATACAGCATGATATTAATATATCATTTTGAATGCCAAAATTTTAACGTTGCATCATGTGTACTTTATTTGTGCTTTGGTTTCTTGTACCGATAAAAATTAAGACACAAAATTGATTGAGCAAATGCTTACAATAAGCTATTGGAGTAAATGGGTTGTCAAATAACTTGTTATATGTATGTTTTAGGGAACGTGTACATCTTCTGCAAGTTTCTGGTCTTACTGGTCATCATTTGTTTTTTACAAATAGTCCACTAGTTTGCATTCACAAGTTCATTTTAAATGGTTCTGCAATGTAATAAAAACATTTAAAGTACCCAATTGCATGTAGCCTAATCAATACCGGTTTATTAAAAATGCATTCACAATAGAGAATAAGACTTTCTTGTTGAACATAATAATAATCTTTTTTTTATATAGTGCCTTTAAATGTATCATCTCAAAGCACTTTATATAAAGATATGGAAATAAAAAAAAGCATTACAATAATCAATACGTGAAAAAAACAAAAGTGTTGATTAACTTTTCAGCCACAGAGAAAGTCAACATAGGACGTATTTTGGCAATGTTTCTGAGATGAAAAAAAGATGCTTTCACTGTGTTACGAACATGATGGTCAAATGTTAAATTGGTGTCAAATATCACCCCCAGATTTTTTAGTTTAGTTTGGAATTGCAAAGCAGAGCCATCCACACTTAAGGTTATGGACTCTGCTTTATACAACTGATGAGGTGAACCAATCAGCATCACTTCAGTCTTATCACTGTTTAGACAGAGAACATTATCAGACATCCATTTCTTAATCTCAGTAAAACATTGAGAAAGAAAAGACACAAGCATATCACAGGACACAGCTGAAACTTCATGAAGTGAGGTTTGTGACATGTCTAAAATCATTAGATGGTGGCAACTACAGTATATAAAACTGTAGTCATGTCTCCTGAAGTGCGTCATGGTCGAAAGCCCACCTCTTCCTTTCGTCCTACGGGGTTACGTGGCTTTAGCTGTTTAGCTTAGCTGTTTGATCCTAGTGTTTTTCCAGTGACATTTTGCCATTTTACTTTGTTGAGTGTGATGTTGAGCTACTGAGACTGTGTGTGTGGTGTGCTGCTTACACTCCGGTAAGTTTAATGCTGTGTGTTCGGGTGTTGTGGGAAGTTTGGTTCGATTAAACTTGAGCTACAGCTATGTGTTTCAGTGCGGTGTGACTTTAGGGCTCCCATCTGTGCGCCATTGCAGTTTAACATAACTCGAGTCGGAGCACCAGCTGTTGCTGTTATAGCCATAGAAGCTATTGTATGACTTACATGTGCATTGTGAGTGTTACATCATCAGATCATGGTAGCTAAATTGGTTATTTTTGTAAGAGCTAGATAATCTCGCATGCCTTCTAAATTGAGGTTGAAATGTCTGTTTGGTGTTTTCAAGGTCCTTTTTGCCTGCGTGTTAAGGCAGACTGAGTGAGCGCAGTCACCGTAACACAGCTCTCACCCAACCCCTCGTTTTTTAACCCACGCTGCTTTTGGGGTCCAGTTACGAACCCCTGTTTTAAAGTGCTCGTTGGAAAAGGGGTAAGCAACATAAAAGGACACGCGAGGCAGTTTAAACATTTATTATAAGGCTAAATAACGAATGAACATACTCACGTATCTTAATCAACAAAAGGCAACAGATGAAACTGAGAACACAAATTTTACTTAAATCAAAACATACTTAACACAGAAAAAAAAAAAATCAACGAAACATCAAACAGAACACAGCTTGTGTTCAGCGGCGGACCGGATGCCATGAAGCGTACGGGTATTCACCACTGCATGCCTCATTCGCTTTCACTCTCGTTTTATATACTCAACCAGGAGCCATTAGAGCATCGGGGCACAGTTACACAGAACAACACTCACAAGAGAAAACATAGAACAGACAAGCACAAAACACAAATACAACACCCATATAAGTCTTTGGCCGTAACTGGTCCAGTCACGTCTTTGTCTAATGTCCAAGTGGGCTTGAAGGATCTGAGCGCTGGGTCTTTGCTTCACCACAGGCTTTACTTCATCATGGGTTGTTATTATTGCTGTGTCTTTATTTGCAGTAAATTTCGTGGGTGTGATTATTTTGTATACCTGGCGCTGTCATACTAGCCTGTCCTTCATATAGGAAGCCTCATCCCCTGGAATGATTATTGGGAAACGCTTCATTTTACAGTACAGTACTTACAGTGTACTTACCTAGAAAGTACTGGGTAATATAAGGTAAGTACATGGGTTAAGGGTAGGATTAGGGGTAGGTTCAGGGTTAGTACTTAGTTATTACCCAGTTATTGTAATTACTATAATAAGTACATAGTATGTACATGGGAAACAGGACTGTAAAATGAAGTGTTACCGATTATTGTTCATTTTCTTATTTTTGTTTCTCTCTTCAATTTGACCAATGGCAGTTGTGTTGGCTTCTGGTTTTAAATTATTCTTGGCCATTTTTTTTTTAGATTTAATAAAAATGATTGGTAGCACTTTGTTTTACAGCCCTGTTTCGAATGAACATACTATGTACTTGTTGTAGTAATGACACTAACTAGGTACTAACCTTGAACCTTAACTTAACCCATGTAGTTACCTTACACTACTCATTACTTTTGTGGTAAGAACACTGTAAGGACATTGAAAGTGCACATATTGTAAAATAAATTGTTACCAAATAAAGGCAAGGTAACTCACGCCTCTTGCCTTTTCTCTAAGTGGATCGTACTTGTGTGCCTTTATTTGGGTTGTTTTCCCCGTTATTCCGGGATGGCGTAGTCACTACAATCAAGCCACTAGTTACATACGCGATTAAATACATGGCTCAAACAACAACTGGATTGCATAAAACATTTGAGTGATTCCAAGTATGAGACAGGAGCTACTTTTCACGTTCTCCTGCTTTAAAAAAAAATGTTGTCTGAAACCTTAAACCATGTTTCTTCATTTCTTGTTTACTGAAAGGTCCAGTACCTCATGATTGCCCCTATGACCACCGCCAGATCTGTCGGGATTCTACTTGGTCAGCTAAGAGTTTAAAAATGCCAACTCTGCATTTACAAACTGACTCCAGTAGAGATTTATTTTTCCTTCCCACTAGCTTTTTTCCCTCTTTCTGTGGATGGAGTTTTGCTCTCAATTTGTCCAGCATTGTTCATCTGGCCACATTAATTACTCTTTTTGTAACAAAGAACAGCGTAGACATCTGACACCAAAACTCCCCCACAATCCTCTGTTCCCTAACAAACTTTTTTTTCCTTTTATCTTGTGAAAGATGAATATTGACTTTCATTTAAAAAAAAAAAAAGTGTATAAAAGCATTTGAAGGCATCCGGTTAAACTGCGTTACTGTAAATGTGCTACAAATCTGTGGTTTCATGAATAGGTACCAATGCTGTTGCAACCTTTTTTTCTTCTTTCCAGTAAGTAGTAATAAACGTCCAGAGTTCATTGATTTGAATAGAAGTTCTGACTCAATGTCTGCACTTCTCAGAAGGAAAAGCTTGAAGCATTTTATGAAGATATTCATAATGTACATCATAATACACTGTCTTTTCAAACGTAATTGTTTCCAAAGTTAAAATGCATTACAATTTTAGCAGATTCCTTCTTGCATCTGAAACTGGATATTTGACTTGTGTTTTAATGCAGTATACTTTCTAAAGGTGTAACAATGAATAAATACAAATTATAACCGGGTTTATAATCATTGATGAGATCATTTAAATGCATTATAAGGTGCATTAATGGATAATGGAGTAATGGTTGAGATTAATTGTGATGATCCAGAAAAAAATAACATTGTCACGTATTACAGATTGTAGTGCATTGATGTACAGCTCACTTGTTAACCTTCTCTCTTCCTCTCTTTATCTTTTCAGTTGTGTTCATTACTCCTGTGAAGCGATTGATTGCCAAGAGCCGTTGATTCGGAATGCAGAAGTGCAGTGCAGTGACGGCGGATACTTCAACGGCGCACGCTGCGCTGTCACGTGCAACTGCGGATACGTCCTACAAATCCACCGGGACGATGATATCATCAAGAGCCAGGTACTAGATACAATGAGAAAGATAATACGTTTGGTTTGTCTAAATCTGGTCACACAGAACAATGCAAAGGAGTTTATCTCAACTAAGTTTAATAGTTCAACACAAAACTATTTAGTAATGCGTAAGTGTCCCTTTACGTCAAAACTAGGCTAAGCTGTAACTTGCGCACAGCTGGTGCAACCGGCTCTTGCAGAGCTAAACATCCACAGAAATGCAGCATAGGTCTGTCAATTTTCCATCTGTTTCAAGCCAAGAATATTTTTTTGATCATCTCTCTAAAGAAGAAAAGCAAAAATACTGTATGTGAACAAACTGCAATTGTTGAGCTCTTGCGATTAATATACAGTTATAATTGAAACTATAAAAGTCCCATTATGGGGTTAGAAATATGGCTAAGTCAAAAGAATGGTCCAAAAAGTTAAGAGAAGATATCATTGCTCTTCACAAACGAGGAACAGGATGCAAAAAGTTACCGAAGGCACTAAATATTCATAGAGACACCGTTGAAAGCATAGTTTGCAAGTTCAAAGTTAAAGAATCAGTTGATACACTGCCTGGACTGGGCAGAAAAAGGAAGCTATCAACGGCTGCAAACAGATTTCTGAGAAGGCATGTTCAGAAAAATCCTCGAGTGACTGCAAAAGACCTGCAGCAAGACTTGGTGGCAACAGGCACTGAGGTTTCAGCTTGAACAGTGAGGCGTGTGTTAAACACATACGGTTTCCATGCAAAAACTTCAAGACGGACACCATTACTGACCCAAAAGCAAAAAGAAAAGTGCGTAAAACCATAAAAATAAGCCAAAGAAGTTTGGGTATTCTGTTCTGTGGAGCAATGAAACAAAATGGAACTTTTCGGCCTGAAGGATCAGCGGTATGTCTGGAGAAAAAAGAATGAAACAAATGAACAAAAGAACACTGCCTAGAGTTAAGCATGGTGGTGTTCGGTGATGCTCTGCGGCTGCTTTGGATCCTCTGGCACTGGAAACCTGCTGTGAGTGGAAGGCAAGATGGATTCATTGAAGTATCAGTCTGTAAAAGTTTGTACATTTTGCCATTAAACCTAAATTGCAATAGGGGTTGCAAAATTTCGATTACATCTTTAAAGCACCTGTCGCAGAATTTCAGTCACTAAAAACAGTGGGACATTCTAAAACGCTTAATTTAAACAAAATGCAAAACGTGCCTTATTGTACTCAGACAGTGATATTGCACTTTATTGACAATACATACAATAAACAGGCTAGCAGATGTGGCCAGAATATGAATCTACATTGCATGGTAAGTGTTTTCTTTATAATGGGATGCAGACTAAATTTGGTCCTCTAATATCACTGTCTTAATTTATTAATCCACATATTATATTCTTTATAATGGTTTTCTATGGGAAATGCTTAATGTGCAATTTAGCGCGTTGAGTTCATATTCTGGGTGCATATGTTCGCCTGTATATATAGTATGTGTCATCAAATAGGCGTACACTAAATTTGGACCTGGTTTAACAGTCAGGGTTTTGATTAAGCCAGGATTAGACCTTAGTTCAATTGACCCATGTCTATGCCACGCCCCCTCCACTCACTCGGACAAACAGTCAACATTCGGTGACAGGCGCTATGGCAGCTGTCACAGTAGGAGACATTTCACAGGAGGCAAATGATGATTTTTGGGGACAGAAAGATTATATAGATATATATTTTGGTAGAAAGTTGTCTAAAATGTTGTGCTTCAATATATAATTAATGGTTCATGATCAAATTAAATATGTACAGGTCTAAGTTGCATACGTTTCCAGGACAAGCCTTTTTACCATCTTTACCAAGAGTACCTCTCCGTTAGTTTGGTGCTACAGTATTTACATGAATCATTCAGGACAACATTGCTAACATTTGTTATCTCGGTTATTTACAGATACGTTAATGAAGCTTAGTGACATGATGTACAATGCAGCTAGAAGCTAACAATCACGTTTTCTAATGTTAGGCTAACGTTACGGTAGAGATGTTAAAGATAACGTTCAAATACGTTGTTGACTTATCTTAGAACAGATGTAGCATCCTTGTTTAATGTATCCACGTTTAGTTGGTGTTGTGGTCTACCGCGCAACTTAATCCAGACACTTCTCGGTTGAGATGTGGCTTGGGAAAGGGTAAAAAATACACACCGTCGCCCAGTCTCTCGGGATACCTAGTGTCGGAGTTGCATGTAATCCATGCACACCGTTTGACCATTTTAAACTTAAAGGTGGGGTATGTCAGTGATTCTCTTTTTTGTCTATTTTTTCAAAATAACTTGAAATCCTATTCCTAACCCACTTACAGCCACTGAGTTAGAAGCACTGAAATGAAAATTAAGCAATTGAATCATCTGTGGAACGGGCAGGACTCGAAAAACACCAGGCAATCATTTTCAAAACCACCTAGAATCATTGGACAGTAAGTTGGTCAATCCAACGGTTGTACCACACCCCCCTCCCTCCAGCGCGCATGACCCCCTTCGTGCGCATACTCAAAGCTCGTGACGCATGCGCATCTCGTCAGTAAAGGCGGTTCCATGATTAGTATTAAATCGCCATTACGATCTCTCGCGCATCTGAGTTTTCGCTCGTGCATGATTGCGCGTCCATGTTCTTCGAATGGGAGGAGTCAGGGCCAGCGTTGGAGGAAAGAAGGTAGGACCATTTGAATTGTGTATTTTCTAAATCTGCCGGTTGTTTTCCAAATCACATACCCCATCTTTAAAATGACAAGAAAAACATATAAAAACTAATGAAAACTGACTAACTGCAATGCATTTCAATGGATGAGAAGGCAGAGAATGTCCGAGTGCATTGGGTTAGCTATGCGCACTCTGATTGTCTCATCACGTTTGGGGGCGTGGCTTAGCCATAGGTCAATTAAGACATTTAAATAGCTGGTGTGCATCTTGAGACAAAACAATGGCACATATGGCATACACAAGAAGTTGCTTTCAGTTAAAACAGCTCAAACATGCTTTTTAGTCTGGGACTAGTTTAAGCCTTGTCTGTGAAACCGGGGGTTGTCTTTAAATATCACTGTCTTTGTACATTAATATTTAGTACAAACCTGTTAAAAATAATTGGTGGACAATGGAGGAAAGCCAGTGTTCCAGTGTGTGACATCACATGAAACTTACATGACTTTGTCTCAACAGCGAATGTAATTGGATAGCTGTACTAACCAGCGGACCAATCGCATGGCACAGCATCTTAAATGTTAGTTTGGTGGTTCTGAAACGCCTTAGGCAATGTTTGTCATCAGAATGACTGGGTTTGATGACCTCGCTGAAGCATCTTGTATGATTGTGTCTCCAAACACCAGAATCCGAATGCAAGATAACATGACAGCATTTATTGTGTTTTGTCAGCCACTCTGAGGCGCAAGTCATAGCACTTCCAATTAATTCAATTTCTGTTTTCTTTTGTGGGCATGTTCAAGACGCCTCAGATCACCAACTCTCATTGAAACCGGTTGATTTGGTGTACTGTTTCCCTTGCAGGTAGAATGTCCCCTTTTGGATTCATCGGTTTTCATTGCAGTAATGTAATAGTTTGATCAAACATTGCCCAGAGCGATATGACCACACCCTCGTGTTTGATATCTTAATTCTTCGTCTCAGCAGCATTTATGACGAGGTCATGCAATAGAATGTCAGAACAGTGTGTTTCTGTGGCATCAGCATGGGAGCAAGGACAGTGGTATCAAGTTGCATCTTGTCGAGCTTCATTAGAAAGTGCATTCGCTTCAGTTGTGTCACGAAGCTTCCAGGAAATCTGCTTTAGATGGTGCTATCTTCAAAACGATCTGTTCTCTCCACTTGTTTGTGTGTCCTTGTTTGTTTTCATCATTGCAAAGACTATGCTCAGATGTTTAAGTGATTACCAATATGAAATCCAGTCTCTTCTACAACAATAACAATATTAAATGTATCTCATCTAATCACTGCTTAAATTATTTTGCCTAGAAAAACTTTACTATATTATCTTTACCTGCCAACTTGATCCTTAAAATATTACTCAGTGTCTCAAAGAAGTGCTATATTCGGCATTGATGATTTGTTTAGAGCTATAGTCAGTGTTGGGAAAGTTTTACATGAACTAGTTCAAAGTTCAGTTCACAAATTTTAAAATGAACTAATTCAGTTCATAGTTCATACTTCAAAATTTTGAACTAGTTCATAGTTATTTTTTTCCATATGTTGCTGCGAAATATTATTTTTCACAATTATTGCCACAGCCCATATAGAACCACAGACAGCAATTTTCGCTCTATAGAAATCTGGCACTTTATTGAACGAAGTTAAACAGAGAGCGTGCCGTTCACAGACACCAGACTGAACGAGTTCACAGTAACGTTCATCAGGCAGTAATACAGTACGTTCAGCTCACGTTCTCCCAACATATGAATGAGTTCATGAACTACCGTTCAATGAACGCGTTCAGGCACAACACTGGCTATAGTTGTGTATGTAACAACACATCTGGAATAATTTGCGTACCTAGAGCATGGTTCTATAAATGGATAGTTCACCTTCATTACATTTACTTGGTCCTTTATTGGCATCTATGGTTCTATGAAGAACCTGCATGAGTGCAAACAGGGCATCAGTTTGCTGTTGGGAATTTTTTGTTGCGCCACATCCAGTGTAGACAGCATCACTGATTATAATGGTTTTGCTTTTGTCCACTCACGTCTGGTGTAGACATGTTGTTCAAGACGTTTGAAGTAGATTCATTGAGTATGTTTACATGCACGTTCTTAACCCGATAATGTTTAATAAGGTGACAATGTGTGTGGTCATGTAAGTGTGTTAAACCGTTTTCCTTTATTGGCGTAAGGTCATAAACAGTTTAAGAATAAACTGATCGACACAGCTAGATTTTTGCCCATTACCCCGATTTCTCCCGGCACATAAACCCCTTAACCTGCGTTCTGTCGGCTTATTGAAGTGTGCATGTTTGATATGTGACAGAAAAGTGTCCTTATACAGCAGATTTAAGCGCATCCAGCCACAGCGAGTGTGTTTCTCGGTAAGGAAGGAGAAATATAAAAAATGTTTTCATCTCGTGCAGCCAAAGGGCAAGTGGTACAGTTGTAGAAACTTCAAATACGAGAGGAGAATGAGTCAGCAAGTTTCCTGCTGACATTTTTAAATACTCTGTTTTTTTTTAATGCTTTTATTTAACATCACAACTCAAAATACTCAATTCTGATTCTTCAGTTGCGCCATCTGTAATGGTCTGTTATTGGACAACAACAACCACTAAAAGTGATAACAGATTATTTCAGAAACTGCTGATCTACTGGGATTTTCATGCGCAACCACATTTTTGTTTTATTTTAGTATGTTTATATTTCAAGTAACACAATTTTTTTTTTTATGGTTAGTTTATAATTTAATACACTCTGATCCAGATGTATTGAATTGAATTGTATTTTAACAGATATTAAACAGGATAAGTTTCTTGCATGATTCAGACTTTCTTCACAAAGGGCAGGATATTATTTTTTCGTTGTTTTTTTCCGTTGGTGAGTTGTTTTAAGCTACGCTCTGATGCACGCTTGCCTAAAGGTCAGCAGTTACCTTCATACACCCTCGTGTCCTTGTCTGATGTGATAATTATATAAATTGTAATTCAGCACTCGCTCTCAGTTCAGGCACTTTCGGGAATTCTGTGCAGATTTTCTAAACATATTGATTGAGTTTATTATGTGGAAAGCATATGTTTTATATGGAGAAATAAGAAAGTGAGTAATGGCTGGGTAAGAAGATATTGTTGTGGTGTATTAAATAATCAAAGAAAAAGCTGAAATATGCCTGAGCAGATATTCTTTCTCATATATCAATATCTTGTGTGTCCAGTGGTGTATTAATAATTAGTGCTTTATAATGAAAGCACAAGTTCTGTTATTGGACAACATTTGCAAGTAAAGATTGTTACTAAATTGCTTAAATGTTGCAGTTATTTGACACAGTTTATGTCATTAAATGTTAGAGATCCTCATCCAAAGATTTACATGAACTTGAGAACTTTTGCAAATTCAGAAAATATCGTCACGGATGACATGCAGATGTTTGCAGGCCTGTTTGAAGTGCACCGATCATGTCAAGGTTCATTAGGGGTTTTTGCGAAGTCAAACAAAGTCTGATGCTTAACAATTAATGTATTACCCAACTTTCACCATTGTGAACCTTGGCTTGGGAGGTTTGTTAAGGAGAAGGCAGCTGTCACTTTTCTACAACACTAAAAAAACTAAATCTTATATGACATTTTCTTATATAGGTTTATCTTGGATGCACTCAATCAGAATAATGGATCGAAGATGCTTTTTGTCATATTTTCCTCAGTATTTACTAAAAGCTGCCAGGGTAGATATTTTCCGCTTGTTATTTTATTTTCCGCTTGTTATTTTATTGAAATCAGATTTTAAAAGATAGTCTCTGTAGGTATTTCAAAAGCACATCATACTTTTAAGTTACGACAAAATCCTGGGTCAAATATGTTTCAAGCTCTGCAACCAGATGTCAGGTTGTTTTGGGACATTTTTGGAATAACAGAGTTTGTGTCAAGAATATGTGCCAACATTTTTGGACAGCGGTGTCCAAACTACACACATTGTCATCTTATTATCAAAACACTGTGCATCAAATGAAGGTTTAAAGGAAGATAATATATGTATTATCATTGGATTGTAGCTGTCTGAAGTGAGAGCCTGTAAGTGACTGATTTGGATAGTAGGCAGGAGCTCAGATCATTGTCAATTATACTAAAAGACTTGTTTATCAAGTCTAAACTATCAATCAGATGACAGAAGAAGTGTAGTAGTTTGAGTACAACAGTTATTTTTTTTCAGTAAAGTTTTCATGTTGATTTAGAGGCCATTTGGGTATCAAACATGAGGCTTTATAGGGTTAAAATGTCATCTAATTTGGTAGGGTTTTGTCATCTGCAGAGTACATAATACATATGAATTATTGTAATCAGAAGTATCACTTGCAAAGGATATTTTGTTCCTTATTTTGTCATCGAAAAATACAATGCAAGACTTGACACTTCAAACCTCATGCGAAATACGAATGCACTAGTACGGCTTTCAGACCCATGCATGAGAGGAAGAAATGTGTCTTTTTGCAGCGCTACTACTCCGTACATTGGTATCAGCCCTAGTGTACTGTGTGGTCAGCTTGACATATTGAACACTAGCTGAAAACCTGGCATGTTTTCTCTGCAGACGGATTCAACCGTGACCATCACCTGTGCTGATAGGAAATGGAACAAGCAAGTCTCGTGCGAGCCGGTTGACTGTGGGCTACCAGATAAGTACCATGTGCACCCTGCCCAGTTTGATTTCCCAGAAGGCACCACCTACGGCAAGAAGAGCACGTTCCAGTGCAAGGAGCCCGCTCAGCTTGTGGGTGAGAAATGCTGGAAAATTTCAGTGTTACTGAACTTTGATGCAGTGAAGAGATTGGTAAAACTGTCTTTTATTTTATTATTCCTGAATTTTCCAGGAAATACTCATATTTCCATACACATGGAATTTATATGTGCATGATTCTAATGAGCTACCCCAGTATAAAGGAGGATAAATGGCTCATTGCAATAACAATAACTACATCAAGAATAAAACTTTTTAAAAAAAAACTGTTCTAAAAACGTAGTGATCAGAATAAACAATTCCTAAATTTGTGATTTGCAGCTGTTTGCAATTGCAACATGGGCATTAAGATGGAATATGTGGTCACTGGTATTTCTCAGAGGTTTGGAGAATTTAGTGAAGCTTTCGCTTTTATAACACTTAATTTAAGTCTTCTGACTATGATTAACATATATTAGTCAGATATCATTTGCACTGGGATTTATGTAGTTTTTAAAGAAGTGATTCCATTACAGTCCCTTAATATATAATATAATATATATATATATATATATATATATATATATATATATATATATATATATATATATATATATATATATATATATATATATATATATATATATATATATACATATATATATATATATATTATGTGTGTGTAAATATAAATATACACATTTGTGTAAAAGTGGTGTTATTTTTGTCTTGTTCCCCAAACTAAAGTTAACAATGTCTTATTATTTTGATTATATATAATTAAAAATACAGTAAAACCATCAATATTGTGATTTTTTTTCTCTATGTGAATATATAGTAAAATGTAATTTATTCCTGTGATCAAAGCTGAATTTTCAGCATCATTACTCCAGCCTTCAGTGTCACATGATCCTTCAGAAATCAGTATAATATGATGATTTGCTGCTTAAGAAAATTTCTTGGTCACACTTTAGTTTGGGGAACACATATTCACTATTAACTATGACTTTTCCCTCAACTTTACTGCTTATTAATAGTTAGTAAGGTAGTTGGGTAGGATTAAGGGATGTAGAAAATGGTCA
Source organism: Siphateles boraxobius (assembly GCF_051911475.1). Classification (NCBI taxonomy): domain Eukaryota; kingdom Metazoa; phylum Chordata; class Actinopteri; order Cypriniformes; family Leuciscidae; genus Siphateles; species Siphateles boraxobius. The sequence continues at coordinate 12,363,422 of NW_027509182.1, forward strand.
TGCAGAATAAGGCATTTATGTGCTTTATAAGTATTAATAAACCACTAATATGCATGCTAATGAGCAACTAGTTAATAATGAGAATTGGACCCTAAACTAAAGTGTTACCATTTGCTTATTATTCTAAATGTTGAAAACAGTTGTGCTGCTTCATAAAGACTGACAATTTCTTATTTATTTAATGAACTAATTTATTCTGTTAATCATACGAGTCTGTCACTCATCGGCAGGCACTAATAACACTCTGACCTGTATGGAGGACGGTCTGTGGTCGTTCCCGGAGGCTTTGTGTGAGCTCCGGTGTCCAGCGCCTCCTCCCGTTCCCAACGCCCTGCTCCAGACCAAACGCTGCAATGAAACGGGCCTTAAAGTGGGAACCCTCTGCAAATACAAGTGCAAACCCGGATACCATGTGGCCAAGAAGCCAAAGAGGTGTGCATATGATTGTTCACGAATCAACACAGGGACTGGATAACCCACTCAATCCATACCATCATGAGTTGTCTTTATCATCAGAACAGTATCTTTCTCATCTATTTTCCTTCAGGAGAGCCTTCAAGAGGCAGTGCACCGAGGACGGCCGCTGGTTGGAGGGCTCGTGTGAGCCGGTGACCTGTCCACCTCCTCCATTGGTCTTCTATGGCATGTTCCAGTGCACAGACGGCTTCAGGTTCGACAGCACCTGCTGGATCCACTGCGACGGGGCCAACCACTCTCTGGGACAACCGCCACCATGCAAACAGGTCTGTCTTATGGCGCTTTTCCATTACCAGTACCAGCTCGACTCGACTCTCGTCGCCTTTTGCTCTGTTTTCCATTACAAAGAGTACCTCCACAATAGTACCTGGTCGTCATAGCGACGCCACAGAACACTGCCGTGACGTAATCTTCTATGCGACACACACCCGCTGCCCACACTCAGGACAATGGAGGAAATCGAGTGTATGCTGTTTTTGATCCTTGGGATGTGGCTGTTTCTCACAGCAAGAAGACAAACGTTGTTTCAGGAGAGGCTGAGGGCAGCAAAACGAAACACTGCTGAAAAAAACCCAGCTCTGGCGCGTGCAATGATGACGCGGTCATCAGCACTCTGCAGTGTTTCACGTCACATTTTAGTATCGCCTCAGCCCGCTTAGAACCTCGCCGGAGGTGATACGAAAAAAAGGACCCGAAAGCAGGTACAGGTACAACGAGTCGAGTCGAGCTGGTACTGTGTAGTGGAAAAGCGCCATTATTCTGTAGGAACTTTTGTTGTTTGGGTCTATATCCGGTAATACTTAATTTCGATAGTAGGGTGACCAGAAGTCCTGAAAATTCGGGACTGTCCAGAAATCTTAGCTGTTGTCCCGAATCCCGAATCCGGTCCTAATTGTCCTGAAAATTATACTAAAGCAAAATCTTGAGTAGTTATTGTCGGATAAACCATTAAAAACTGTCCGTGGAGGTTGAGCCGTGAAGAGAGCGCAAGTTGCAGCAGCCACGAGCTCAGTGAATGAATGTGCAGCTAGTCGTAAAGGAGTTATTGATTTGTTGCGGCAAAAACTACTTTGGCAATGAACAATGACTACATATTAGACTACCCCCCCCCCCCCCCCCCCATAGACATTATACTGACTATAAGTAACTTGGCAACTACAAGTCAACTTATTCTACTAACCTGAACCCTATCCTAACCATAACCTAACAGTCTACTGAAGGTTTACTACAGTCTACTAATACTCTAATGAGAGTTAGTTAACATTTAGTTGCAATGTTACTTATAGTTAGTAGAATGTCTAAAGCAGACTATCAAAGTAAAGTGGAAACCTATATCCTTATTCAAATCCAATTGCTACATTCCTGATAGCGTACTGTTTTTCCCTGCTGAAAAAACCACTTAGGCCAATATGCATTGTCACACTGGTCATGGCTGATGCATGATGGTTAATGATGCTTGACGGATCTATATTAATCTAATCAACCAAAACACCTACATGAAGGTACACTACCATTCAAGAGTTTGGGGTCAGTACACTACCATTCAAGAGTTTGGGGTCAGTACAGTGTTTTCTTGAAAGAAATTAATACTTTTATTGGTAGTGCTTTACTTTGATAGTCCACTTTAGATATTCTACCAACTATAAGTAACTAACTCTCACCTAACAGTCTACTAATACTTTAATGAGAGTTAGTTGACGTACTTTTGTAAAGTTACTTATAGTTATCAAAATGTCTAAAGTGAACCATCGAAATCAAGTGTAACATTGTTATTCAGCAAGGATGCATTAAATTAATCAGCAAAAGGATTGGCAATAAAGGCAATTATACACTGCAAAAATTAATCTAGTAGGCTACTTAGTATTTTTTTAATCTATTTTTAATCTTTTCTTTTTTCCAGTACAAATATCTAAAGATTCTTAAATAATTTACTTGAGAAGGAAAATGAATTAAGACATTAAATCTTGTTTTCTAAAACCAAGTTTCAAATTGAAGTGTTTATGCTAATTTATTTTTTTTAAATCACTGGCGAAAAAAAAACCTTATTTTCCGTTTAAATAATTACATTTATTTGTCTTACCCCACTGACATATTTTTGTTGTCTTAAGCATTAACACTTAATTTTGATAAATGTTTATTTTTATTTATTTTTATTTCATTTTATCTAGTGTAGTGTTACACAATATCCATATTTCAATTTCATATTCATCAACTTCTGATACATATATTACAAAATATTAAGCAGCACAACACTGATAATCAGAAATGATTAAAATGATTTCTGAAGGATCATGTGACACTGAAGGAAAATTCATCTTTGATCACAGGAATAAATTACATTTTACATCATTTTCACATAGAATGTGTTAAATATAAATATAATATAATATAATAGTTATTTTAAATTGTAATATTTCACATTAGTACTGTTTTTACTGTATTTTTTTAAAACCCTGCATCCTTGGTGACCAGAGACTTCTTTCTTAACCATTAAAAATGTTGCTGACCACAAACTTTTGAACGGAACACTGTAAAAAATATATATGTTTGATAAGTTATGACAACATATGTTTTTACATTGATTCAACTCATTAAAGTTAATCAAGCAAACATTTTTTTTTCAAGATTCAACTAATTTTTTACAAGTCAGTTTAATGTAATTTAAGTTGAAATGGCTCAAACATCCAAGTTGTTTGTACTTAAAAAATTAGGGCACCAACTTTTTTTACACTAATTTTTTAGAGCTGCTTTACAAACTAAAATTCTATTTATTTCATAATGGAGAACTTTGCAACCTTAATACTGTTGTTTTCTTTATGAAGCATTCTGTAGTGCATAAAATGTAAAAAAATAAATGTGACTTGACTATTGTAATTCGTAATAATTTGGTCCTCGTATACGCTGCATTCTTTATCTGTCATTTCCATCGTCTGTAAGTCAGACAGGAATGAGGAAGTGATGTGTGTTCACTGTCTCCACAGGCTGTTGGCACTAATATCATCCGCTGCAGAAAGGACGGGAACTGGACCGGAAACTTCCGGTTATGTCCTCAGATGAAGGGCCAATGCTCTCTACCTCAGAACCTGCATCCCAGCATCCGCATCAGCTGCAAGAAGGGCCACGGCATCGGTGACAACTCTTCCCTCAAACGCTCTCTCTTCCCTCAAACGCTCTCTCTTCCCTCAAACTCACTCTCTTCCCTCAAACTCACTCTCTTCCCTCAAACTCACTCTCTTCCCTCAAACGCTCTCTCTTCCCTCAAACTCTCTCTCTTCCCTCAAACGCTCTCTCTTCCCTCAAACTCTCTCTCTCTTCCCTCAAACTCTCTCTCTTCCCTCAAACTCTCTCTCTTCCCTCTCTCTCTTCCCTCAAACTCTCTCTCTCTTCCCTCAAACTCTCTATTCCCTCAAACTCTCTCTCTCTTCCCTCAAACTCTCTCTCTTCCCTAAAACTCTCTCTTCCCTCAAACTCTCTCTCTCTCTTCCCTCAAACTCTCTCTCTCTCTCTCTCTCTCTTCCCTCAAACTCTCTCTCTTCCCTCAAACTCACTCTCTTCCCTCAAACTCTCTCTCTTCCCTCAAACTCTCTCTCTTCCCTCAAACTCTCTCTCTTCCCTCAAACTCACACTCTCTCTTCCCTCAAACTCACACTCTCTCTTCCCTCAAACTCACACTCTCTCTTCCCTCAAACTCACACTCTCTCTTCCCTCAAACTCACTCTCTCTCTCTTCCCTCAAACTCACACTCTCTGTTCCCTCAAACTCACACTCTCTCTTCCCTCAAACTCACTCTCTCTCTCTTCCCTCAAACTCACTCTCTCTCTCTTCCCTCAAACTCACACTCTCTGTTCCCTCAAACTCACACTCTCTCTTCCCTCAAACTCACTCTCTCTCTCTTCCCTCAAACTCACTCTCTCTCTCTTCCCTCAAACTCACTCTCTCTCTCTCTTCCCTCAAACTCACTCTCTCTCTCTTCCCTCAAACTCACTCTCTCTCTCTTCCCTCAAACTCACTCTCTCTCTTCCCTCAAACTCACTCTCTCTCTCTTCCCTCAAACTCTCTCTCTCTCTCTCTCTCTCTCTCTCTCTCTCTCTCTCTCTTCCCTCAAACTCTCTCTCTTCCCTCAAACTCTCTCTCTTCCATCAAACTCTCTCTTCCATCAAACTCTCTCTTCCCTCAAACTCTCTCTCTTCGCTCAAACTCTCTCTCTTCCCTCAATCTCTCTCTCTTCCCTCAATCTCTCTCTCTTCCCTCAAACTTACTCTCTCTCTCTCCCTCAAATTTACTCTCTCTCTTCCCTCAAACTCACACTCTCTCTTCCCTCAAACTCACACTCTCTCTTCCCTCAAACTCACACTCTCTCTTCCCTCAAACTCACACTCTCTCTTCCCTCAGACTCACACTCTCTCTTCCCTCAGACTCACACTCTCTCTTCCCTCAGACTCACACTCTCTCTTCCCTCAGACTCACACTCTCTCTTCCCTCAAACTCAAACTCTCTCTTCCCTCAAACTCTCTGTCTTTCCTCAAACTCTCTCTCTCTATCTTCCCTCAAACTCTCTCTACTCTCTCTCTTCCCAACTCTCTCTCTCTTCTTCCCTCAACCTCTCTCTCTTCCCACAAACACTCTCTCTTCCCTCAAACTCTCTCTCTTCCTTCAAACTCTCTCCCTCAAACTCTCTCTCTTCCCTCAAACTCTCTCTCTCTTCACTCAAACTCTCTCTCTTCCCTCAAACTCTCTCTCTTCCCTCAAACTCTCTCTCTCTTCCCTCAAACTCTCTCTCTCTTCCCTCAAACTCTCTCTCTCTTCCTCAAACTCTCTCTCTCTTCCCTCAAACTCTCTCTCTTCCCTCAAACTCTCTCTCTTCCCTCAAACTCTCTCTCTCTCTCTTACTTCCTCTCTCTTCCCTCAAACTCTCTCTCTCTTCCCTCATACTCTCTCTCTTCCCTCAAACTCTCTCTCTCTCTTCCCTCAAACTCTCTCTCTCTCTTCCCTCAAACCCTCTCTCTCTCAGATTCCCTCAAACTCTATCTCTCTCTCTTCCCTCAAACTCTCTCTCTCTCTTCCCTCAAACTCTCTCTCTCTTCCCTCAAACTCTCTCTCTCTCTTCCCTCAAACTCTCTCTCTCTTCCCTCAAACTCACTCTCTCTCTTCCCTCAGACTCTCTCTCCCCTCAAACTCTCTCTCTCTTCCCTCAAACTCTCTCTCTCTTCCCACAAACTCACTCTCTCTCTTCCCTCACACTCTCTCTTCCCTCAAACTCACTCTATCTCTTCCCTCAAACTCACTCTCTCTCTTCCCTCAAACTCACTCTCTCTCTTCCATCAAACTCACTCTCTCTCTTCCATCAAACTCTCTCTTCCCTCAAACTCTCTCTCTCCTGCCTTAAACTCACTCTCTCTCTTCCCTCAAACTCACACTCTCAATTCCTTCAAACTCACACTCGCTCTTCCCTCAAACTCACTCTCTCTCTTCCCTCAAACTCACTCTCTCTCTTCCCTCAAACTCACTCTCTCTCTTCCCTCAAACTCACTCTCTCTCTTCCCTCAAACTCACTCTCTCTCTTCCCTCAAAATCACTCTTTCTCTTCCCTCAAACTCACTCTCTCTCTTCCCTCAAACTCACTCTCTCTCTTCCCTCAAACTCTTTTTCCCTCAAACTCACTCTCTCTCTTCCCTCAAACTCACTCTCTTCCCTCAAACTCACTCTTTCTCTTCCCTCAAACTCACACTCTCGCTTCCGTCAAACTCACACTCTCTCTTCCCTCAAAATCACTCTTTCTCTTCCTCAAACTCACACTCTCGCTTCCCTCAAACTCACACTCTCCCTTCCCTCAAACTCACTCTCTCTTCCTCAAACTCTCTCTCTTCCCTCAAACTCTCTCTCTCTCTTCCCTCAAACTCACACTCTCTCTTCCCTCAAACTCACACTCTCTCTTCCCTCATACTCACACTCTCTCTTCCCTCACACTCACACTCTCTCTTCCCTCAGACTCACACTCTCTCTTCCCTCAGACTCACACTCTCTCTTCCCTCAAACTCACACTCTCTCTTCCCTCAGACTCACACTCTCTCTTCCCTCAGACTCAAACTCTCTCTTCCCTCAGACTCACACTCTCTCTTCCCTCAAACTCACACTCTCTCTTCCCTCAGACTCACACTCTCTCTTCCCTCAGACTCACACTCTCTCTTCCCTCAGACTCACACTCTCTCTTCCCTCAAACTCAAACTCTCTCTTCCCTCAAACTCTCTGTCTTCCCTCAAACTCTCTCTCTCTCTCTCTTCCCTCAAACTCTCTCTTCCCTCAAACTCTTTCTCTTCCCTCAAACTCTCTCTTCCCTCAAACTCTCTCTCTTCCCTCAAACTCTCTCTTCCTTCAAACTCTCTCCCTCAAACTCTCTCTCTTCCCTCAAACTCTCTCTCTCTCTTCACTCAAACTCTCTCTCTTCCCTCAAACTCTCTCTTCCCTCAAACTCTCTCTTCCCTCAAACTCTCTCTCTTCCCTCCAACTCTCTCTCTCTTCCCTCAAACTCTCTCTCTCTTCCCTCAAACTCTCTCTCTCTTCCCTCAAAATCTCTCTCTTCCCTCAAACTCTCTCTCTTCCCTCAAACTCTCTCTCTTCCCTCAAATGTTCTCTCTCTTCCCTCAAACTCTCTCTCTCTTCCCTCAAACTCTCTCTCTCTTCCCACAAACTCTCTCTCTTCCCTCAAACTCTCTCTCTCTCTCTTCCCTCAAACTCTCTCTCTCTCAGATTCCCTCAAACTCTATCTCTCTCTCTTCCCCCTCTCTCTCTCTCTCTCTCTCTCTCTTCCCTCAAACTCTCTCTCTCTCTTCCCTCAAACTCTCTCTCTTCCCTCAAACTCTCTCTCTCTCTCTCTCTCTCTCTCTCTCTCTTCCCTCAAACTCTCTCTCTCTTCCCTCAAACTCACTCTCTCTCTTCCTTCAGACTCTCTCTTCCCTCAAACTCACTCTCTCCCCTCAAACTCTCTCTCTCTCTTCCCTCAAACTCTCTCTCTCTTCCCTCAAACTCACTCTCTCTTCCCTCAAAATCTCTCTTCCCTCAAACTCACTCTCTCTCTTCCCTCAAACTCACTCTCTCTCTTCCCTCAAACTCACTCTCTCTCTTCCATCAAACTCTCTCTTCCCTCAAACTCTCTCTCTCCTGCCTTAAACTCTCTCTCTTCCCTCAAACTCACACTCTCACTTCCCTCAAACTCACACTCTCTCTTCCCTCAAACTCACTCTCTCTCTTCCCTCAAACTCACTCTCTCTTCCCTCAAACTCACTCTCTCTTCCCTCAAACTCCTGCCTTAAACTCTCTCTCTTCCCTCAAACTCACACTCTCACTTCCCTCAAACTCACACTCTCTCTTCCCTCAAACTCACTCTCTCTCTTCCTCAAACTCACTCTCTCTTCCCTCAAACTCACTCTCTCTTCCCTCAAACTCACTCTCTCTTCCCTCAAACTCTCTGTCTTCCCTCAAACTCACACTCTCTCTTCCCTCAGACTCACACTCTCTCTTCCCTCAGACTCACACTCTCTCTTCCCTCAGACTCAAACTCTCTCTTCCCTCAAACTCTCTCTGTCTTCCCTCAAACTCTCTCTCTCTCTCTTCCCTCAAACTCTCTCTCTTCCCTCAAACTCTCTCTCTTCCCTCAAACTCTTTCTCTTCCTCAAACTCTTTCTCTTCCCTCAAATCTTCCCTCCTCATTCCCTCAAACTCTCTCTCTTCCCTCAAACTCACACTCTTCTCTTCCCTCAAACTCTCTCTCTCTTCCTCAAACTCTCTCTCTCTCTTCCCTCAAACTCTCTCTCTTCCCTCAACGTTCTCTCTCTTCCCTCAAACTTCTCTCTCTTCCCTCAAACGTCTCTCTCTCTTCCCTCAAACTCTCTCTCTCTTCCCTCAAACTCTCTTTCTTCCCTCAAACTCTCTCTCTCTCTTCCCTCAAACTCTCTCTCTCTCTCTCTCCCTCAAACTCTCTCTCTCTCAGATTCCCTCAAACTCTATCTCTCTCTCTTCCCTCTCTCTCTCTCTCTCTCTCTCTCTCTTCTCTCTCTCTCTCTTCCCTCAAACTCTCTCTCTCTCTTCCCTCAAACTCTCTCTCTTCCCTCAAACTCTCTCTCTCTCTCTCTCTCTCTCTTCCCTCAAACTCTCTCTCTCTTCCCTCAGACTCTCTCTTCCCTCAAACTCACTCTCTCCCCTCAAACTCTCTCTCTCTCTCTTCCCTCAAACTCTCTCTCTCTTCCCTCAAACTCACTCTCTCTTCCCTCAAACTCTCTCTTCCCTCAAACTCACTCTCTCTCTTCCCTCAAACTCACTCTCTCTCTTCCCTCAAACTCACTCTCTCTCTTCCATCAACTCTCTCTCCCTCAAACTCTCTCTCTCCTGCCTTAAACTCACTCTCTCTCTTCCCTCAAACTCACACTCTCACTTCCCTCAAACTCACACTCTCTCTTCCCTCAAACTCACTCTCTCTCTTCCCTCATACTCACTCTCTCCTCTCCCTCAAACTCTCTCACTCTCTTCCCTCAAACTCACTCTCTCTCTTCCCTCAAACTCACTCTCTCTTCCCTCAAAATCACTCTTTATCTTCCTCAAACTCACTCTCTCTCTTCCCTCAAACTCACCTCTCTCTTCCCTCAAACTCACTCTCTCTCTTCCCTCAAACTCTTTTTTCCCTCAAACTCACTCTCTCTCTTCCCTCAAACTCACTCTCTTCCCTCAAACTCACTCTTTCTCTTCCCTCAAACTCACACTCTCTCTTCCCTCAAACTCTCTCTTCCCTCAAACTCTCTCTCTCTTCCCTCAAACTCACACTCTCTCTTCCCTCAAACTCACTCTCTCTCTTCCCTCAAACTCACTCTCTCTTCCCTCAAACTCTCTGTCTTCCCTCAAACTCACTCTCTCTCTTCCCTCAAACTCACTCTCTCTTCCCTCAAACTCTCTCTCTCTTCCCTCAAACTCTCTCTCTCTTCCCTCAAACTCTCTCTCTCTTCCCTCAAACTCTCTCTCTCTCTTCCCTCAAACTCTCTTCTCTTCCCTCAAACGTTCTCTCTCTTCCTCAAACTCTCTCTCTCTTCCCTCAAACTCTCTCTCTCTTCCCTCAAACTCTCTTTCTTCCCTCAAACTCTCTCTCTCTCTCTTCCCTCAAACTCTCTCTCTCTCAGATTCCCTCAAACTCTATCTCTCTCTCTTCCCTCTCTCTCTCTCTCTCTCTCTCTCTCTCTCTCTCTCTCTTCCCTCAAACTCTCTCTCTCTCTTCCCTCAAACTCTCTCTCTTCCCTCAAACTCTCTCTCTCTCTCTCTCTTCCCTCAAACTCTCTCTCTCTTCCCTCAGACTCTCTCTTCCCTCAAACTCACTCTCTCCCCTCAAACTCTCTCTCTCTCTCTTCCCTCAAACTCTCTCTCTCTTCCCTCAAACTCACTCTCTCTTCCCTCAAACTCTCTCTTCCCTCAAACTCACTCTCTCTCTTCCCTCAACTCACTCTCTCTCTTCCCTCAAACTCACTCTCTCTCTTCATCAAACTCTCTCTTCCTCAAACTCTCTCTCTCCTGCCTTAAACTCACTCTCTCTCTTCCCTCAAACTCACACTCTCACTTCCCTCAAACTCACACTCTCTCTTCCCTCAAACTCACTCTCTCTCTTCCCTCATACTCACTCTCTCTCTTCCCTCAAACTCTCTCACTCTCTTCCTCAAACTCACTCTCTCTCTTCCCTCAAACTCACTCTCTCTTCCCTCAAAATCACTCTTTATCTTCCCTCAAACTCACTCTCTCTCTTCCCTCAAACTCACTCTCTCTCTTCCCTCAAACTCACTCTCTCTCTCCCTCAAAATTCTTTTTCCCTCAAACTCACTCTCTCTCTTCCCTCAAACTCACTCTCTTCCCTCAAACTCACTCTTTCTCTTCCCTCAAACTCACACTCTCTCTTCCCTCAAACTCTCTCTTCCCTCAAACTCTCTCTCTCTCTTCCCTCAAACTCACACTCTCTCTTCCCTCAAACTCACTCTCTCTCTTCCTCAAACTCACTCTCTCTCTTCCCTCAAACTCACACTCTCTCTTCCCTCAAACACTCTGTCTTCCCTCAAACTCACACTCTCTCGTCCCTCAGACTCACACTCTCTCTTCCCTCAGACTCACACTCTCTCTTCCCTCAAACTCAAACTTTCTCTTCCCTCAAACTCTCTGGTCTTCCCTCAAACTCTCTCTCTCTCTCTTCCCTCAAACTCTCTCTCTTCCCTCAAACACTCTCTCTTCCCTCAACTCTTTCTCTTCCTCAAACTCTCTCTCTTCCCTCAAACTCTCTCTCTTCCCTCAAACTCTCTCTTCCTTCAAATCTCTCCCTCAAACTCTCTCTCTTCCCTCAAACTCTCTCTCTCTTCACTCAAACTCTCTCTCTTCCCTCAAACTCTCTCTCTTCCCTCAAACTCTCTCTCTTCCCTCAAACTCTCTCTCTTCCCTCAAACTCACTCTCTCTTCCCTCAAACTCTCTCTCTCTTCCCGCAAACTCTCTCTCTCTCTTCCCTCAAACGTTCTCTCTCTTCCTCAAACTCTCTCTCTCTCTCTCTCTCTTTCTCTTCCCTCAAACTCTCTCTCTTCCCTCAAACTCTCTCTCTCTTCCCTCAAACTCACTCTCTCTCTTCCCTCAAACTCAATCTCTCTCTTCCCTCAAACTCTCTCTTTCCCTTAAACTCACTCACTCTCTTCCCTCAACTCACTAACTCTCTTCCCTCAAACTCACTCACTGTCTTCCTTCAAACTCACTCACTCTCTTCCCTCAAACTCACTCTTTCTCTCAGATTCCCTCAAACTCTCTCTCTCTCTCTTCCCTCAAACTCTCTCTCTCTCTCTTCCCTCAAACTCTCTCTCTCTCTCTTCCCTCAAACTCTCTCTCTCTCTTCCTCAAACTCTCTCTCTCTCTTCCCTCAAACTCTCTCTCTCTCTTCCCTCAAACTCTCTCTCTCTTCCCTCAAACTCACTCTCTCTCTCTTCCCTCAGACTCTCTCTTCCCTCAAACTCACTCTCTCCCCTCAAACTCTCTCTCTCTCTTCCCTCAAACTCTCTCTCTCTTCCCTCAAACTCACTCTCTCTCTTCCCTCACACTCTCTCTTCCCTCAAACTCACTCTCTCTCTTCCCTCAAACTCACTCTCTCTCTTCCCTCAAACTCACTCTCTCTCTTCCATCAAACTCTCTCTTCCCTCAAACTCTCTCTCTCCTGCCTTAAACTCACTCTCTCTCTTCCCTCAAACTCACACTCTCAGTTCCCTCAAACTCCACACTCGCTTTCCCTCAAACTCACTCTCTCTCTTCCCTCAAACTCTCTCTCTCTCTTCCCTCAAACTCTCTCTCTCCCTCAAACTCTCTCTTCCTTCAAACTCTCTCCCTCAAACTCTCTCTCTTCCCTCAGACTCTCTCTCTCTCTTCCCTCAAACTCTCTCTCTCTTCCCTCAAACTCACTCTCTCTCTTCCCTCAGACTCTCTCTTCCCTCAAACTCACTCTCTCCCCTCAAACTCTCTCTCTCTCTTCCCTCAAACTCTCTCTCTCTTCCCTCAAACTCACTCTCTCTTCCCTCAAACTCACTCTCTCTCTTTCCCTCAAACTCACTCTCTCTCTTCCATCAAACTCTCTCTTCCCTCAAACTCTCTCTCTTCCCTCAAACTCACTCTCTCTCTTCCCTCAGACTCTCTCTTCCTCAAACTCTCTCTCTCTTCCCTCCAACTCACTCTCTCTCCCTCAGACTCTCTCTTCCCTCAAACTCACTCTCTCCCCTCAAACTCTCTCTCTCTCTTCCCTCAAACTCTCTCTCTCTTCCCTCACACCACTCCTCTTCCCTCAAACTCACTCTCTCTCTTCCCTCAAACTCACTCTCTCTCTCCTCAAATCTCACTCTCTCTCTTCCATCAAACTCTCTCTTCCCTCAAACTCTCTCTCTTCCCCTCAAACTCACTCTCTTCCCTCAAACTCACTCTCTTCCCTCAAACTCTCTCTTCCCTCAAACTCTCTCTTCCCTCAAACTCACCCTCTCCCTTCCCTCAAACTCACTCTCTCTCTTCCCTCAAACTCACTCTCCTCTTCCTTCAAACTTACTCTCCTCTTCCCTCAAACTCTCTCTCTTCCCTCAAACTCACTCTCTCTTCCTCAAACTCACTCTCTCTCTTCCCTCAAACTCACTCTCTCTCTCCTCAAACTACTCTCTCTCTTCCCTCAAACTCTCTCTCTCTTCCTCAACTCCTCTCTTCCCTCAAACTCTCTCTCTTCCCCTCAAACTCCTCTCTCTTCCCTCAAACTCTCTCTCTTCCCTCAACTCCTCAACTCTCTCTTCCCTCAAACTCACTCTCTTCCCTCAAACTCACTCTCCTCTCTTCCCTCAAACTCACTCTCTCTCTTCCTCAAACTACTCTCTCTCTTCCCTCAAACTCACTCTCTCTTCCCTCAAACTCTCTCTCTTCTCTCCAAACTCTCTCTCTTTCTTTCTCAAACTCACTCTCTTCCCTCAAACTCACTCTCTCTCAAACTCACTCTCTTCCTCAAACTCTCTCTTCCCTCAACTCTCTCTCTTCCATCAACTCTCTCCCTCAAACTCACTCTCTCTCCCTCAAACTCACTCTCTCTCTCAAAAACTCACTCTTCCTCAAACTCTCTATCTTCCCTCAAACTCTCTCTCTTCCCTCTAACCTCTCTTCCCTCAAACTCTCTCTTCCCTCAAACTCTCTCTCTCCCTCAAACTCCTCTTTTCCCTCAAACTCTCTCTCTTCCCTCAAACTCACTCTCTTCCCTCAAACTCACTCTCTCTCTCAAACTCTCTCTTCCCTCAAACTCTCTCTCTCTCTCTCCCTCAAACTCACTCTCCTCTCTCTCTCTTCTCTTCCCTCAAACTCACTCTCTTCCCTCAAACTCTCTCTTCCCTCAAACTCACTCTCTCTCTCAAACTCTCTCTTCCCTCAAACTCACCTCTCCCCTCTCTTCCTCAAACTCACTCTCTCTCCTCAAACTCTCTCTCTTCCTCAAACCCTCTCTCTTCCCTCAACTCAAACTCCCTCCTCCTCAAACCTCTCTCTTCCCTCAAACTCACTCTCTCTCACTCTCTCTTCCCTCAAAAACTCTCTCTCTTTCCCTCAAACTCATCTCTCTCTCATCTCTCTCTTCCTCACTCCTCTCTCTCTCTCCCTCAAACTCACTCTCTCCTAAACTCACTCTCCTCAAACTCTCTCTCTTCCCTCAAACTCACTCTCTCTTCCCTCAAACTCACTCTCTCTCTTCCCTCAGACTCTCTCACTTCCCTCAAACTCACTCTTCCCTCAAACTCACTCTCTCTCTTCCCTCAAACTCACTCTCTCTCTTCCCTCAAACTCACTCTCTCTCTTCCCTCAAACTCAAACTCTCTCTTCCCTCAAACTCACTCTCTCTCTTCCCTCAAACTCTCTCTCTCTCTTCCCTCAAACTCACACTCTCTCTTCCCTCAAACTCACTCTCTCTCTTCCCCCAAACTCACTCTCTCTCTTCCCTCAAACTCTCTCTCTTCCCTCAAACTCTCTCACTCTCTTCCCTCAAACTCTCTCTCTCTCTCCCTCTTCCCTCAAACTCTCTCTCTTCCCTCAAACTCTCTCTCTTCCCTCAAACTCTCTCTCTCTTCCCTCAAACTCTCTCTCTTCCCTCAAACTCACTCTCTCTTCCCTCAAACTCACTCTCTCTTCCCTCAAACTCACTCTCTCTCTTCCCTCAGACTCTCTCTCTCCTCAAACTCACTCTCTCTCTTCTCTCAAACTCACTCTCTCTCTTCCCTCAAACTCACTCTCTCTCTTCCCTCAAATTCTCTCTCTTCCTTCAAACTCTCTCTCTTCCCTCAAACTCACTGTCTCTCTTCCCTCAAACTATCTCTCTTCCTCTTTCTTTGTGTGGTTCATTCAGAGCTGTGCACTTTTCTTTTTATGTTGGGATTGGAATGTATGATGCAGATTTTGTTTGTATTCAGTATACTGACACCATCAGAATTCAGGAAATTCATCCCAAGTGTGAAAATGTGTCATCAGAATGTTAATAATAACCTATAATGTTTTGTTAATTCATAACGGTATCCTGGGTTGAGAACCACTGGTCTATTCTAGATTTTTGGGAATCAAATACTACTTTATATAATTGTGTTTTCATGAAAAAAGTGTAATTAATCTTTTTTATTAACATATCTCTAATCTATTGATCCAATATTGGTACTGTACATCTCATTTCATGCCTTATCCTCTTTATCATCTTTTTAATCAAAGCAATGATATTTTGCTTAAAGCAAACTTTAATATTATTAAGATTAGTTGCTTTGTGAGATAATTAAACATGTCATTAAGCCAACTCTTGCCCTCAATTATATCATCAATGCGAAAGTCATTATTGTGAGGTTATATAATAAATCGAATAATTAAAAATAAAAAAATGAAATAAATCAAATGTTATATTCTAAAATATATATTTTTAAAGAAATCAAAACTTACTTTTAATCAGCAAGAACCAAAAAAAAAGTATTAGTAAAGACATTTAAAATACAAAATGTTTCTTTTTATAATAAATAGTGTTCTTTTGAACTTTCTAATAATCAAAGTATCCTGAAAAAAAATGTATCAGTTTACACAAAATATATTAAGCAGTGCAACTGTTTCAACATTTTATTGGTATGTTATTATAATATTCGATGTACTGTCTTTAATAATAAAAATAAACACGACACATAATGGTCCTTAAAACAGGCTTAATTATCTCTATGCAAAATAAGATTTCTTTTCTATTATGCAGTAAAATGTGACGTGAGATTCACCCACATTAACCCTACAATATATCCTATAATACCCATAAATAATCCCCTTTATAACACATCACACTGTCACAGCAAAGTTCTCTAATAAACGTGTGCATCTTAACATGACGTTCAGACCTCAACAAGTTTAAAGTGCTTATCACACGAGGCCATTTGAGACCATGAGACTTCAGTAATGCTAAAGACAAACCGAGCATTTCATGCATGATTAGCAAGTCTTGAACTGCATGTAAATCTTTCTTCAATGTTTGTAGAGATGATACTTGAGCTTGTTTTCCTCTGTCTGTTTCCCTCAGGAGAGGAGTGTGAGTTGTCCTGCAGAGACATTAACAGTGATGTGGTCAATCTGCCGAGTAACATTACAGCCGGCAGCATTATGAGACATCACTGGATGAACCCTCCCAAAGTCAAGGTTTGTGTTTTCAGCCTCTCAGCTTTTCTGGCAGGGACGCTGATCCTGAGTGTGACTCAACATTTGAGGTGACACAGATCGGACAGCAGATATTGGATTGTGCCTGATGATTCATCAATGTCTAGGCTCGAGACTTTAGGGTCAGACAGGGGCATTGTCTATGAGGAATTCACCTCTAAAATGCAATTCATTACTTTCAGTGCCTTTTCATGCAGTGATAATGATGCATACGAATGAAAAGCATTCGTTCACAACAAGAATGATGACTATAAAGGTACTTTAAAAAATATTTTCACGATTTGTTATGACAACTTTTTTTCTTTTGTCAAATCAACTTAGATTTCACAAAAGAAAAAAAGTTGATAAATCGTGAAAACATTTTTTTAATTTCTTTTATTTTAATTTCTTTATTATTTATTTCTTTATTTTTTTTATAACGATCTGTTAATCGTGAACATAGAGAGAGAGAGAGAAAGCCTAATGTGGTTCAGATAACATAATATTTTGAGTTTCTGTTGATTAATCCTTCAATTTTAACTCAATATTGTAAGGCAACCATGTAATTACTTTTTTTTAAGTTAAACCAACAATATTTTTTACAGTGTACTGTATTTAACAGTGTCCATGCCAATGGACAATAACATTCGGTTTATTACAAGTGCACATTGCTGCTTTTAAATGCTTGTGCACTTTAACATTTGTTTGGCTATTAATGTTTTAATAATTCATCAGTTGAAAAAAAAAAATCCTGTAAGTGATTCCAGTGATATTGATCCTCTAAAGGGCTTTTCAGATTAAGTTTAAAGGCCCCTTTCAGCGAACTTTAAAGCGGTCATATGATGGGATTCCTTGTTTTCCTTTTTCTTTAGCGTGTTATGTAGCTGTTAGTGCAGGTATTTACAAATCTGCAGAGTTACATAGCTCAAAGTGTCAAATTTAAAGAGATATTCTTTATAAAAGTTAAGGCTCAGCCGCGCCTTCCTAAAACACTTAGTTCACTCCTACTCCTCCACAAATCTACGTCAGTGTGTTTTATAACACCGCCCAAATGTAAACGCAAAGAAAGAAGGCGTAACTTTTATTCTCGCTGTATTATTGTTGCCGCCGGCGCTGCCCTGTCTTGGAGACACTGTGTTTTTCGTTGTGAAAACCAAAATACTTTGTTTGGCCTTCCAATAGAGGACACAATTAGAAAACAGTGCTTAAGCTTTATTCACAACACTGTTCCAGAACAGTACAGCTAAAATTTTCGAGTGTGTGCTGCGTATTTTTTGGAGGACTGTTTCCAGACCTGCGAGAGTTGCTACAAAACACCAGCTGTGCACAAAGGCTGACTCTAAAAAGTGGGCAATTCCATCTTTGCAATTTGGCCTACATTCTGGCGCTTCTGATTCTCATAGCCTGTAAGTATGTTTTCATCTTTTAAGAATTTGCTATTGACTTTTCAAACGCGCGTTTTGAGCAGTATAGATTAGGCTAGCGCATGCTTGTCGTTTCTATGATCACAAATGCAGACATGGTTTTATGTTTACATAGTGTTCTCACACCCGTAGAGCGACGCGATGCGTAAAAAGACAGTATATTAGTCATTATAATCAGTAGTTACGTCCACAATGAAATAAAACCTTACCAATCTGATATCTGTTCTAGTCGCACTGGCTAAGTTGATCGGTCAGCTTGATCATCTGCATTTTCCCGTTCAAATTCGGGATCGAATTGAAAAGTTAGTACCGACATTATCACCTGTCATTATTGCGTTGGGAGCTGATGTTCCAAATATGGTAACGGGCGTGACATTTCCGTCACTCGCTTAAGGTTTTTGGGCCAATCACAATGCACTGGATCACTGGCCAATCAGAGCACACCGCACTTTTCAGGACGATGAGCTTTGTAAAAATCGACGCGTTTCAGAAAGGTGGAGCATAGAGGAGCAACGATAATGTACAGTATGTGTAAAATAATGACTTTTTTAAACCTAAAACCGCGTAAACACATTGCATCGAAACAAATACACAAAATAATGTTCTTTTTAGAACCATCAAATGACACCTTTAAGAGAAATCGAAGAACAAACAGGTGTAATGTCATTATGAACCAAATTATGCCAAAACTAAGTTAGTTTTGTGTTCATTTAGGGAGTTCGAACTTTCCGGAAATATTTCCACTAGCTGATAAATTCCATTGGTCCATGGTGATGATGTAATAGGTGGGCGTGGCTCTGAGGCCCCGCCTTCTTCCAGGTAGAAATCTCCGGTTCATTTCTTCTGTTCAGTCCGTCGAGGTCAAACATCCATTAACACACTGGAAAGCTGCTTTATAGTAGAAAATAAAGTTGCAATTTTAATTGAAAGAGATACTGACACTGATTTTCATGTTTAATACTGTAACGCCGCTTGCTTTTAAATAATCTATTGTATAAAGTGGTAGGCTATATGAATAAACATGACGTGACTTTACCGGATTGCTGAATTGCAGAGCTCCTGCAAACATCCACATCGCTATGATCAGATTCTTTCTGAACTTCTGTTTTCTCACCGCTGTCATTTTTGTTGTATTTATCCTTATTAAGAGGAAAGCGTGCAGCACACATTAACTTCTTTTTACCCCAAAGCGAAGAATTAAAAATAACTTATTATTGTCATTAATGTCATTCTAAACCCCGCTTTTAACCCCGTGTAAAGAAACATTTCACTCTTCTAATTTTGAAAAGGAGATGGCACCGCTTTTTACACGGGGTTATGAAACCCTGCTCCGCTTTTGTTGTTTTAACCCTACATTGTGGTGCCAAACGTGTACAGTGTGAAACAAAGCAGTGTTATAATGTTACGGCTGGATGGTTATCAACCAACAGCCAATCGAGTGCTTTTGGACAGTCATACACTGAGCATTGTGTAAACAGTAGTTTCATCGTTTGAGGGGGGAAATGTCATATGGTGACATAAAACATGACAATTATAATGAATAAAACTGACCATTTCATTTTTACCTTAATAGTCCGAAAAGTCCATTCGGATAAACTCGATATTATAGTCAGCAATATATACACTGGACAACACTTTTAGAGCAAATTCATAAATTATCCACCAAAATGTACACACACACACACACACACACACACACACACACACACACACACACACACACACACACACACACACACACACACACACACACACACACACACACACACACACACACACACACACACACACACACACACACACTCACTCACTCACTCACTCACTCACTCACTCACTCGGTTTCCATGTTTTATGGGGACATTCCATAGACATAATGGTTTTTATACTGTATAAACTGTATATTATCTCCCCTTACACTAACCCTACCCCTAAACCCATCACACACAATTTTCTGTGCACAAAAAAGTCCCCAAAAGGTAAAAATTTGCTGTTATTTCTATACTTGTAGGGACATTTGGTCCCCATGACATGGGGAATACGAGGTACACAAACACACACACACACACACACACACACACACACACACACACACACACACACACACACACACACACACTGACAGAATTACATTTAGCATGTCCTGCAAAAGTGAACTTCAGGCTGTGCTCAGCGAACACATGCAGCGATTGTAACTGCATTGAATGTCGCGGTTCCTCCAATTACTGTTCATTAGCCGCAGGCTCAGGCATGCATGGCTTTCCCAATTACCTGGCATTGGTAAAACAGGGTATGATTACAGTAATCTCTGAACTCATCTGAACCACAACGAGACAGAGGCCAAGTCATAAAAGTTAAAAAGCCATCTGTAATCACTATAATTTAAACAATGGCCCTGTTATTGGCATTAGTAGAAAGACTTTATATGCATTTACCTGTCAGAAGTGTTGCAGTGTTTTAGTGGTGACTGCTGGATTTGACTAGCGCTGTTACGATGCCAGTCTTCAGGCTGTTTTGCTGAACACCTTTCAGGCAGGAACATCGAACTTTGTTTCTTGCTCAATTCATCAAAAGGCTGGAATACACTACACAACTTTACAAATCTGAACAGATTTAAAAACACTTTTTTTGTAATTGGTTAAACGAAAACCTGGGCATCATACATTAAAAGACTGAGGATCAAATTTCAATCTCATTCAGAAATATGCACCTAGGAGATGCATAAAAATTAAAAACAACATGTTGTCTAAATGTGAATATGGAACATGTTTGATTTCCATTGACTGGACAGATTTATAGTCTGTGCCCTCATACACCTCACGATTTTCTGTGAAATCTGTTAACTCCAACTCCCCATCATCTGTAGTCTAATCTAGAGAAAAACTCTAATAAATAAATGAATGAATAGATAAAAATAAATAAATACAATTAGTTCATTATTATTTTATTAAATAGATTAAATGTGATAAAAATAAATATCATTTTTTTAAAAATTAAATATACATGCATTGAAACTATATTTAAAATATGCTTTATTATAAATCAAATGGCAATCCGCATGGCACACCTGCAGGTGATCGGTGTGTGGGGAAAAAGACCAAATGTGTAGGTCCAAAATCTAACAAAACAAGGAACTCCCGCACACTATCAATACTTGCAAATGAGTATCAAAATGTATTAGCAAAATTTCGGTCCCACGACCTTCATCAGGCATATACAACTATTCCAACTCAATCCCATTTTAAATGATCACATGACCAATCACTCTAAAGATCCATTTGTAACCGATTATGCTCAATGAGACTGAATACATAATTAACACCCAATCATCATAAACAGTTACAAACATAATTATTCATAATATCAAAGATAGAGGAGGTTGAAGAGGTTCAAGAGCCTCAAAGAAGTCTATGACCGTGGACTCAAAGCTTCTCAAAGAGACGGTAATTAATATTTCTGAAAAATAACTGTCTGATGATCAGATTGGGTTTTTTTTCAAAAAGATTGTCATTTTTTCAGACTAGTGGTTTTAATTATTTTGGTATAAAAGTGGATCTGTTCAAATGCTTTAAACAAATTAAGTTACGTTATTTTTTTTTTTTCTAAATCGGTTTCGGGTTCATCCAGTACATCTTTTAGACAAAGTACTTTTTGCCCAAACGTGTCTAACCATACTTCTTGTCATTTGGTTGAACAAGATGTGATGGAAACTTGCTCTTCTAGTAAAAAATTATCATCTCACAATCTTTTGTTGAATGAGAAAAAAGCTTTGACTGAGTTGATAAATTATCCGAATATTATTATAAAATCTGCGAATAAAGGAGGTGCGATTGTAGTCCAAGATACGAGTAAATCCCAGCACGAAATTCTCTCACGATTACAGAATGCAAGGTTTCATAAGAAGTACAAATGCAAAAACACAAGGTTGAATATCTCAATCGGTATATCTTAATCATGTGATCATTTTAAATGGGATTGAGTTGGAATAGTTGTATATGCCTGATGAAGGTCGTGAGACCAAAACGTTGCAAATAAAATTTTGATACTCATTTGCAAGTATTGATATTGTGCGGGAGTTCCTTGTTTTTTTATAAATATATATTAATATAAAATATCTAAAATTAATGAATTAAATAAATGCATGAATAAGAATACTATGAGTAGAAATAATAATGCAACTTTTTTGTGTATGAGGAACAGTGGCATCTTAAAGATGCAACACTTCTGATGTAGTGTATTCTAGCCTTAAGAGTGTGTTCACACTTGTCAGGTTTGCTTTGATTAAAACGAACCCTTATATGATTGCTCTGTTAGTGCGGTTCATTTGAATAAGTGTGAACGCTGCCATCTGATATGTATTAGACTATGCTAGTCTAATATGTAGTCATTGTTCACTGCCGAAGTATTTTTTGGCACAGAGTGCCGCAACAAATCAATCACTCCTTTACGACTGGCTGCACATTCATTCACTGAGCTCGCGGCTGCTGCAACTTGCGCTCTCTTCATCTATGTCATGTCAACGAAACGAATGAATGGAAATTAGCTTATCAATGCATATCTAAATTCGCACCTACGGTACCTTTGTAGAACTTCAAAAAAAGCTGCAGCCAATGAGCAGCCGGTGGGGGCTGGCTGCAGGACGAGGACGACTCAAACTCCACGGACAGTTTTTAATGTTTTATCAGACAATATCTACTCAAGATTTTCTTTTAGTATGATTTTCGGGACAGTCAGGGCCGGATTCGGGATTCGGGACAACAGCTTAGATTTCGGGACTGTCCCGAATTTTTCGGGACTTCTGGTCACCCTAGCTACAACCAACCAGAGCAACGAACGGTTGTGGCTGAGTGAATTCCAATCGCTTTCCCACCAGCGGAGCTAGATGATATATTAAACTTTTGTCATATTTGGTCGTCAAAACTCCGAACACATCTTCCTTTTTTAGGAATGACATAAGTGCCATTCTTAACTCCAAGTCCTCCAGAGTCGCGGCTAAAGCCGATTCGAAAGACCGCTGTTCGCCAGCAGCAGCCGCCATTTTTGTTTTCAAGTAGCAGGGAATTTACGCGGAACCGTAACATCTCTGCCGTCATTATGTTAAGCCCTTCCACCAACTCTATACACAATGTGATTGGCCTGATTAGAGTTTGGTTTTTCCAGCTCGAAAGCCAACGGAGTGTTGCTAGACTACAACGGCTGCAAAATAAGTTTTGCTGCCGCTAGGGTGCGTCTAGATTTCTAGGATATGACGGAGGGATTCCTGCTGCTATTTTGACATCTTTACACATTTACTAAGCTCTTCACATGTTATCAGTTCCATCATATGCGAACACATTGCAGCACACAGCATTTATGTGGATGTTTGACAAATTCCTTTGCTAAATATGTCATAAAAGCCGTTTTTTTTTTCTTCTTTTAGGTTCGGTGTTAAAAATGACAGTGTGAACGCTAACCAAACCAGGACTAAATGTATAACTTTTTGGTCCGGACCCAAAAAACAAAGAACTTGTGTGAACACACCTTAAGATGAGGGAATTTTAGGATTGATTGAAGATGCTAGAAAGTTGGAAACAAACTCACTGCGATCAAACTGATCGGCGTTCCCCCCACTTCTGTTGTGTTTAGATGGGCATTTGTGTCGAGTCAGGCAGTTTTCAACCGAGAAATGAAACAACACGTTTCTGATTGATTTGTGTAATTGATATGATCTTCCCTGGGTGGTAATTCGAGTCTGGAGACAGAGTGTGAGGGGAAGAGGAGGCCAAATCAATGCGGCTGAAATGTTCCAGGGTGGTCGACTGAGGTCAGATCAATAACTGTTCTCTCAGCAGCCTGTGTCAATCGATGCTGTTTGAATTCCACCGCACCTGTTCACTTCTGCTCGCTGTGCAAGGGCACGATCCGTCCTGTAACCCCCGGGCCCTGATTGACACCTGCGCTAATGCTAATGGTCATGCTGCGAGAACGTCCTATATATCCACACCAGCCGAGACGTCCAGGAGAAGCGGAAAAGTAAGCTGGCGATTGCACACTGCTGCCAGCTGTACATTGGATAAAAGCGTCTGCTAAATTATTAAAAACGACTTACAAATGAGGAGAACAATAGAAGCAATCAGACCAGCAAGAGGGCAAAAGTATACAAGTGCTGTAAGTTAGTCTAGCACATTACACATAGCCATTTATTTATTTTTTAATCAGAAAAACAAAACAAATAGAATAGAATAGGTCAGTGCTAGCATTAATTGACCTGACGAAAAAGATGTGTCTTTAGATGTTTTTTTGCAAATGGCAGGTCATCCCACTAGCAGGAACAGTCCAGATAAAGGTCCGTGAGGGATTTTGTGCCTCCTGCAAGTGAACAACACCTCGTGGTGCCGTCATCCCGAAAACAAAAGCTTCTGGAGGGCACCTAAGTTTTAACTAGTGAGTTTAGGTATATTGGTACACTTTAGTAACCCTACAAATCCAGTGAGAACAGAGTATGGCCGTCTAATATGATAAAAGCTCATTCAGATGATGATGGCATGCTTGTCTGAGGGAAACAAAGCAATCTGCATTTTATCAGTGTGTGGTCAGCCAGGCTAACTGTGAATAATGTGTTCACTAAAGTGAATCTTATGATATAAAGGGCTGGGAACCCTTCAGGCCCCTGTAAGGGTTTATTAATGAACTTCGCCATTATTTACCACTGTCCTCTTGTGGAAAACACTCAAGCTCAAGTTACTTCAGTGGGACTGAATCTGTCATAAATGTACTGTACGTTTCCACACTGATTTCTTTCGGATGAAGTCTTTTCTTCATACTGGATGGTAAAATACTTTTTTCTTCTGCAGTCGGATGTTTTTCAAGAGAGAAAATATTACTATTCAGAGCTGGACAAAAATCGCGGACAATTTGTTAGACAAGCTGGGATTTTGACATCCTACATTTCCCTCTCTCCCTTTTCTTTCTATATATATCTTTTTTTCTTTTTTCTTCTTCTCTGTTTATATGTGGACAGTTTTCATGGCATCTGGCTGTATATAGTTTATGTGAACTTGGATATGTTCCTGGTATGGTAAATAAAATTGATTTGTATCACACACAAAAAAAAATTATATATAGGGGCAGAATTGATTTGGATTGTGAAACGATTGATTGGAAGGGTGGGGTTAAAAAAAAAAGTTAATGAGCCCATGTGGAAAATAAGTGCACTTAGTTGTATGGAATGCAGTGTACATTGTGTGTATTAAAGGGATAGTTCAGCCAAAAATGTATAGCTCAGCCTGATGTCGTTCCAAACCCATAAGACTTTCGTTCATCTTTTTGATGAAATCTGAGAGCTTTCTGTCCCTTCATTGACAGCTACGCAACTACCACTTTGACACATCAAAAAGTTCATAAAGAGATCGTAAAACTAATCCAGTTGAATTAAGCAGTTTTGTCCACATTTAGGCTTTTATTCACATATAAACATTGATAAGCGAATATAAACAGAAGCTCAACTGAACCTGCTTGACTCGTGAACAATCCTCTTGCGTAACACGAAAATAAACCTCATTGGTTCTTGCTGAAGCTCAAATGTGTAGTTTTACGATCTCTTTATGAACTTTTTAAAGCTTCAAAGTGGTAGTTGCGTAGCTGTCAATGGAGGGACATAAATCACACAGATTTCCTCAAAAAGATCTTTATTTGTGTTCCAAAAATGAACGAAAGTCTTGAGGGGGAGTGACAATTGATGGTCAGAATAAAGATTTTTAGGTGAACTATCCCTTTACGAACAATAAGGGTTCCCTGTGGTTCCTGCATTTATCCTATTGGCATGTTACACCCACAGTATCCCCTACACATGCAGTTTATTTATCAGCACTACGCAGTGAACCCTTTCCCACCTGTCCTGAAATGCTTCAGTGTTTTCTGTTCCTTCTCATTCACTGCCATTATTTTTCTCTCTTTTTTGCATTGATTTGCTGACTGGCATGAAATGAGAAATACCTTAGTTTGCAGAGGTGGGTGCAGCACAAGAAGAGGCAGGTGTGTGTGTGTGTGTGTGTGTGTGTGTGTGTGTGTGTGTGTGTGTGTGTGTGTGTGTGTGTGTGTGTGTGTGTGTGTGTGTGTGTGTGTGTGTGTGTGTGTGCACACGTGCGTGTGTGTGTGTGCACACGTGCGTGCACGTGTGTGTGTCAAGTCAAGTCATCATCATTTATATAGCGCTTTTAACAATGTAGATTGTTTCAAAGCAGCTTTACAGAGATAAACATATAATTTAAGGTAACAGAGATTGGTTTGGTTTTATAGTGGTTCTTGAAAAATGTTTTTTCCAGCTAAAGTTAGTTTTGATTGATTCACTTCCGTTTAAATGATCATTTGTTACTAAATGTGTGTGAGAGAGAGAGAGACCGCGACAGGAATTGTTTGGGAGCTCTAGAGGTCAGACAGTCCTGTACTTTTGGCCAGCCTCACTGAACCCTCAAGGTTTTTTCATGAGAACACTTGCTCATGAACAAATATGTGTGAACACATCTCTCTCTATTCAACACCTATATCTTTCCTTAACTTGATGACGAACATGCTGGGAACTGGCGTAACTTATGAGTTACGCAATTATAGGCTACATGTTTTGAAACTGGTGACATTTCACAAGCTGTTTATTCTGGATGGGTTCCTGAATTAGTATTTTTTTTTTCTTCAAGTTGGCCAGACCTGATACGCTTGTAAAGGTAAACATTCTTGGTTTGCCTTTTTCTTTTTTTTCTTTTTTGTGGTTGCAAATTTGAGACCGATTCAAATTCTGCTGAAACGCAGCTGTAGCAAGATAAGGGAGTCATTATTCAGCTCAATTCAGTGCTGATTCAATTCAGTGTAATAATTGTTCAAAGCATCTCTGCAGATGACAATAGTGTTATTATTCAGCTTTATCTGGCAGTGTCAGTACAGTCAATTCAATACCTGCTAAGTTTCCCCAACTGTGTAAGAACCCAAACTTGGGAGAAACAAGTTCTCCTCTGGCCTTGACGAACAAACACGATGTGATATTAATCGGGATGCGTCACTCCAGCTTTAGATGGGAAGGAAGAGTTGTAGTTGGTCACTTTGTGGTGGCGATTGTACTTCAAAATTGCACGTTCTTCTGGTGTTTCTGAAAACCTCCTTGTTTTTTGCTCTCTTTCAGCACATAGTCTGCACCATGGGCCTGAAGTGGTACCCACATCCAGAAGTCCTGCACTGCATTAAAGGTTGTGAGGTAAGAAAGTCCAAATCCTCTCAAATGGCTCTCTATCCTGGGTCTTCCCTCCCTCACTAGCGACACTCTTGCCTTGACCTCCATTTGCAGAGACCCAAGAAGATTCATGAAGATGAAGATGTAGAGGAACTCTACACTAAAGTCAGTATATGTACAAGTGACTGTGATGTCCAGTGCTCTTTCTGTCTTTGTTTCCCCTCTGTGCTTGTCGATGCCTGTCACTTGGGTCAATCTGTTTGTAGTACGGATCTCTACAAATGTTTAAGTAATCCTCACCTACACCATATGTGCTCTTTCATGAACAGAAAGGATCTGCCATTGAAAAGGTTGCTTTTGGAAGGAGGTCATTAGCTTATGGAAGCCCACTTTTATTGTAGTCCTAATTTTGACCTTTTTATCTCAATTATGACTTACTATTTTATCAATTGGAATTCTTGTCATAATCCCGACTTAATATCACATCATTTTGACCTTTTTATCCCATAATTTTGAATTATTAGCTCATAACTTTGTATCGTAAAATTAGGACTTTTCATCATAACCATGACTTAGTATCTCAATTTAAAATGTTTGTTATAATTATTACTTATGGCATTTAGTAGCATAATTTTGACATTTTGTCATAATTATGACTTAGTATCTCATCATTTGACTTTATAGCTCTTGATTCTGACTAGGTATCTCATAATTTCAACAATTTAATTACTAATTTATTACTTATTAATTACTTATTATACTTTATGACTTATGACAGAATTATTACTTTTTATCTCATAATTTTTATTTAGTATCATAATTTTGATGTTTTGTCATAATTTTGACTACTATGTCAACTTTGAATGACTTATAAAAAGTGAAAAATGATACTGTTATAAAAAAAGTTATTATACTGTCAATTATGAGTCAAAACTATGACATAAGTGCATACATAAGTTTACATAAACTTTTTAGATTTAATAATGCTTATTCATGATTAATTCATGTAAGAGTTTTAGCAGAAGTACAAAAAAGTATTTGTATTTTTCTTCAAAATGGTGTGTGTTGGAGATGATGACTTGAACCCATGGCCATACTTATGAGACACAAACAATTGCATATACAAGTATTGCATATATTTAGGATGTCAAAGCATCTGCGTTCATCATATACAGTAGATCAGCGTCTCTCAATTTCTCATGCTAGTGGTGCTCTGAGTTTCTCTCTCTGTTTTTATCTCAGCCTTTCATGGGTGACAATTACTGTGATGCCATCAACAACAGAGCCTACTGCAACTACGACGGAGGCGACTGCTGTCATTCCACTGTCAAGACTAAGAAGGTGCAGTAACGTCTGCAACATTTCTCTCAACAGTTTTTTGTTTATAAATATCATGTGTATATTATGTATGTCTAACATCAAAACCTCACTGAAACTGACTCAAATTTGGTCAGTTTTGGTCATTCTGAAATCCCTGAGCCAAAGTTTGTCATCAACGTTTTTCAGTATAATTACCTTCCAGAAATTTCTTACACAACTGCATTCCCAAACATCAGGTTTCTGCCCCACGAAAGCATGATAACATGACCACGTTTATTGCGTTTCATTCGCGCGCTCTGAGACGCAAGTCATTTATTATATATAAAAAACGTCCATTTTTCTTAGGTTTTGTTTTTCTCTGTCTCACTGGATCGTAATGATGCTTTATTCACAAATGTTTTATGTGATATTCCAATTTTGCACATAAGTTAAATTCGCAACGTTGGATGGAAAATAGCTACTGACAAGTATGAGATGCTAGATGTTACCCACTAACCGTCTGACGCTTATTGCACACAAAAACGGCAAACACGTTCTGGCAAGCTCTAATCTGATTGGCTGCCTATACATAGATTCTTGGAATGGTATTTATCAGTACGCCTGAAAGCAAAGTTGTGTTTACAAAGTATCAGGTTGTTACGATGACCGCTTCTGAGAATCTAATCCCTGGATTTACCAATGTCTGCCAGGTTAGTGGCATGCAATCTTTTAAAGCGATTCAGAATTTAGTTTGATACACTTTTTCACATTCCCATTTCTCAGAATTACTTTGCACATGAACTGGATAGCAGTTGAGTGAGTTCTTGTCTATTATTATGGTATCATCTATTTAAGATATAACTGCCCCTAAACCACTTGTAAAAACAAACTGCTATCAGTCAGTTTAAGTCATCCTTCATGTTTAGCTTAGCAGGTGACAGACAACAGCCGAAATAATATATATTTTTAATTATTTTAAAAGGAAAGAACATGTATCATGAATTCCTGTGTCTTGTTTCCAACTGGCTTTTGTCAGCCTAAGATTTGGCGGTGTCATTTTCAGCATAGTGCTAAAATAAAGTGTTAGTGCCAAGATTTCACACACTGGAATTCCTTTACTGGTAACAACACACATTCAATTTATATTTATATATCTATATCCCTTTGGAATTGGCATATCATTTTCGCTTTAAGTTCAAACACTAAACAGAGCAATGGCACCAATGCCACAAGGTTCTACAGATGGTGATTATTTTATTATCAAAAAATCACTATTGCATTTAATAAATAAGTCCAGTACTTACTAGGAAATGCACACTTGACAGTAAAGCACAGAGCTTGCATTTGGGTGCAGATGAAAATTTACTTTCATTAACAACAGTGATCTATGTAAAAATTATAAATACCTTATTTTTAAAGCATACCATTTGAATATTCTGACTATGTTAGAACAGTGAAATTTCAGTGAAATTTACCATTGTTCTTCCACAGTATCCATACATTTGTACATTGGTTTCTACAAAACTATGGATTTACAACACATTTAGTATAAATACAAATGCTAAAAAAACAAATATACGTAGCCCCTAAAAGGACATGGTGGTGGAAAAAAAGTATGAGACGGAGGAAAAATTATTTGTCAATGTTTTTGCATTCTCTTGCAAATGTTTTGCATTCCTCCGAGAAACGTTGCGTTTGCTCGCAGAGAGCACTAAAGGTTTTGCAAGCAACCACAAAGTTTCTTGGGGGAATGCAAAACATTTGGGAGAGAACGCGAAATCATTGACTTATTATTTGTCCTCCCATCTTCCATTTTTTTCCCACCACCATGCCCCTTTAGGGGCTCCGAACAAATAAATACTGTAATTATTCTCCTTAACCCTTGTAATACTTTTGTTTCATTGGCCTTTAAACCAGTTTTAATCAGAGACATCCCCCCTGTTTCACAGGGCTTAAGGCTTAAGCTAGACTAAAATGCATATTTGAGCTGTTTTAAATGGAAGTAACTTGCACTGATATGTCTTAAAATGTGTCAGTGCCATTGTTTTGCCTCAAGATGCACACCAGTAATTTTTTTTTCTAAGGCATGTTCATAAAAGCTACTTAAATGCCCTAATTGAATTTAGGCCTAATCCCGGTTTAGTCTTAGCCCTCTGTGAAACTGGACCATTGGGTTTTGGAAAGGAGAATTCATTGGCAAATTCAAGCTCTTCTCATTAGATCTCGCGGCACAGTTTATGGCGTGACGTGATCGAGATAGTCCGCTAGTAAACGTATTTGCTCGGAGTTCGTGGGAATATTCCGTGAAATCACAGCCAATCAAAATGTATTTGATGTTCAATATGCACAGCTACAATATTCTGAATTTTCATTCGTCTGAAGCGATCGTGTGGCGTTAGCTTCATTTGAGAACAGTTTTTTCCAGTAATTGCTCTCTTTTCTCTCAAAGTCAACTGGGTAATTTCCCAGTCTGGTTAGTCAGGCGGCTCTGGGCACTGTCATTGTCTTAAATATTTGGCATATGGTCTGAGTGTGAGTGCATGAACAGTGATAATTTATTGAATCCAATCTACAAGAGGATGCTTTTTGGGAGTTTCACAATGTGCAGCCTACGTCATTGAGCAGACAGGGGTCTTAGCGGGAGTTGACCATGCGCCAGTGTTGATAGAAGCTTAAATTGTTCTCCAGCTATAAGCCAGACAGCTGGTGCCTCCTTCCGTCTGATAGTATGTCACACACTTGGCAGACGAATGTCAGCAGAATGGGACGAGATAAAGCCATCTTTTGATGAGCTCGAGCTTTTTGGTTGCGTTGTATTGCATTGTAACAGTATCAGTTTGCTCACTCGTGACATCATGCACGTGGACTTCTCGTTTGATAGTTATTTGAGAAACTTTGTTTCTAAATATTTCTCATTTTAGATAATCAAGTGAGTTCTTGAAGGCCAAAATGCCCACTTATAACCCTTGAAAAACAATATTCTGTACTCAAAAGATTGAGTCTGTGTCTGATGTTGGGGAAATTGGCAACTGGTAGGAGAGTCACCTGGCATCCTGAGCCTAGTTCAGCGTCCTGGCAGTCCTTGAAGCAAATTATATCAGCAGGATTTTGCAAAACATCCTGTCGTTGGAAATAGCCAGGGTTTAGGGAAGAACTGTATAAAATAACTCTGAAAGAAGCAATCATATTGCGATGGATGGATTGCCAGATTTGGATGTGATGAGGGGGAATCTGAGTTCTAGTGTTTGGCTCCAGGAGTTTCACCCCCCAATGTGTCCTATATTTGCACCACTTTATCTTTATCTGTTTAAATTCCCAAACTCATTCATACATTTCCTGGTCAGGCTCACAAACACAAGTGCAGATCAATGGAGTTCACGCATTAGTGCACAGATAAGAGGCGGTCTGCTTTGTTTTGAGCCTCTGATTTCAAATTGCACTTAACTTCTCTGCACCATTCATGGAGTCTTTTGACGTGATAATCACTTGAGATAGTATGTGACTGTTTGTTGTCCCTTGAAATTTGCTCCTAGTCATCCCAACCAAGAACTTTTGTGACCTCACCACCTGATTTTCATTTCTCTCAGGAACAGACAAGGATTTATTGAGGGTTGCGAGGAATAAAATCTGTTGGAAATTTTTAAGTGCGACTGGAATCGGGAAGACCAATATGCAGGGATCAGTGTGTCAGATGTTTAGGATTTATACAGGACGTTGCAGTTCAACACAATATGAGGTTTCGAAGAATTGAATATATTGGGGAAAATTGTGACTGAAAATGAGTCATATGTTCGTGAATCGGACTACACTGACGCTGTGTTTATTTTTGCGTGCATGAAGCGATACTCATGATTTTTTCTCCATCTACTCACCCTCTTGTCGTTCAAAACATGTATGCTATTGTTTTCAGTAAGTCTTTTCACCTGGTTCTTTTCATACAGTGTCCAAATCTGTCAAGCTCCAACAGCTACATAATGCAGAGAGGAATGCATAGTTAAATACATATGTTAATGTTGACTCAGCCAGACTCTTGGTTATGTTCTTCAATGAGGTATGTCTCTCTTTGGGCGACCCTCTTTTTTGCTACGATGACTCTAAAGCAAAGGAAGCCGAGGCACTTCCCTGCTGCTTGTGTGTTTGTTTCTCTTCCTTATCTCACCCTGGCGTGTTCTCTGAAAGGTTTGCGTATTAACATGTTCTGGATGGCTGGCTGTATATTATTCCTCTCGGGGACTTTGAAGGTGCGAGTCAAACAGAATCTAAGGTCACTGCAGGATGCTTTACTAATCACTACAAGCTGCTGGCATGAGGAAGGAGGCCAGTGGGCATATTAGGGCTAGGAAAGAGAAAGCCTTCGGTTTTTCTTAGAGGAGATTCACTTCTGCCTGAGAATGGGAGGTTTTTAATAAGTAAAAAGCTAGGTTTTCATTTTAAGCTCTCAAGTTTGGTAAAGTATAAGGACGTGACCTTGTAATGTTAGCTGTCAGTGAATCAGTTTTGTCTTTTACTTATGATCATATGGATGGTTAGAAATGTCAAACGACATGTGTTTCGACACATAGCTTGTTTTGCACCTACTATACTTAATCGAATTTGTTGTAGGATTTACTTTGAAACCATTCACTCTGAAATTGCCCGTAAATTTCACTAAGAAAACAGCACGTAACGCATTGAATTAAACGTGACAGTTTGCAGTAGAAAGACAAAAAATAGTAAAAGGGAAAAAGTAGTGAAAAAAATATTTTTCATTGTATAACTTACTCCAATAACCTTTTAAAGTCCATTCCATTGTACATTAAAATAACACAACAAGTGTCATTGAAATAATAAATTTGTATGAGGGACAACCTGAATTCAGTGGGTTTTTGTTTGCATTCCCAACACCCAAAACTGTGCCAAGGTAATAAATGGAAGCAGGGGAACTCCTCCAGGGGCCGGCCTGCAGTCAGGCGGGAGCAAATGTGTGTCTCTTACATTTTTATAAGACATAATTATCAACGCATGTTGGTTTTTGCCCTGCAAAGTTTATGGCTATAAAACCACATTTCCAAATGAGCTTTTCAGTTTTCCCAAATTCTTTCCTTTAATCTAAGCTGTTTTAGGGAAAAGTGTCAATGAAGTGCCAACCGTGCAAGATTGGAGCAAGATTGCTGTTTCTGCAGCAAAAAAAATGAGTGAGAGAGTTTCCGAGACTTTCACAACAAGGTTTCCCCTATCGAGGCTGAGACTGAAGGCTGTGCCTCCCATGACTTTCCACATGTTTAATGGCCTGAACACACGAGTACCAGTTTGAACTGAAGGAAAGCATGTTGTAAATGCTACTGATGTACCAACAAACCAATGTTCTTTACATAGTTAACATTATTAACTCTTTCCCCAACATTTTTTTTTTTTTTGCCAGCCACCAACAGCATTTTCACACAACTTTCATGGCTTTCAAAAAAAATAAAAAAAAAATAAAAAAATTTATTCTAGCTTCATGCATTTATCAACACAAGTTTTATAAAAAAAAAAAACAACATTTTGAACAAAAAGCTGAGAATTATTTTTCAAAGACCACAGCGTGCATGAGCAATGCTTTTATCGCTTGTCTTGGCTTTTTTCATGTGTTCTAAACCAGAGATTCTCTACTCTTTCAGAAGATGCGTTAGAGCGCCCCCTACCATATAACAGTGAAAACATGTCGGATAGCGGGAAAATTCCATCAGTGGCGGGGAAAGAGTTAATATTACTAATCGGAATAATCAGATTTCCTGCTTATTATAGTTCATCAGCCTAATTGTGGCTTATTTATGTTTGACAGGCCATGTAGAAATTTAAACCATTACTAAAGGATATTTAGTGACGTGTGTGTTTAAGATGAGTTGATTGCCGTTAACATTATTTAATGCACTGTGAACTAACATGAACAAACTGAACTGTTCTATTTTTATAAATTGACATTAACAAAGGGTAACATGCAGTATGCTGTAATAATATATTGCTCACAGTTAGTTCATAGCTAATGCATTAACTAAACTTGAGAAATAAGAATTATTTTATTATTATTAATTATTTTAAGTATAAAGTAAAAAAAAATTAAGAAATGTTTATTTTGTTTTAAATATAGAACATTTATTTTTTATGGTTTCAGTTTTAGTTAACGATAATAATCATTCTCTGAGTGTACAGTGCAAGCAGAGTGAAACTATTATTTCTCATTTCATAAAAAAAAAAATATATAATCATACGATAGAAAGAGTAAAACAAACTATCGTTGTTTCTCAAACAATAAACAGATGCCATTCAAATTCTCTCTCAGTTTTGAATGTAATAAATCATGGTCTTACAAATGCCGTGACGTACGTGGCTGAGCCTCTGTTCAGACCAACATTATTCTGGTCTGTTTTGAAGCTCTCCGTCTGCGCCCCGATCCCCAGCCCCCTTCAGCTTCAGTCTGACACATACGTGCGTTCTGCCAGGAGCCCTGCAGAGGTGGGGGGTGGGGGGGGGGTCGTGCGCTGTGACGTGTGTGTGTGTGTGTGTGTGTGTGTGTGTGTTCTGCACTGGCCTCTGCCTCATGCTGACATTCCCAGCCACCATCGATGAGCCCCAGATGTGGCAGCTGGTCCAGCCACCCTAGGGTCAAGGGCAGAGGAAACCATGTTAAATTTGCCACCCACATCTTAGTCTGATGCTGAGATAAAGAGAGGGTGCTAAACGAGAACTGGGAAAGGTTGTATGTCGTGAGATGGGAGGAAAAATCGAAAAAGAAGTTATGAAAACTACTGAACACTTTATTAGGGTGGTTGATAACAATCCTCGTTGATAACACATCAGTTGATCTGTTGATCTGTTTGATGGTTTGAGGCACTTGTCAGCTGGTTTCCCATCCTGACCAGTAAACGACCTTAGGGTGTTTTTTCAGCAAAGTTAGCAAAAGCCAATGTGTTGGAAAGTGAGGGAAGGCACACGGTTGGACAGGAAATGCCATGCAGGGCAATGACGGCTGGTTTTGATATGTGTCCGGTTCATGCTTGTAAAAGTTTCACAGGAAAGACTAAGTGCTGCTCACACAAACATGTTTTGTTGTCATTACTTAGTCATACATGCCATTTCCGTCTGGATCACTGCACTCTCACACTACAAAAATATTTTTCTTCATCGGTACTTGTGTCTTGTTATCCAGTAAACGTATCTTAAGATCCTTATTTAAAGTGGTTTTCTGCAACTGAAATAAAGCTACAAATATATTAAACTATAAATATTGGAAGAAAAGCTTAAACTTGAAAATTTGAAATAACTAAATAAATCTTGAATTAAGTATCCAATGCTTATTTAGATTTCTATTGGAAAACAAGACAAAAATGCTGATTAAGAAAATCTCTTTGCTTGCATCTACATGCAATTTAATTATTAATTAAATTCAGTGATTAAAGGAAAAACTGAGTAACATGCCTGCAAAACATTGTTGTTGGTGCATCAACATACCACATTATTATGCAGCTCTCTAGAATACTTTCATACTTTTTATTACTTTATTATAACATTCCAATATTCATTGTCAACCATAGCAAGACTATATATCAGCCTCTTGAATCAAACTGCAGACTCGCACCCTCTTGTTTCATTCAAACATTATGGATTGCAGCGAATGCCTTTGGGAACTTAAGTTAAAAAGTGAAATCATAATCAAGGACCAATTTAATACTTAAATTAGTGTGCAATGTGGCTGTTTGAGCATAAACAACATTTGCAAAGTTGCTATGATAGCTATGATGTAAAGGAAGGGCAAAGCTTTGCCTCCGCTAGCCTGCTAACTAACATTACAGTATTGATGTAGTGTTTACTGTAGCTTTTGTAAACTCTTGCTTTTGTAAGACTGTTTACCGCCCCATAGGAAAACATTGATGAATGTTTGTTTTACCATAGTTTTCTGACAAATATTTTGTATCTATAAGAACATTACAAAAAAACATACCACTCTGAAACGTCCTTTGAAATCCGTGCTTGCAAAGTCTGTGCATGAAGTACGTTGTTTCTTAATATTGTCAGGGTCTGTATCGGGCTCGAAATGGTTTGAAATTGATGCCATCGTTAATATTTACATCTCGCTAGAGCTCGCGGTTATGAAGGGGCGGGACATTTCCTGAACACGTGCTAAGCGCTGCCAATCACAACACACAGGGGCCAGCTAACCAATCACAGCACATTTCGTATTTCGGAAGGAGGGGCTTCATTGAAAATGACACGTTCAACCAGACTGGGGAGAGAGGAGTTTTAATAATGTAAAATATGTGAAAAATTATGCGTTTTTTGAACAATCAAGCATGAAATCATATTCTAGTACACCCCAAAAACAAAATCAAGATTTCATAAAAGGGCATGAACAGGACCCTTTAATATTACTGTAATATTGATGGAGTTTTCAACTTCTTTCAAGATCGATTGTTTTGTACAATGTGATGGATTACGTTTTTCTTTACAAAGCCTTAAGCTAATTTACCTTATTGATTTAAAATTGCAGTACTCCACATATCTTTACTTTATTATGAGCATAATCGCATTATCATAATCACAATGAGCCACATTTTAAATCACAATGAGCTACATTTCAACCTACCAATGGTTTACATAGTCAAGTCAGTATGAAATCCGAAACTTTGTTCACTGGTACAAATAGACATGATGTTACTCCATAACCGATGCTATCATTTAGAAAATCCACTTTGTTGTGCACCAAGATAAATTGGCATACGAGTTCACGTCATGAACAAATCAGTCTTCTCGGCCTCTAAGACAAATGGTTAAGTGAACGTGCAAATGCGAAGTGCACATATGGTCCTAGTTTTGAGCGACTGGAGATGCAGTTTATCCGGAAAAGCATGTGAGGCCTGCCTCGAGGGAGACGCACCACAGCAGCTGGTGTCACTGACGCACTGCCAACATTCAATTGTGATGTCTAGTGCCAAACGCCATTCAAATTCTATTTTCAATCCCTCCAAGGGGCTCATCAATTTTTCAAGTCCAAGTGCAGAGCATGTCTTGACCAACATGTTTTTCTTTTCTCCTTCAAGGTGATTCCGTTTCCCATGTCTTGTGACCTCCGAAGAGAGTGCGCTTGCCGGGACCCCAACGCCTTGGAGAACCGAAAGGGCGAGCACTTGCGCTCACTTGGTTAAAAGCTCCACCAAGCCGGTGCGCGGACTGGGACAGGATTAGATATTCTTCCCAGAAATGCTGCTGCTTCACAGTTGTACCTCTCTCCTCTTATAGCTGTTCATCCTTTCCAAGTCTACCTGCAATCTCTTACAGTACAATACGTTTGGAAAAGGATCCCAATGCCATGACCCCAAAAAAGGACTGAAGCTGGTTTGTGTGGATGCATCAACATCACTTACAACCCCCCATCAAAAGAAAAAAATTCAAGCAAAACGAAAGCAAGTGAACCAGGACGAAAAATACGAGAGATAGCTTTCCATGCTGATGTGATTTGACCAAAGGCCGAAAAAAGCATCATCTCAAAAGAAGAAAGAACAGTTTGATTTGTTTTATTTTGTCTCAGTCATGTTTTAGGACGTGACCTCAGTCGTTCCTTGTGAAGCGGACTTGGTCCCAAAACAAGGATAGTACGATTGGCTGGAAGGCAATCACAGGATCGCAGGCCATTTTTAAAGACTTATCACTATCATCCTACAGTGAAACCATCAGAAATCCATCAAATATAAATGCGCAACGGGGAACGCCTGCAGGTCCCGTCGCACACTATTTATGAAATAATTGTGATTTGAGGTTTATTTAAAATGCACACGGATGGATCCGTGCATAAATGAGGTGAGAATGAATCGGTTTCTTTAGCATGGCTGCTGCTGTTGTTGCTGCTACGATTGCTGCTAATTAGTTAAACAACAGACAACAGGAATACACAGGCCATGATCCAGTGTGTCGTCAGTCTGCCTTAACACTTACCTCTGATCAATATAGCCGCCAATGACCGAACACCTCCCATTACAGCGCCAGGCCAGTGCTGAATTGTAACTCATCTGGTCAGAATGCATAATAGACACAATATATGAATGTAGAGGCCATTGTCATTAACCTTTTATTTAAAAGAAATGGTTAGTACACCCAAAAACGGACAATTTCATCATTATTTACTCACCCTCAGTTTTTATTTATGCATTTTTGTGTGTGAAAACACATATAAAAATAAGCATGCCCATAGAATGAGTTGAAAGCAACATGAAAGCAGTCTTCCGAAGCTGTTTTTATTTGTGTGTGTGATGAAGAGACTGAAATTGAAGATTTTATTCAAAGAGAATATCTCCATCTGCTGCCGCTCTCAAATGTCAGTCTCTGGTTACAACACCCATGGGAACCAATGACATTAAAGCGTGGTGTGACGTCCAAAGGTGCCATACTTAAATCTAACCTTTGGTCTGTTCCTCACACAAATCTATCAGCTTCAGAAGACCACAATTGACTACTATTGTGGTACTTTTCATTATTATATTGACCCTGATAACGTAATACAGAAAAGCAAAGGAGACCCTTTCACACTATTTCTAATGTCAGTGAACGTTGCCAGTCGAAACCACTTTTAAAACGTAACTTGCCGCACATGTGCCAACTTTTTAAACACTTGAAAGTGTTTTTAGCCCATTTGAAACAAGTTAAAATGCTACGGGCGCTTGTGCCATCGATGTGCTGCCAAAAAACAAAACAAAAAAAGCGCTTCTATCTTCACCATAATCAAAATTACTTTATATACGAAAAATCACCATAAAACAAAACCCGGCCAAATAAACAAGTTGCTTACGAGTCAATAACTGGATCACTATTGCAATGATTGTGTTTCTAGCACGTTATATGTTTGGCAACAGTTTTTCTAACCCTAATTGATGGAGTGTGTAGCTTTTCATTTCTTAAACACCCATGTTTGAAGACACATCATGGCCATATTCCTGGATGATATGTCAGATTCATCAGGCTCAGATTGTGAAAGAATGGTTGAGAGGAACACGAAGAATCATTTTCACACACGAATCGGCTCCTCTGAGATCGGGTCCAGATCTTAAATGCATTGAAAGTGTTTGGGATTTGCTGGAGGAGACTTTACAGAGCGCTGGACTCTTGCATTGTCAATACAAGATCTTGACCAAGTATTGATGCACCTCTTGATGGAAGTAAATGTTAGATGCATACATTTTTGGTCAATATCTTGTATTGACAATGCAAGAGTCCAGCACTCAGTAAAGTCTACCCAAAATGAAAAACTACACACTCCATCAATTAGGGTTAGAAAAAGTGTTGCCAAACATACAACATGCTAAAAACATAATAATCATTGCAATAATGATCCAATCACAGACTACGAACAGCAACTTTTTTTTTCCCGGCAGTGTATATAATAACACATTGTTTTTTTTGGCTACCAACTGTGAACGTTCCCTTCAAACAGACCTCTTCCCCTCATGGCCTTAAAATATGTTGTCTAGTTTTCCACCGTCTGTGAATCTCCACGTTTGACTGGTGTGTCAGACTTGCTCCTGAAGACTATAGTTGTCCTCTAGGAGCTGAATGTGACACCACTGATCTATACTGATGTCCCCTGGTATTGACTGTTCGTTCAAAATGCCCCAAGTCATAATCTGGAGACATGTGGTAAAGTAAGAAGTTATTGTAGTATTCCTCTGCTGGAAAGTTCACAAAACTTCATGCTTATGCAGAACAACTAATAACACTTTACAATAAGGTCCTGTTAGTTACATGAACCAACAACATAGTATTTGTTAATATTTGATAACATAAGTTGATAACAAAACATACAGCTGTTCATTTCATGTTAGCTGAGGTCCACTACATAATAATAACAACAGATACAACATTTGAAAACTTATTGTAAAGTGTTACTGAACAACTATTTCCGATAAGGTTTTTTCTCTATCATTAATGTTATGAATTTAGTGCGATCGGGCCAAGGCTGAAGAAAATGGCTCCTTGAATATTCGGCCAAAACATTTAGGATTATTTTGCCTAATGCCTAATATAATAACTTTATGACATTTATAATTAATAATAAAAAAAAATAAAAAATGGAAGCAACACTTATTGAAGAAAGTCAAACAACCATATCATTTTTTTATGCGTTTATTATCGAGTCTTCGTATGTATGGCATAAATAATTCATCATGAGATGCAGAAGTCAATAGTTTCCTTTTATTCTGCTTGTAGTGTCACAGGTGCAGTCATTTATATTTCTAAAGAAACGATAAAGTAAAAAAGACAAAAAAAAAAAGAAAAGAAATAATAATAAATAATATTCGTATGTACTAGTAGTCAGTATTCGTGTCATTGACCTCAGTTGCTGCACTTTGGGTAGCTCATTGAACGAAAGGCAAATCTTCTAAAATCGCTGCTATTGTAAGGCAGGACAAATTGGGAGGGAATGTGTTTGTGGTGTTTTATGTTCCTTATTACTGTATGATTTAATCATATGCCTCTGATTACTGATGATTATTGTGGTTCCACTTGCTTCACGTCTAGTTTTATTGTAAACACTCAGAGCAATGTGACACATGGACGCAATTTTATTGGATTTAAATGCCTTGTCAGAACAAGTGTTTGGGATCATGGAAAACTGGCTTTAATATTTATGTGTGGAAAATAAGTCTTTAATTGGGTCATTGTATGTATGTGTGTTTTTATATATGTTGTGTTAGCGTTTTTTGTTTTATTTGTTTGTTTGTTTAATCAGCCATCTCATGAATTAGGTTGAAGGATTTCTCATTAATATTATTAAGGAACTACAGCACCCAAAGATGAAATAAGCGTAGGAAATATTTCAGCAAATACTATACAATGCACGAGAGTACAACAATTATAATAGTGATAATGTATGAAGATTTTGTTTGTTATATATGCTTGGGCGAACAAATACCTGAAATTATGTAACTACTCAAGATACCAATAGTCAGCATTTATTGCCAAGATGGACAGCAAAACTGATCAGCATCCACGTTGCCAAATGAACACAAACATTATGTCACTTGCCAACTTACTGACAGCGCTTGTGACGGACAGGCCTGTCAGCCAATGCTTTTTTCTCTTTTAATGCTGAAGAAATGCACTGGCTTCACTCTTCTCACACTTGTTATACGTTTCTCCGTCAGCGATCAAAAATACCAATGTGGAATTACACCAAATCCTCATTTTCATGCGTCTCCAATCCCTCAAAGCGTGCAGGTCTAAAACAAGGTCTGTTGGCTTGTTTAATTAAGTTTTCAGTGGGATGTTATACACATACACACACACACACACGCACACACACACACACACACCACACAAAAGATTTCTTGCTGTACCTCATGCCTGTAATGTTTGCTGCTTCCATATTTTTGTGATTTGCATCTATTAGCAACATATAGTAGTGTACATAGTTGAACTATTTATTAAGAGTGTTATACTTTTGTAAGTTATATTTTTTATTATGTAAGTTATTTGTACAATGGTCTTATAAATGTAAAATTTAGTTATAGGGGCTCTTGTATTATTTCTCTTTTGTT
Organism: Siphateles boraxobius; assembly: GCF_051911475.1. Lineage (NCBI taxonomy): Eukaryota > Metazoa > Chordata > Actinopteri > Cypriniformes > Leuciscidae > Siphateles > Siphateles boraxobius. The sequence goes on from NW_027509182.1 coordinate 12,404,573, forward strand.
TATTCTTTTATCCATTGCTAAAGTTGAAGAACAAATACAATAGTTCAGAATTATATATTCAATTATCTCTCTTTTTTTGTTGTTGCAACAAACAAATAGAACACATAATGTCATTTAAGAGAAAAAAGGCTTGCGCCTTGTGTTTTTGTCACAGAATGTCACTCTGGAAATACTGCCACTAATGCAGTCGAGACATGATTGTAACTTCTATGTTGTAATATATGTATGTAATTGTTTGTTAACACAGTACATTTATTCTATGGCATAAAGGAGAATGGGATCATGACATATCTTGCAGTTTTAAAAACTGAAAATTAACTTCTGTATACATGTGGAATCCGAAACATCCAGAGCTCACATGCATCAGCACTGGACAGGTGAAGAAAACATATTTCTGTTTTTGTCCAGGTGTCAAAATATGGACAAACACAGCAAAACATCAGCGTTCGATGAGTCCGAGTTTCTTCCCTGACTAGCGCTCACTATTGGGAGTCCTCAAAGTTGACATGTATTTCTTTGAAAAGTTGGTTGGATGGTGTGAAAGAAGAAAAAAAACAAACAAACAAAAAAACGAATGGAATTGTATCAAGAGTTTTATAACGGTTTAATATCAATGTCTCAATTATGAAGATGTAAATAGTGATGTGAAAAAGTGTACCAGTAAAATTGCCTTGTATATTTAAAGAGATTCATTAGACACAACGATACGTTTATGACAGTTATTTAAATTTGAAATGCGCATATACATCATCTGTCTTGTACTTCAAGTGTCCTTTAATTTCAGCCAGTGTTTTTAATTCTCTTGAAACAGAAGTGTTGTGCCTGTTAAACCCATCTGTGTTTGGTGATGGTCATGCTGGCCATGTCTGCTCTTGACCTCACATTGCTAATAAATTATGACCAAAATTCTGTCAATATTTTGACCTTTGCTTGATTCATACACATAATGCATAACTCTATCCAGTTGAGGGGATTCCCAATTCAGTATGTCACTAGTGTGGATAGAGTTGATGTCTTTCCATCAGAATTCACACGTATATCTCTATCTGATATCTCGATTCAAGAAACAAGATGCATTTTAGGGTGCTTACACATTTCCATAGATGATATATGTTGTGACATGCTTGTTTTTTGGGGTAACGCTTTACAATACGGTTCTATATGTTAACATTAGTTTACAATGCAATAGCTAACATGACATAACAATGACACGGTTTTACAGAATGTATTTATCTAGGTTTATATTCATTCCTATGTATAATACATTTACAGTGGTGTAAATTAACATTAGCTAATATATTATGAAAAAAACATTAACAATGAACAGTATAGTCTGTTTATACATTAACAAAAAAAAAAATCTGCAATTGTTTTGATAAGCTGTTGTTTAATGCACTAATGTTAACAAATTGAATCTTATTGCAAAGTTATATTTTGGTGCTCTGGATTACTGCAAACATATCTGATGTATCACTATTTGAAAAATCAATGACTATTTCTCCATCATGTATTGTGTATAAATAAAGCAGTGGTATCTACTCGGTGGTATCGTCACTTTATAACCATTCCAGTGTTTTTCGGGATTGGATCCGGTGTGTGTGGGATTTGGATTTGGAAATGCAGTTTTCTTAAGTTGACGTGCATTCAAAATAAACTGAACAATCAGGTAAATATGAAACAATATTTGGGTTTCATCCAAATTGGAAGAACCTGAACATGTAATTGAATGTTAAAGAAATATTTCCTGAAGAAATTAATGCTAGCAAATATTGTTGTTTGCTGTATTGTGACTAATGGAACATCAGCAATTTAATCCACTCATGCATATTTACATTTATTATGTTGTTTTAATAAAGACAATATACTGATCTATTGTTTAAGGTGCTGCTGCTGCTGCTTGTTCTGAGACCAGATTTATTACAGTAACTCGTCCTATCTATCAGATTTACGGTTTTCCTAAAAAAAAAAGTGATCAAATCTATGAACAATCCCACAGTTTCATTGAAAGGTTAAAACTTTTACTTTAGCTTAAGCATGTTAGCAATGTGTTAAAACATGCAAATGTTTAAAATGCCAGAAACATGCGAGAAAAATGTTGACATGCTAACATACTGAAACATTTAAGAAACATGTTAGCAACATGTTAAAACATTATCAATGTGTTAATATGCAAAAATCTACGAAACATGTTAGCAACATGTAAAAACATTATCATTGTATTAACACATGCTAACATGCAAAACATTTAAAAACATGTTATCAACAAAACATTATAAATTTGTTAACACATGCTAACATGTTAAAACCCAGCAAACAAATTTAGGTTCTGGGAACGTTAGTTTTTGGTTCCCAGAACGTTCCTAGAACTTTCCCTTAACGTTAGGGGAACGTTCCCCGAACGTTTTCCTTGCGTTATAAAAATGGGACCTAAAAATAACCTACATGGAACGTTCCTATAACGTTCTTGTTTGGTTCCCAAAAAAAAATAACCTCATGGGACCATTCGGGAACGTTAGGGGAACGTTCTGTGTTTGCTGGGAAACATGTTCGAAACATGTTAACAACATGCAAAAACATTATCAATGTGTTAACTCGTGAACAGGCTAAATGTAAGAAACATGTTAGCAAACATAAAACTTTATCATTGTGTTAACACATGCTTACATGCTAAAACATGTAAGGAACATGTTATCAACAAAAGATTATTAGTTTTAACACATGATTGCATGTTAAAACGTAAGAAACAGGTCAGCAACAAAACATTATCAATGTGTTACGTTTACATGCTAATACATAAAAAATGTTAGCAACATGTTAAAACGTTATCAGTGTGAACATGCTAACATGCTAAAACGTGTTAGAAACATGTTAGCATCATGCAAAACATTATCAATGTTAATACACATGCTAATAAATAAGTTAACAATATGCTAGCAATGTGTTAAACTATGCTAACATGCTAAAACAGGTCAGAAATATTAGCAAAGTGCTAAAACACACTAGCAGCTTGTTAAAACATTATGAACGTGCTAAAAGCATGCAATCATTTTGTTAAAACATGCTAGTCACTTGGTCTTCAGGAACAGGGTTGAAACCCACTGGCATAGGCGAGCAGAATAATCAAACAATGCATACAAAATTGAACACTTCTCTACTATATAGTATGTGAAAAACAGTACGCCAAATTATGCCTAGTAGGCAATAACAACGCAGATGACCTTCTACTTCAGGTGAAATGACCAGCTAGATGTGATATATATATATATCATATAAGAAAAAAAATATATTTATATATAAAAAAATTATATTTATATATAATAGTATAAATGATAAATAAATATATACAGTATATACATGCAAATATTTCTTAGATATATATATATGCATGTGTGTGTATTTATATATATACAAAATAATTATACACAGTGCACACACATATATTATGTAAACACAAACTTTTATTTTGGATGCGATTAATCGCGATTAATCTTTTCCCAGCCCTAATATATATATATATATATATATATTATTTTTTTTTTTAACTCAGAAAGTGGAAGTCTGATGAAGGAATACCCACTGCTTTGGTCCCTGAGATGTTTCACAATGAGAAACAGACCATAGATATTTCTTCTCTTAACACAGACTTGGCATGGCTGTACAAGCAAGAACTTTGATCAACTGAAGATGACTGATCGCTTACCTGTTTTCAGTCATATAACCCTGTTGTGTCTCCTTAAAGATCAATCACTGAATGAGAATGTGCACTTTTTGAGCCTCTAAATGAATCTTGAGCAATTTAAGTTACGAGGGCTTGATCACTAGTTTTCATAATGATAGACAGAGAAGTCTCAAGTTTAAGATGGATCTCTCAAAAGAAAGAAAGGAACAAGATGCAAAATGAACTCTTTCCCTTGCCTGCGTCTTTTAGAAAAATTCCCAGCCAACTCCAGCAAAACCTTCATGGCTCCCAGAATATTTTTGTATGAATATCTGTACATGCAATATATATCAAAAGGAAGAACAGACCCTCTGCTTTTAAACAAACAAACAACATTTTCATCTAGCTTCATGCATTTCTTTTTGTATCAACACTTGAATGTAAGTTTGTAAAACTTGTAACAAGCAAAACTTGTAACAAAAAGCTGAGAAAATCGCCTTTTTTTCCAAAGACTACAACGTGCTTAAGCAATGCTTTTATTGCTTGTTTCTGCTTTTGTTTTGCCAGTGTTTTGATCCAGAGATTGTTTTATATTTCATAAGATTCGTTATAGCACCTCCTACCATACAACAGTGAAAACATGGTTTTCCGGAAAATTGTGTCTGTGGCGAGGAAAGAGTTAAAGCCACTCTTGCGCTTATACTCTAAGAGCGGTCATAAACTGTGCTAAATTAGCTTTAGCATTTACTCTCATGTATAAATTAGTAAAACAAACACATTATGTATGGTTCCTCAATCATTAAAACAACATAATGCTGAGGTATATTGAACTAAATCCAGGAAACAAATGCAGTTCTTTAAAGTTTGAGAGGAACATGCTCATGAAATCTGATCGATCACAACGCTATCCTTTCCTCTCTCCTGTGACAAATCTACTAGTGTCTTTAACCCGGTCGCCTCCTCACATCTAGTTACTGAATTTAAGAGAGTCTCACATTGGCCTCTTTGATGGATGTGGATCTCCCAGTCATATCCCGTGAGGTTTGTACAAAAAAATGTTAACTAAAACCATAAGGTTTCCCTGCCCCATGCTTACTAATAACTAAAGACTAGTTCTACAGGATTCACTACATGCATATGGGGAACTACTTGTTAGTAGGGGTGTAACCATGGTTCGAATTACGTGGGAGCCAGTGGGAGCTGAGCTCCCATAGAGAGAGTATGAGCTCCCATGAAAGCAGTAAAATCCTACACCTGTGGGGGCTCTAAAAATCATCAGCACCATCATTTTAAATTGCAAATAAAGCACTTTTTCCTTCAATAATCGAGGCATATTTGTTAACCCTTTCGCACGTACGTTCATAGCGGTGTGATTAGAACAGTCAGTGCATCACGTGATCAACTGCTAAATTCAAAAGTGCTTTCGCGCGTTGGCTGGCGCTGAGCCAGAGACAGATGCGCTCAATATATCACGACTATTCAGTGTTTTTTACCACATTAATGTTTATTTTAGGTTTCAGACATTTAAATACACAAAAGTAGCTACTAGCAAAAAAATGATTTGGGGGGACGCTAGGTAGGCCCCCACCAATATTTTAGCGAACTCCTTTCAGGGTTTTCCTGCATGGAATTACGAGCCTCCGGCTCTCAACAAAACTCGGCCTGTGGCCATTAAGTTTGCCGATAGTGCTGCGCGGGTCGGGCGAGACAAATAATAAAAAAAATTAGCCTACATTCAAATTAATCGAGGATGGATGACAGATAAATCATTATAATGTGTTGATTTTAATAAAGACACGGAACTCTTATCATGGTAAAACGAAATGAGCGTCACTCTTTTACTTTCGTTTTCAACAACGTAATTCTCTTTAGAGAAAATCAATCAAGGAAAACATATCAGGGCATTTACTACAGGTGTATTTTTTCAATGTAAATTATTTAATTTGATTGGTAACAGCCTACTGTCTTATTATTCTGATTTAATGTATTGATCAAATTAAGGAATATTTTAAAAGAAAGATGGAGCATAGGCTACATAAAATTAGAGGGAAAAATGCCCTATTTTAAAGGTAAAAAATGTATTCTGATAAGAGTGTTTGCCAACAGTGATGTAATGAAACATTGACAATTTAACTTTGAAGGGAGTAAAAAGCCTCTGTTTAGGATATTAAGGAAATGTAATTTTGGCCAAAGAATAACTTTTAATTTAAATAAATGTTAATTTTAAATCAGCCTACTTCAGTGTGATATTTTACCATATTATCATGCTTAACATTGAGAATTTGAAAAATTGTAATGATGATCAGATGCAGATCTAAATCAAAGAATATCATATGTTTGGGCGGTTGGATTATTTTTAACAGCGGATTCGGGTGACTCAAAGTGCACCAGATTAATGAATTTATCTTTAAAATGTACAAAATTGTCTTCCTGGGGGGGCATGCACCCAGACCGCCCTAGAGGTAACGAACTCCACACAAATATTCTCTACTCCTGTATTAATAAAAGTACGTTGAACTCAAAATAATGAAGTGCAGTATCTAGCTATTTATTTATCACATACACCACGCCTGTCACGATGAGGTGGAAGCAAGGAGGAAGCAGGATCCAATTGCAGCACACTTTATTTAATAGACTCAAACTACATAAAGACTCTGGCTAGGGCACAAGACTCAGGAACAGAACCACCAACATCAAGGTACAAGTACAACATTATTAAGAACTCACAAAGACTGGACTGAAACACAGGGCTTAAATACAAGGCCAAACAAGCTAAACAAGATAACAAGGGGGCGTGGTATACATGAACACAAACGAGGAGCGGGAAAACTGAACAGGACTGAACCAAAAGCACAAAGACCGGGGGAACACAGACAGACATTACAACATAGCCCCCCCTCTATGGGCGGCTCCCGACGCCCATCAAAACTAGAGACATAGTTCGGGAGGGTGGTGGAGCGGAGGCGGTCCCGGGGGAGGGATGGCGGGCCAGGTCCGTGCAGGGAACGGGACCGGGGTCTTGCGATGGCGGACCTGGGCCATGGAACATGGGCGGAGCTGGACGAACAGACTGCCAGGGCGGAGCAGGCTGTGGGCGTGTCCACGACGGAGCAGGCTGAGGGCGAGGCCACGGCGGAGCAGGCTGAGGGCGTGACCAGGGCGGAGCAGGCTGTGGACCCTCGGGCATCCAGGGCGAAGCTGTCGGACCCTCGGGCGTCCAGGGCGGAGCTGTCGGACCCTCGGGCGTCCAGGGCGGAGCTGTCGGACCCTCGGGCGTCCTGGGCGGAGCAGACCCTTCGGGCATCCAGGGCGGAGCTGTCGGACCCTCGGGCGTCCAGGGCGGAGCTGTCGGACCCTCGGGCGTCCTGGGCGGAGCAGACCCTTCGGGCGTCCAGGGCGGAGCTGTCGGACCCTCGGGCGTCCAGGGCGGAGCTGTCGGACCCTCGGGCGTCCAGGGCGGAGCTGTCGGACCCTCTGGCGTCCAGGGCGGAGCTGTCGGACCCTCGGGCGTCCAGGGCGGTGAAGACCCCTCGGGCGTCCAGGGCGGTGAAGACCCTTCGGGCGGCCACGGCGGTGAAGACCCTTCGGGCGGCCACGGCGGTGAAGACCCCTCGGGCGGCCACGGCGGTGAAGACCCTTCGGGCGGCCACGGCGGTGAAGACCTTTCGGGCGGCCACGGCGGTGAAGACCCTTCGGGCGGCCACGGCGGTGAAGACCCTTCGGGCGGCCAAGGCGGTGAAGACCCTTCGGGCGGCCACGGCGGTGAAGACCCTTCGGGCGGCCACGGCGGTGAAGACCCTTCGGGCGGCCACGGCGGTGAAGACCCTTCGGGCGGCCACGGCGGTGAAGACCCTTCGGGCGGCCACGGCGGTGAAGACCCTTCGGGCGGCCACGGCGGTGAAGACCCTTCGGGCGGCCATGCTGGAGAGGACCCTTCGGGTGGCCATGGTGGTGGCCTACTGCCCCCCCCCAAAAAATTCTTGGGGGTAGCTACGGGGTCGTAGCCTGGAGAAGGCACCGGCTCAGGAGAAAGAGGCAGAACCAGCGGTGAAGAGGGCTTTAGGCTGGGCAGGACCAGCGGTGAAGGAAACTCTGGGCTGAACAGGACTGGCGCAGGATCAGCGGGCTCTGGTGCAGGATCAGCGGGCTTTGGCGCAGGATCAGCGGGCTCTGGCGCAGGATCAGCGGGCTCTGGCGCAGGATCAGCGGGCTCTGGCGCAGGATCAGCGGGCTCTGGCGCAGGATCAGCGGGCTCTGGCGCAGGATCAGCGGGCTCTGGCGCAGGATCAGCGGACACCGGCTCAAGTGTGTGCGTAGCCCACACACACCACATGGCTGTGGCCATAATGGCCAGTGTTGCGGTCACTGAGGGCTCAGGCGGCGCATGCGTGGCGTGATCAGTCTCTGACTGGGAAGACGTGACGAGAACGGTCTCTGGCTGGACGGTCTCTGGCTGGACGGTCTCTGGCTGGACGGTCTCTGGCTGGACGGTCTCTGGCTGGACGGTCTCTGGCTGGACAGGCGGGACGTGGATAGGCTCCAGGGATACTGTGAACTGGCAGGGTGCTTCATCAGCCAAGCCCACCGTAGATGCCGAACCCCCCAAGTAAAGGGCCAGGTCAATATATCCCTCTAGGGTCCAACCGGTATAATCATCCGGCATCAGTTGCGCGATATCCGCATCCAGCCCGCTCCAGAACAGGTCCATGAGCTCAATGTCATTCAGCGATCCCAGATGGCAGCAGTTCAAAAAGTCCCTCACATACTTCTCGATCCGCTGGCCATCCTGAAACATAGAGGCTAGAAATCTTCTTAGTACCTGGTTGCTAACAACTGCTGGATCCATTGGCGGTGAGTTCTTCTGTCACGATGAGGTGGAAGCAAGGAGGAAGCAGGATCCAATTGCAGCACACTTTATTTAATAGACTCAAACTACATAAAGACTCTGGCTAGGGCACAAGACTCAGGAACAGAACCACCAACATCAAGGTACAAGTACAACATTATTAAGAACTCACAAAGACTGGACTGAAACACAGGGCTTAAATACAAGGCCAAACAAGCTAAACAAGATAACAAGGGGGCGTGGTATACATGAACACAAACGAGGAGCGGGAAAACTGAACAGGACTGAACCAAAAGCACAAAGACCGGGGGAACACAGACAGACATTACAACAACGCCTGCTCGTGGGTTACTTTTTCTTCTTTTTTTAAAGAGACCCCCACAAAGATGAAATCATAATTCGAACCCTGGGTGTAACAGTACACAGAAAAAAAACGGTTTGGGATGTACCTCGGTTGTGAAGTCACGTTTCTGTATGTTTTCAGTAGCAGGGGAAAACAAAGGCAGTCCATGTCTAGTTTTTGCTTTAAAAGTGGTTTCCTGAACAAACAATGTCAGTCTGTCAATATTGCTTCAATCAGAAGCAACATAAACTTCTGTTTATGCTGCTGTTGAAATCGGAGGGAGAGATTCAAAGCACTTACACTTTGGGTGCAAAATATTTTACAATAAGGTTATAATTATTGCACTCCCATTCTTTCCCACTCTATTTGGCATGCATGCACACACTGAAATGGAGATACTTGCTGTTATTAATGCCTTTGAGACGTGTTTTCCTCAGCGAACAACGTGACTTGCCATGTAGATTTATGATTTAGTTTTAAAACACTTAATATAAAGCATATCTCATGTTGGATCGTGCACCTCTCCGGCTCTGTGTGCTTGGTTATGTGTTCGACACCATCAAAGTATATCGATATAAACAATATTGTGCCATTTCAGTACGCTTATGTTTACCATTACACCTCTAGTATTTAGCATGACATTTACATGTTAAGTCACTTTTTTTCAACGTAAGTCAAGTGGCTTAGGAAGGTAGAGGAATTTAGAAGAAACAATGCAAAGCTGAGTTCAGTTGGTTACAAAATTCCCTCAACCCTTTTCGTTTCCTTAAGTATCCCGATCAAAATTTGTATCCTTCAAATGAAGACATGAACTGATATTTGGAAGTTATAACTAAACAGGACCCTAGGTGTTCACACAGGCTACAAGAGGTCATTTTACATGGAAGACACCATCTACAGTAAGCAAAATATCCCTGAACTCTCCGATATTTATTATGTATGCTGCTGTTGTGGCAATGAGACAATTGTACCTGTCGCATTGAGAGATTTCAAATGATTCAACACATGCATGTGAAAATAACTAGTGCTGACAAAGTGCATTGTTTTGCATGTTAAGTTGTGCATATGTATTGTGTTTATGCTTATTCCAGATGTAAAGCCGACAACTAAGAACTAGCGGCGACAAAAGCCGATGCTTGAACACACCAAAATAACTACATCCGACTCCCAACTAGCATATGTGTTCTGCATCTGAATGTATGGAAATAACTGTCTGTATCAGCAGGAATCAATAGTCTATGTCTGTCATTCGAAAGGAGGAACCCAAACTAGAACCTTAAACGAAGCAGTGATTGCTTACCATTTGAATATTGTCAATCATACTGACTGCTTTCTTCATTCCAGGCGGCTCATGTTGTTATGGAAATGTAAGATGCTCAGGTAACAGTCGTCTTAACTTCTTTACTCGCTTTTATTCTCGGCACTGACTCATTGGTCAGTCCTCAAGTCCTTTAAAACCTTTGGTTGTCTTGCATGCTTTACACATTTCACTTCTCTCTCAATGATGGTGCCAATGACATTGAGAAGCAGTTTTACCACTTAAAGGGTAAAGTTGATGCCATTGATTTCCACAGTATTTTTTTTCTACTATGGAAGTCAATGGGGTCCATCAACTATCTGGTTACCGACATTCTTCAAACTATCTTCTTTTTTGTATGACAGAAGAAAGAAACTCGTACAGGTATGGAACAACATGAGGGTGAGCAAATTATGACATAATTTTCGTTTTTGGGTGAACTGTCCCTTTAAGGCAATCAAGGAACTCATAGACAACTATCCCCAAATGCTGCAACAAGATGCTCAAGAGGCAACAGCATAAGTTTTAACTACTGAACAATGTAATTTAAGTTTTCCCCTTCATCTTACAGATTCTGCAGAAGGTGTTGTGTTCTACAATATAGATTGTCGTGAGGTAGTGTAACAGGTTTTTATTTTTCAATATTTAATTGATCCTTCACATATTTTAGATAAAACTGAGAAAACTTCTTGAGATTCTATATACATAATAGACCCTTCACCCCTCCCCCCACACACAAAAAATCATATTCACTTATTACATACTGCATTTACAATTGTATGTACAATAGCATGATTAACTATCACAATGAATATAGCATGGAATATAGCAACTTACTTACTGAAAATGTGTTGAGGCGAAGTTCTTACCATTTCTTCAACTGTGTTTTCAACAAACACATATTGTTCCCAGACAATCATTTACATAATAGTTCTGCACAATTCTGCTTTCTTTCGTACCACAACCCTTTGCCAAATACATTAGATGATTCACTTTGATGAAATCTGTTGGTCTGATTGGCCTTTCATTGCTTTGGACACTGTAAAGGAACATTCTTTCGGTTAAATATAATGTGTGAACGACAGGACTATACTTGTTCTCAATAGCTTTTTTTGTGACCCTGACATTATTCTTAGTCAGTTCTCTCAATTAATTGTGGCAAAACTATAAAAAGATTAATAGACTTGAATAGAAAAGAAGGAAAACCACCGAGAGATCATGTTCTCGTCTTGCTTGGCTAAGTATTCCAAGAGATATGTTTGCAAAATGAGTATCAGGGAACCTGGTTTGGAGATCTGCAGCACCATGCAGTTGAATTCTTACATTCATAAATAGTCCGTCAGTAGTGATGTCCTTGCAAGAGAAAAAAAATAAATAAAAAAATATTGGATAATAAATCATTACGAGGCTCTCTGAATTTGGAAACCTCCAAAAAGAAAAGAAAAGAAACAACAAAGCCTCCTCTCACAGTCTCAAAGTCATTTGGATTTAGAAAAAAGAACAGCCAGACGTGAGACCATAAGAGAGAAGGTCAAGTCTCATCGTAATTTTGACTTTCCGTATATGTTGCGTTGCACTGATATGACTTTCTCCAGACAGGCTAGCCGGGTTTCGTGAAGTGAACTGTGCCATAGAGTGCCTCCAGGTCTCGTGTCGTCACTGCGGCACAGCATGTACGGGACGCTCTCGGTTCGGCTCTGGATGAAGCCGCTGCGAAGGAGCGAGCGACAGAACAGACTGATCCGGTCCGTTCGTCTCAGGATCAGATGAGCCTTCCTGTGGGGGACAGAGAGAGAGAGAGAGCGGTCAGTGTGTGTGTGTGTGTGAGTATCAGGGTCATTTCTAATGAGCCTGCTACTAATCAAAAAACAGAGATTCTAATTATTGGAAAAAAAACTTCCACACGTAATAACCTAGAATACCGTCTAACACTTGATGGCTGCTCTGTTAAGTCTTCGTCATCAGTTAGGAACCTGTGTGTGCTCTTTGATACCAATCTTTCATTTGAAAGTCACGTGTCTAGTATCTGTAAAACCGCATTTTTCCATCTTAAAAATATATCTAAATTACGTCATATGCTCTCATTGACAAATGCTAAAAACTAGTTCATGCGTTCATGACATCAAGGCTAGATTACTTTAATGCTATACTGGGTGGTTGCCCTGCACGCTTAATAAACAAACTACAGCTAGTTCAAAACGCAGCCGCTAGAGTTCTAACCAGAACCAGGAAGTACGACCATATTAGCCCGGTTCTGTCAACACTGCATTGGCTCCCTATTAAACATTGTATAAATTTTAAAATATTGCTGATTACTTACAAAGCACTAAATGGTTTAGCTCCCCAGTACTTGAGCGAGCTCTTAACGCATTATAGTCCTTCACGTCTATTGCGATTTCAAAACTCCGGCCAGTTGATAATACCTAGAATATCTGAATCGACTGCTGGCGGTAGATCCTTTTCCTATTTAGCACCAAAACTTTGGAACAATCTTCCTAACATTGTCCGGGAAGCAGACACAGTCTGTCAGTTCAAAGCTAGACTAAAAACACATCTCTTTGACCTAGCATTCACATAACACTCTATAGACTCCTATAATTCAAAATTAGGCTGCTTAGGTTAGGTCAGCCGGAACTGGGAACACTTCCCTTAAATCCTGATGTACTCATTACATCATAAGAAGAATGGCATCTACGCTAATTTTAGTGTCTTTGTTTATCCCGAGGTTTTCCCGCAGCCTGCCGGATCCAGGCCGTTTCCAGATCTGACGAAGGACTTTCGCCTGGACCCGATGACAATGCAGTGCTGAAGTGCCAACTAGTCTCTCCCTATGGAGGATCCCTATACCACTCTACAGATAAAGCGTTGTGGAATTTTTCGGTTCGCGTACCTACCCGAAGTGATAAGATAAAATAAAATTCTGCATCAAAATTTATAGACAAGACAAGTAGTTTGTTTAGGCATGGTTTGTAAGGAATTACAAACCTGCGCACATATATTCAAACGCACATAACTATAGAATCAATTCTTAATGCGCATGTGAACGCCATCAGCGTCTATCACAGGTTCACGTTTAAAGTCTGTTTTGAGAGAACGGTGTCGTCTTAGCGGCCCCTAATTTAATAACAAATGATCATTTAGACGGAAGTGAATCAATCAAAACTAACTTTAGCTGGAAAAAACATTTTTCAAGAACCACTATAAAACCTAACCAATCTCTGTTACCTTAAATTATATGTTTATCTCTGTAAAGCTGCTTTGAAACAATCTACATTGTTAAAAGAAAAAAAGAAAAAAAAAGAAAAAATATTTCAAAACAGAATAAAAAGGTCCAAGACATTAACATCCATGACTCAAATTATTTTAACCTCAAACATGTTTGAAAACTTGTTTGTATAATAATTAACATGATGTGAACAAGGAAACATAACAATAGCAATTGCTTTTCTCAAATGACATCATTAGAATATATTAATCTTTTCATTTAAACTATACGTATATAATAAAATGCCATTATTAATAATTAAATTTTTTATTAATGGATACAATGGGCTTGGTGGGGAAAAAGAAACAAAGATTTGAATGTGGTAAAACTACACAGTCCATTATAAAATTGTGTCTGCTCAGAAATTTTATTTTGATCTTTAACTCAAAATATGTTGAAAATGTGTTTTGAAGGAATTTTTATGAAACATGTGCCCTGTTTTACGACAATCATTACTTACTGCTCCACAAATATTTGATCCTAATGCAAAGCCTGTGTTGATATTCATAAAGATTATTGGATCCTTACACAAAGGGAAAACGAACTGTAATTGGAGGTCTCTGTTTCTTTCCTCCTGCTAGTTCTGCCAGCGAACAGATTACACAAACATTCACAGAGAGTTTAGGATGGCAACCTTCTGATGGCCTCAGACCAGGGGCCCGTGTAAGGGACTGTGCACACTTCCTCTTCGTGTTTTGCTTAAAAATATGTTCCATAAAAACCCACAAATTCTCAAACAACACTCAAGTAGCCTCTTCAATCAGAACTAACTTCATTGTTCTAAGTCATTTGAGAATTTCTTCAATTAAAAAACGTGACCCAAAAGTAACTTAAGCGTATGTACAGTATGAAATCAGTTCATACAGGTGTAGTTCCCCTTGTGAATAAGTGCACTTAAGTGTATTGAATACGCACTTTAGTTTACTTCAAATCTTAAAAGTACATTAAAAGCATAACATATAATACTAATTAAATAAAAGGCCACTTAAGTGTACTGAGAGTACACTTTCATGACTATGACACTTAAGTACACTTTTTAAAAAAGTGCACTGTAATTTAGTCAAATTAAAGTTTTACTTTAAAGTCTGTTTTAAAGCATCATTTTTTAAAGAAGCACACTTATTTCGATGTGTTAACTAACAAGCACTTGATTATATTTTTAACTGTGTTGTTTGATATTACATATAAAGTTCATATTTTAAATTCATTAAATTGCAACTTCATTACAAATGTGTAATTACGAATATATACGAATACATGACATATACTGTAAGTTTAATTAGAAATTACATTGAAGTGTATTTTAGTTTCCCATAAAAGCTTGTACTTCCGGCAATGCACTATATATTTCAAATATATTAAGTACTTAAGCGGATGAAACAAGATCTCTAAAGTTCAGCTAAATGCATGTAATATACAACCCCAAATCAGATCAAGTTGTGACATTTTGTAAAATGCATTAAAATCAAGAATCTGTGATTTGTTAATTCTATTTAAACTTTTTTTTAACTGACAAAAGTACAAAGAAAAGTTTTCCAATGTTTTCACTGACCAACATAATTGTATTTTGTAAATATGAACAAATTTTGATTTTGATGACTGCAACACACCCCAAAAAAGTTGGGACAGAGACAAAATAAAAGAGAAAAGATTATCGTCTTAGATTGTCCAACTATTTTCCACAAAGTCCACAATGAGCAGGTGAATTGGTAATAGTTGAGGGTATCGTGTTTGGGTGTAAAAGTGCTTCTCAGTCTTTTAAGCAAAGATGGGTCATGGCTCATCACTTCGTGCAAATATCATGAAAGAATTGTCAAACAATTAAAAAAAATCACATTTCTCAATGCAAGATTGCAAAGAATTTATGCCTTTCATCATCTTCCATACATAATATTGTCACAAGATTCAGGGAATCCAGAGAAATCTCAGTCTGTGTTGGGTAAGGCAGTAGACCTCTGTTGAATGTGCGTGACCTTTGAGCCCTCAGATGGCATTGCACAAGATACCATCATGCTAATCCGTTAAATACAGACACATGTGCTCAGGAGGAATTTGGAAAACCGTTTTCACTGAACACAGTCTGACTCTGCATTAAGAAATGCCACTTGAATCTCTGTTACGCAAGGAGAAAGCTTTACATCAGTTCTATGTGGAGATGCCGGCGAGTTCTCTGGGCCTGAGCTCATCTCAGACGGTCTAGAAGACAGTGGACATGTGTGCTGTGGTCAGATGAGTCCATGTTTCAGCTTGTTTTTGGGAGAAAATGGACACCGAGTTCTCAGTCCCAAAGACGAAAGGGACCAACCAGACTTTCACCAGCGACAGGTGCAAAAGCAAACATCTGTGCTGGTATTGAGGTGCATCATTGCAAACGGTATGGGTAACTTGCATTATTGTGAAGGTACCATTGACATGGAGGCATATATTTGGATCGTACAGAGACATAAAATGCCATCAAGATGACATCTTTCCTGGGAAGCAAGACAATGCCAGGCCTCATTCTGCACATGCTAAAACTGTGCAGATCATTGGTGCAGATCACATAGTGGTTTCTAGACACTCTGCACCATAGAAGGGATTTGCCTCCTGTTTACTGCAGTCCCGAAATGTCTCTTATGGAAAATGTATGACCCATCATGAAAAGGAGAATCAGGCAATGATGACCACAGACTGTTGAGCGGCTGTCTTGTATCAGACAAGATTGGGCAATTATTCCACTAGCAAAACTCCAACAATTAGTATCCTCAACTCCCAAATGATTAAAAAGTGTAATTAAAAGGAAAGGTGATGTGACACAGTGGTGAACATGTCTCTGTCCCAACTTTTTTGGGGTGTGTTGCAGCCATCAAAATCAAATTTCGTTCATATTTACAAAATACAATTATGTTGGTCAGTGAAAACATTGGAAAACTTTTCTTTGTACTTTTGTCAGCTAAAAAAAGTTAAAATAGAATTAACAAATCACAGATTCTTGATTTTAATGCATTTTACAAAATGTCCCAACTTTTTCGGATTTGGGGTTGTAAATGAAAATATAATACATTTTTATGTGTAATACTTTATATTACACGTTACTGTAGTAATAACTATAAATTGTGCGTAATTACATGCAACTAACCCTCAACCAAACCCTGATCCTAGTCCTAACCCTATAGTAAGTACATGATAATTATTATTACACAATACTTAAATGCATAATTACACTGTAATATGGACACCTTAAAATAAAGTGTTACACTTTTTTAAAGGTGTCATTGTTACAGTGTAATTCTATATTTAAGTACTGAGTAATATTAAGCAACTACATGTACTTACTATAGAGTTAGGGTAGGATTAGGATTTGGTTGAGGGTTAATTGCATGTAATTATGCATAATTTATTGTCTTTACTATAGTAAGTACATGTAACACATGTAACAAGGGCATTGTAAAATAAAGTGTTACCAAAAAAAGTATAACAGTTTTATGTAATTACAAATAATATACAATTAAGCATCCTCAAACTTTGTATATTCACTCTGGTATAGTTTTTAGTATCCTTTAGTACACTAGTAATTAAAATATGATCCACTAATGGTTAAAATCCACAAAGGCTGCGTTCACACTGCTGAATGTGATCTGGTTTTGTCACTCAGATCACAGTGAGAAAAGCCTGAAGTGCACTGAATCTATCGGATACATATCTGATTTATATGCCATATCTTTTTTTTTTGTGGATTTGAAAAGTGTGCAATTGTCTCTTGTCATAAAGATCTGATTAAAACAGATTAGATTGTATTTAGCAAAGCCGTTGAGATGCAGAGAATGACTGATGCTGATTGGTTATGCTCTTCCTCACCTGGGTCCAAGTTCATCCTCACTTCTCCACACAAAGTCTCCAAACTTCTCGTAGTGTGAGTTGTAGTGATGCTGCACGCGATACAGCAGTGGTGGGGAGATCTCCATCAGGGTGTTGTAGGCCGTCTGCTGCTCCTTTCCACTGGTGTAGCCGTTATACAGGTTATACACTTTATCTGCGATCTCTGTTCGAGGAGAAAGAATCCAAAAACTGAACTGTCTGTATTCTATTGAAGCTTGTTTCCGCCACTGAATAAAAATAATAATAAAGGTAATTGCACATTTTTATCTTGCAATTCTGACTTTTTTCTCATAATTGCAAGATATAAAAGCGCAGTTGCGAGTCGTAAAGTCAGAATTGTGAAAATTAAACTCGAAATTCTGAGAAAATGTCCGAATTGTGAGCTGACGACTTTTCTGAAAATTTGCGAGTTTATATCTCACAATTCTGACTTTATCACATGCAATTGCAATTTTATATCTTGTAATTGTGAGAGAGAAAAAATGTTGTAATGACCTTTTCTAGATTTTTATTCCGTTGGAGAAACAAACTTCAATAGAATTCAAAGAAACATTTTAAGAAAATCTGTTCTTTCAACTTTGCAGACAAATGAAATTCTGCCAGTGTTTTATGAAATCGTGTGTAAAAGTACTTATTATTAATAATACATTTTGAGAGAATATATTTAAGTGCAAATTGAATGCAGTGTTTTTAATTTCAATTAAATTAAGTTGTATTAGCTTAATCTTTTTATTAAATGCAGTTGAACTTTAGTGTTTTTGACCCACCTACTATAATAAGAACTTAGTAAAATCATAATTACTTTCGTCGTCTTTTAAATTGACTTCAAATGCATTATCTACAGTTAAATTTATAATCAAGTACTTTGCATGTGCTTCAGTGTTTAAGTGTACTTTTTTAAAGCACTACAAATGATTACTAAAACACAATGACTGAACTTTTGACATTATTACAAAGTGTACTTAAGTGTGTAAGAAGGTGTCATGAAAAGTGTAATCTCTTTAAGTACACTTTCTATTATACTTTCAGTAATTTAAGTACACTACAATGCAATTAAACACACTTCATTTTCACAAGACAATTAGAACTAAATGAGATTTCCTAACATTCTTTAATTGCTTCTTAACACATCATCACTTTATGAGTTAACAGTTTATTTTACAGTGTCATTGTTACATGTAGTTACTGGAGTAATAACTATAAATTATGCATAATTACATGCAACCAACCCTAAGTTCTCTTTGCTATTGCGGGCCCTACATTGTGAATAGTTTGCCTTTTCAGGTTAGATCTGCACCTTAAAACCTACTTTTATTCGCTTGCTTCTAATAATCAGTAATTTGTATCTGTTTTTTATTTTATTTATTATTATTATTATTATTATTATTTTAGGTATTTATTTTATGAATGTTGTCTGTTTTCATTTCATTCCTATAGTAAGTACATGTTATTATTACTCAGTACTTAAATGTGTAATTACACTGTAACACGGATACCTTAAAATAAAGTGTTACACTAATTATATATCTAAGTACAGAGTAATATTAATTAACTACATGTACTTAGTATAGGGTTAGGGTAGAAATAGGGTTTGGTTTAGGGTTAGTTAACATAATTAACTGTTATTACAATGATAAATACATGTTACATATGTAACAAGGACACTAAAATAAAGGGTAACCCTTTATGACTTTCATGGTAAGTCCTACTTTTCCTTTTCTTTGAGTGAACTTTCTGTAATCCTATTTTGACTTTGATATCGATTTTGAGGGCATTTCTTCCCTGTGACAAGACCTGTGAGTCCTGTTGGAGTAAAATCCTCTAGCCACTATGGATGACGTAATGGTAAACAGAAACATGAAGAGCTGCCACCTCGGATGGGTGCGATGATGACATGTCACGCGGCTCAATCTCTTCATTCACACGTGTGAATGGAGAGAAGGAGAACGGCTCTGTACCTTCAGCTTTGCTGTCATCCACCATCGGACAAGACGTGCGGACGGTCACAAAACTCGCGTCCGAACGACTTCCACGACTGTCCACCGCATAAAGAGTGAACCTAGAAGAGAGGACGTGAGGAAAAGACTGTTTCAGTGTGTTTCCTAATCTCTGTTTTTAAGCTCCATGTAACTGAGACATTTACATGGAACATTTACACCAATAAACAAATAGAGCAAAGTAAGCCAAATAACTGTGGGCTTCGGCAACATAAACACGGCATCTTACGACAAAATCATTAAAACCGAAAGGTGTCCCTGAACGAGTGTTTTCTGGAGTTCTTGTTTATGAGCCACAGACCACTAAAAGCACGCAGGCAGGGATTCCAGTGGATTCTGTTACGTTAGGAAATTGCGTGCATGACGTGCAAAAAAACGAAAGAAAAAAAACAGTCATTACAGCTAATAGCAGCTTAAATGGGACTCCCACTTCATCTAATGACGGAGTTCCGTTTGGCAAATAAAAAACACATTAAAGCTGCAGCTCAGCGTTTTCTCAGACCACCCAGCACAACCTGCACTAACCAGCCCTGACTCGCGGGTCACTGAGGTCACTCATGCTGACTAGTTTAACTGACTATGTCTTGTTATTATTTTTAGCCAATATTTATTGTGCAAGACCAAAAAAAAGTGTGAATATGCGTGTGTCAGACTTTTCTCCTGAGAAAGTACAAAAAAAAGTTTTTTTGTTTTGTTTGACAATCGCTTACTCTTGTTTTGAACAAAACCAACCAATATTTAAATCTCTTAATAGAACAATAATGACCAATATTTCAATCTCAAACATATCAATACCAACTTAAATATCTTAAAGATATTAGGATATTAAGACCTATTCTGCTTTTTTCCATGTTCATCTTTCTTTAGTGTGTAATGTTGCTGTATGAGCATGAAAAAACTCTGCAAAGTTTCAAAGTCCCTCCAGCGGGAGTTCTTCTCTATATCAGTGTCAGTGTTTCTGAACTCCTGAAATGCCTCCATTGTAGTCTTGAGTTTCTTCCGGGAACGAACACGTCATAATATTCCTCATTTAAATAATTAATATGCAGAATAAAGGGGCGGGGCCTGGTTGAGTTATTTAGTAGTGTGTTAAACTGGCGGTTATGGTAAGGGGCGGGACATTTCCCAAACACACTCAAAGCGCTCGACCGATCACAACACACTGATCCAGCCGACCAATCAGAGCACAGGGTGCTTTTCAGAAGGCAGAGACAGGAAGTAAACAGAGCGTTACTGACAGACTGGGAAGAGAGGAGCCGCAACAATGGAGAATATGAGGAAAATAATCAACATTCAAGAAGGAAAACCTGTTCTAGTAGAGCCAAAACCAATACTTTGTGAAAGGGCATAATATGGCCTCTTTAATTGCCTTTGAATGCTCACACATGTGCTCGAGTCATTGCAGCTCTAATATATGTGCTCGACAACACTATACATTAAGATCTGAACCAAATATTCGGAGGACTCCTTGTATCATCATTTTATATTGTATCATATCATTCTGTATTGTGAATATAGTCCCAGCTACAGTTGCAAAAAAAAACAACACCCTTTAGCATTGCCTATATTCTTAAATAATAAAGGCTGTTAAATGTTGCTGACTCATAACCTCAGCATGGCTCCAAATCTTGGTGCTGTACAGTACGTCAAGTGCACTGTAAACATACATTAAGTAGATTAAATAGACTCTCCACGTGTATATGCAATGTGCCAGCATCAGATTAAATTGCAAAGCACATTTTTTATTAAAATTCCTTCATTACCAGAAACGCAGTCATACCATAAACCAACATCACATGCATCCAACCCGAGACGCCGGTTGCAGACATTTGTTCATTCCAGCTTTGTTGTATAACATTCATCACTGATGAATCCAATGAAATGGATACGCTTTCTGACTATGCATAAGACAATGGGAGGATGCCAGAGATGTCTTTCCCTGCTTCCAAGGAGAATTTTCTTTACACGGCAAGGTTTCGACACTTTGACTCTTCCTTTGTTTGGAAATCCATATTTCAATAACCACTAGCTGATTGTTTTGTTTGTAATACGGTCTGTTTATACATGGCTTGCATAGTTTGCCTGATCTTGTTATTCATCGAATGAGTGTGGCATTCCTTTCCTAAACCTCACCAAAAGACATGACTCCAAATGCAGGCCAGCCACCATCCGCTGCCAATCTCATCAGAACAACACTGGCTCAACAATCACATTGTTTGAATTATGTGGTTTTGTGGTTGCCTATTGTAATGTTTTTTATTTTATTTTTTATTTTTTTATCAGACAATTTGTAGATTGGTTTAAGGACTTCAGAAAGGGAACTCTAGACTAGTTGCTGTTTTGGGTTGCTCAAGGTGTTGCAAAACTGCCAAAGGTACTTTTGGTGCTTATATAGGCTACTCCGAATTAGCTCTCACTTTACCGTATGCTCTTAAAAATAAAGGCTCCAAAAGAAGGTTTTAAAGCAATGATATAGAAGAACCATTTTTGGTAAATCGAGTCCATCAACACTCCTAAAGCATCACAGTCCTATAGCTCATCCTGGGTCTACATTTCATTCAGTAACATTAGGTGGTTTTGATTTATATGCTGTTAAATGTTGATGATCGCGTTATTTTACATATGCATATGATTACATATGATTGTTTCTGCTTCTTTTTCGCCTGTGTTTTGATTAAGAGATTCTTTCGTAAGATGCGTAATAGCGCCCCCTACCGAATAACAGTGAACACACAGAAAGCCGCACATTTACGTCAATGCCGGGGAAAGAGTAAATTAGTCTAAAGGCCTGTATATATATATAACGATAAATATACAGTTTTAATAATCATCCTAATTTTATGAGAATCGGGAAGTCCACACCACACCACAACTATAACGATAACAACACAAAGGAACGATTTAATTGGAATCACTTTCAAAACGATAAAACAGCCAATCAGAAAGCATCCTTTTTCCTTTAGAATCCATCCAACAATCATAATTTAAAGCAGCAGGTGACAAAACTTGTGCACTGATGCGGACGGTGTAATATAGTTATCGTTATAGCTGTGCTTAAACAACCGTTTTCCACTATAAAGACACTTTTGTTGAATGGAAATTGATGTAAAAGGTTATTTTTGGAACCTTAGATGTGAATAAAGAACCTTTATCTGTAAGAGTGTATCTAAATGGTGTGCAGCTCTTTAGACTTTCAAACGCCATTTTTTGATGCTTTAGTTTTATTCATGTTTCTTATCTTTGCTTCTCTCTCTGGATGTCACATGCCATTTAAATCCAAGTCTGAGGAACTCTGCGAACAATTGGCAGTGATAAAGATCACCCAGGAGAACAAAGGAGAAGTGGTCTGGCTCATCGCTGGGAATGTCAAAACACATTCCCCTTCGCCCCCAGGAACGATCCCTCTCTCTCTCTCTTTCTCTCTCTCTCTCTCTTCTTCTGCCCGGCTGACACACTCTACATCTGTCTTTTTCTCACTTCAGTTTCACCATTCTCTGGTTACTCCTGTATGTTTGGCTTTTCTCAGCTCATGGCTGTTTTGATTTCTGGCACCTATAGTTCAGCCGTTAAATGAGTTGCTTTTGGCAAATATGAGCACAGATTGAGACACTGTTGAGATATTTTTAAAGGCCCGTAAGATAGATGGATAGCAGTTTCCCATAGATTCAGCAAAACTCGCCATTTGCTCACAATTTAATCTCAAGAACAAGCAAGATGTCAGGACAATTACAGACGCTGGTGTGCCAAGTCAGGTCACATTCATTTCTAAAGCGCTTTACACAATTCAGATTGTTTCAAAGCAGCTTAACAGCAAAAAACAGGAATTTCAAGCAGTTTGTAAAGCAGCTCACAGTGATTATTCAGCTCAATTCAGTTCAATGTTGATTCAGTTCAGTTCAATAACAGCGTAGATGGTGCAAAGTTAGTATCATTTATGAGATCAATTCATTTTAAATATCATTCTCATCCGATAGTGTCAAATTGGAAATTTTACTGAATATCACTGTGGAAGCTTTTCAGTGATACCTTAAAGCTTTTCTTATGTCTTTTCCACCAAAAATAAGTAACTTTGAGATGATATTTTCACAGTGAAGCTCTGCTAAATCATTGCATTGTGGCTTTTAGGAGTTTGTTTTGGGGTTGACAATATACATCTGGGCTGATCTTGTTGGTCAAGCATGTGGCTATTCTAAAGCACAGACACATTTAAGAAAATGCTTTTGGAAGTAAAATGAACCTCATTTGTATGATAATCTTAAGGGTCAGTTATTTAGGAAACAGAAATCAGGTTTAATTGAAGCTTTTAAAGATCTTGTAGTCAGTGCTCTCGTAATGGGTTGCCTTCCAGGCATCAAAAACATTAGTAGCTAAAACAACAGACATTTCCTTCAGTTTGAAGGGTTTGTTTTCAACTCTTCCTGTGAAATATACCAGAACACCAATCAAACGCGGTCGAGGAGATGAGGACAGAAGATAGACGTACTTAAGATATAGTTTATGAATTGTTTTTGTCTTACAACGAGAAAGTCTACAGCTTAACAGAGATTTGGACCCTGAACCTTGGAGAGCATATGCATAATTCAGGCATCTCATAATTCACGCCATGGTATGGGTCACACCAGGTTTATCATGCTTCGCTGTGTCAGTGGCCATGATTTATTCTGACCTTTAAAGAATTGTGCTTTCAGGGTCTGTTCTCAGAGTTTCACCACTAACCTCCTCCCATGAGTCAACTATGCTAGACTGCTCATTTAGGTTGATTGTTAAGCAACTTTTCAAACTTAACATGCTTTGAGAGCTTGTCTGTTTGTTAGACTGATTAGTGACGACTAAATACCAAATTATCCTTAGTATCAAACGGAATGCTGACAAAATTGCATGCATTTTGCAAGCCATAGATTTGTGCAATTTAATCTAGATGGTTGGTTCAGTGCAGCCAAAGACATGTCAAGATGGAAGGCATATTTTCTCATTCATAAATTAAATTATATATTTTTTACTGCACTTCAGGTTACTATATTGATTATTTCATTTAAAATTTAAACTTTAATTGGGCACTAGCCATTTTTTTGTAAATGCATTTATGCCATCTCTGTGCAGCAAAAGTCGCCCATGGATAAAAGCATCTGCTAAATGAATAAATGTAAATGTAACGTTCAAGTTTGGCTTCAGGAACCAAGTGTACAAGTTAAATTTTCATGACTTTTGGAGCTTGGTTTTAAGTCACCATCCACTTTGTAGTACGGAAAAGAGCTGACATGATGAAAACAAATCTATATCTATTGTTGTGGGAGAGTAAATGACAAAATGCTCATTTCTGGGTAAACGATTCATTGAAATGAAAACCAAAGGCCTGGGAAAGATTGGTGAGGAACCAAGGTGGCAATAAGATGGAAAATCACACAACATTATGAAATAACTAAAAGGAACAAAGTGTTCTTTAACCCCCTCAATATAAAGTCTATAAGAAGGCGACACAATTTAATTTGACATTGATGAGGTTCATCCTGTTCATAAATAAACCATGTTCTGACACATATTGTCACGAGAGACCTAAACAACCAACAAAGAAAAGGTCATTTTATTACCTGTCTGGATCCTCTCCAAAAAGAGCTCTATAAACAACTTACAGAAATACCACACTTAGCAAACTTAATTTACAAAATCCAAACCACATCAATTTACTTGCCGGAGGTCTTAGGACCATTAAGTCGGTGTTGGAAGGATGTGTTCTTCCAAAGAAACCAGACTGAATATATCACATTTGTGCTGATTCCTAACATGCATTACAGCTGCACTCATTGACATGTCCACATTTCAATAATATAATTTACATTATTAATATTTGTTATTTCACTGATCAAACTCTTTAAAACCAAACAGATTTTCTTTTGTAATAGTGTTTTAATCTGTAATCAGTTGTCCTCAATGTCACTTTTCTTTATAAAATCATTTTAATTAACAAAAGCCAGTTCTGTTGTCCAGTGAGTGACAAAAGCACAAACATCGGTAAGTATTATGAGTGAGTTAGAGTTGATTATTGTACTGTGCTACTTACTGGTTGTCTGCTGGCTCTATAAATGAACTCCAGTTGGTTAAAAATGCATACTACAACCAAGAAATATGATCCCATCAGCCCTATTTCATCATCATCTATAGTAATCAACTCTGCAGTAATTATGCAATCTTTTATCTTGCTATAATGCATCACGGTCACTACAATTGCACGGATCAACATGATTTCAGGCAGTATATATATATATATATATATATATATATATATATACATTACACAACTCAATTACTTTACTCAAATTTACTCAATTACTCAATTACTATAAGAAATACTTCTTATGGGAGATTTTCATGTACATTGAATCGATAAAAATGGGAGGAAAAAATTAAAAGACATTACTCAAAAATTTAATTTTACACAAATTATAAAAAAAGCAACTCGGATTACTAAAACATCTCAAACGCTTATTGATCTAGTTTTTACTAACAAAGCTGACCGTATTGGTAAAGTTTATAACTTAATAACAGGTCTTTCTGATCATAATTTAACACTAGTTGCAAGGAAATTGTCAAAAATGCACTACCGAAATTTAAATAAGGTTGATATTGATTCTGTACTTTGTATCCCTAGGAAAGATATTGAGAGGTTTGATAATGAAATCAGAAAGGTAAATTGGTTTGAAATGATAAATGATAAAGATAGTAATACAGCCTCTAGTGAGTTGATAAAGATGTTCCAACAACTTGTTCTTAAGTAATCCAAAGAAAAAAAGGTAAAACCTAAAGGCAAATTCCGTTACCATGGTTAAATGATAATCTATGGAAATTAATGAGAATTTGAGATTCACCATTAAGAAAGTCATATAAAACGGGTCTTTCAAGTGATCGCCTGATCTATAAGGGACTTCGAAATAAAGTCACTCAACAGCTAAGACAAGCAAAAGCAATGTTTTATCTGAATATAATTAAACAAGCTAAGGGCAACTCTAAAGAATGTTGGCAAATTATAGATAAATTAACTGGAAAGGTGCAAACTAAGAGCGGAAAATAGAGCTGAAAATAAATGATAAAAAACACAAGGATGGACTAACAGTTTCAAACCATTTTAATGATTATTTTATTGACTCAGTGAATGAAATTATTCAACATGCCTCTGGATTGTCTCATCCTTGTTTATTGCATCAGACACCTGTTAACGATCATGAAGCTTTATGTTTTAAAAGCACCGATGGTTCTAAAACAGATAAAATAATACAATCCTTATCAAATTCAAAAGCAAAAGATTTTTCGGGAATTGATAGCTCTTTCATTAAAAAACATAGGGAGATTTTAACACCAGTTATAACATATATCGTGAATAAATCTACTGATGAGAGTATCTTTCCCAGTGTCTTTAAAACTGCAGTTATAATCCCAATATACAAATCTGGAGGTAAAAATGAAATAAGCAACTACAGGCCCATTAGCATAATGCCTGTAGTATCTAAAATTCTCGAGAAAGCCATTATAGAGCAGCTAACCGATCACTTCGACCGTAATAATTTGTTGCACCCCATGCAGTTCGGCTTTAGATGCAATCATTCCACCGACGCAGCCTGCTGCTATCTGATGGAAAATATAAAGGCCAGCTTGGACGGAGGGGGCACGGTGGGTGCCGTGTTTTTGGACTTACGAAAAGCATTTGACACGGTAAACCACAGTGTCCTCCTCTCTAAGATTTCTAAGTATAATCTGTCTATAGAGACATTGCATTGGATACAATCATATCTTGCAAATCGGATGCAATGTGTGAGGGTAAAAAATGTATTGTCCACTCTGAAGCCCATCAAAACTGGGGTCCCCCAAGGATCAATTTTGGGACCCTTGTTGTTCAGAATTTACATTAATGATCTCCCGGCTGTGTGCAAGGGCGTAGACATCATCATGTATGCAGATGATGCTGTCATCTACACACATAGGAGGGATATGGAGCAAGTAGCCACTAAATTGTCCTCAGCTATGGACAAAATAAGTAACTGGCTAAAAACTTCTTGCTTAAGACTAAATACAAAAAAAAACTGTTGGTATGTTTTCCGCTAAGTCAAACAAAGTAAAAGATATGCCTAACATCTATTTTAATTGGCAAAAAATGACCATCGTGACAGAGACTAAATATTTAGGTGTCCATCTTGATCAAACGTTAAGTTTTAAAAAACATATTAAAAAAATGTCTAATTCCATTAAATATAATATTTCTATTTTTAAACATATTAGGAATAGTTTGACAATTGAGGCATCTTTCATGTATTTAATGCCATGATTTCTTCTCACATCACTTATTGTTTGTCCTGTTGGTCTCAGGCCGACGAGACCACACTTAAACCACTCACATCAGTCTATAATCAGGTGAAAAAGGTGCTTGACAGAAAAGCCCCTCGCTATCATCATTGCAATATTTTCAGAAAATACAAAGTATTAAGTTTTGATTCCCTAATTCAATTTACAAATTTGAGAACTGTTTTTAAAATTATTAATAACCTTGCTCCACCCTCAATGAAAAAATTCATAAAACTTTATTCGGAGCAATCGAACAGAACATCCCGATCCACTATTCACCGAAATCTTGCTATCCCGAAAAGATCCTCCGCCTTTGCACAGACAGCTTATTCATTTAAAATTAAACAATGGAATCAACTCTCCAACAGTTTAAAGCTGTCTATAGATCTGAACCATTTTTCTCAAAACTTAAAGAAATGAAGAGTTCAGATGCAAAAGCCTCTAAGTGCCATCTGAAATTTTCTTCTAGAATGATGATTTTTATCAAGCTTGTATATTTAAGTTCAGTAATTTCACTTAAATGACAAATTAATAGGTAATTTTCATTGCCATTTAAGTGAAATTACTGAACTTAAATATACGAGCTTGATAAAAATCATCATTCTAGAAGAAAATTTCAGATGGCACTTAGAGGCTTTTGCATCTGAACTCTTCAAATATATCCCTGAGAACCAGCTGTGTCAGCATCAGCACATTTAATGAATATATTATGGGTAGAGAAGGTCTTTTGAATATATTCTCTCATTTTGAACATCTGATTGTTTTTATATGACCTTGGTTGACTAATATTATGTGTAGCCTATTTGCCATTATTATTACTATTGATAGTGGTTTTGTAATGTAATGTTTTAAAAATTGTGTGCACCTGCCCGGGGACTGCGGATGAAAATTAGCTTCGGCTAACTCTGGCACAAAACATCTTTTCGCAAGATTAATGTACTTTGTGCATTGTCCCTGATAAAAAATTAAATAAATAAATAATTAAAAAAATGGTGGTAACACTTTATTTCAATGGTCCACTTCAGAAATTCTACTAACTAAAAGTAACGTTGCACGGTACGGACAATCAGACGCTGAATATAGTCAGTCACAGGCGATCCACACTCCAGTCCAGAAGGGGGCGCATGGTAATGCAATGCTGTTTGCTAACCGAAGCTGTGCACCAATCCAAAACAAGAGTTCAGATGCACGCAAGAACTTGCTAGTAGCCGAGTTTCGATTGTTTTTGTGACGCGCCACGACCTTCACAGAAAGGAAACCAGGATGGTAGACAGCAAAGTCCCGTTTGTTTTCTTTATTTTACAA
Organism: Siphateles boraxobius; assembly: GCF_051911475.1. Classification (NCBI taxonomy): domain Eukaryota; kingdom Metazoa; phylum Chordata; class Actinopteri; order Cypriniformes; family Leuciscidae; genus Siphateles; species Siphateles boraxobius. Next base: position 12,433,473 of record NW_027509182.1, read on the forward strand.
AAAAAAAGGATATTTAATTTTTATTGTGTGTGACCCAAATTATGTTTTACTCTTATCTGTATGTATTTTTGTTTCCGCTGTTATAATGAGACATAATCATTTGGCATTGTGCCGATCTGTGTTCTGGAAGTCTCACTACAGTCCAGTGAGGAATTATGCGTGTCATGGAAATGGGAAAGTCTCAGGTGCGGCTTCACTTGCCGTCTCCTCATGGAATAAAATAAATGAAAATAAGCCTAGCATTGGGGATTTGATGCCGAACCTTTTGACGACCGAACTTGTATTGAAGCATGACCCAAAACCAAGGTACGTACCAAACCGTGACTTCTGTGTTCTGTTACACCCCTCCTTTATTTTGATGCTCCCCAACAGATATTCTACTGACTATAAGTAACTTTGCCACCGCATGTCAACTTATTCTACTAACCCAAACCCTATCCTAACAGTCTACTAGTCCACTAATAGTCTAATGAGAGTTAGTTGGCATGTAGTTGCAAAGTTATAGTAAGTAGAATATCTGTTGGGGAGCATCGAAATAAAGTAGGGGTGTAACAGAACGAAGAAGTCACGGTTTTGTACTGTACGTACCTCGGTTTTGGTGTCAGGGTTCGATACGATTTCAGGTTTATAGTCAGTAGAATGTCTAAAGTGGACCATCAAAATAAAGTGTAACCCTCAAATATGATCATGGCAAAAGATTGTTACTTTGCTGCATGTTGTCCTTACAAACACAGGCCCAGTCCCAATTCGCCTACTTATACTAAAACCTAAAAGTATGTACACTTTTTGTGAAGAAAAGCTAGCAAAAGAGTCGGCAAGCTTTGGGACGTACTATCACGTCATCTTTAACGGACAGATCTGTCACGTGTTCCTGTCACCGTAAACTGCCCTGTCAATCATCTTGTCACAGTTAAAATCCTCCATTCAATCTAATTTGATTTCCTACCGTTTCGGAGAGAAATGTTGAAGCACGTTCATCTTTCAGTTGTGGGTCTTTCATGCAGAGAGTCTTCTCCTGTGTTTGCAATTTGAATATAATGATGCATTTAAAAGGTAATGGCTAAACATATCTTTACAAAAGTTCACAATGCTGCTGCAGATGCAATATAATGTAGACAACGTTGAATAAATACATTTTCGTCAGGTTAGATACTGATAATTAATCACTCAAACCCCTTTATCTAAACCTCTCTACATAACCGCCCGACTTGCGCGTCCTCTATGTTTTTAACACGTTTCACTTCGGATTCTGACCGGAAATATTAGACCATCCGGGTATCTTTGGAACAATCATTTTAACAAACCACGATTTGGGACTACTAATTCTATTTTCAAACACTATTTAGGACGGATAGTATGCGAATTGGGACTGGGCCACAGTTTTACACCGCCAAGACAATATAGTGTATTCACAATATACTGTAGCAAGTATAAGACGTTTTCATTGAAACGAAGAGCTAGAGGACTTTTTCAATCTTAGTTGCTTGCTGTGGCTGTTACCTATAAAGGCTGTCGGGCTCCAGGCACTTGAAGACGAGAGAGTAGATGATACTGTGAGGATGTTCTCCGCTTCGCCGTCCTGCTACCACACACGAGGAGCCCAGACCCGAGAAAAGATCGTCCATGAGGCTTAGAACCTCTCCTGAAAAACACAGAGGGACATTCACCTTAATATAGGACTAGTTCAGGTAATTCAGGGGACTTGTTACCACAACTTAATTACCACAATCCAAAAACAAGTGAAGAAGCCGCAGAAACAAGAGTTAGAATTATTGCTTATGCACATGTAAAATAACACAATCATTAAACATTAAAACTGCCAAATGTTACTGAATAAAAAGTTGAGCTACAGGAGTGTGAAGCTTTATGAGTGTCGATGGACTCGATTTACTCCATCTGTGTTTTGAGCATCGTTCTGAATTTGATCCGGGTGAAGTCTTTCACAAAAAAAGCAGCTTTTTATCAGCTTTCTGTTCAAAATTTTGCTTCACATTCACAAACTTACCCACATTTAAGTGTTGATAAAAAAAAAATGCATGAAGCTAGGATAGTGTCTGTTCTTTCTTTTAATATAATGCATGTTCAGATATTCATACAACAAAATATTCACACTTCAGCCATGGATTTTTTGTGAAAATGATCAAATATGCAGGCGGTGGCTGGCGATTTTTTTTTTCTTTTTAAAAAAACACTGGCGGGTAAACAGTTAATAGTGACCACATCTAGAAAAAAGGGGCAGGCGATATGGGTAAAAAAATCAGATCCCAATATTTTCTAGGATTTTTATTTTTATTCTGTTCATAATGATAATAAGACAACATTTTTCATAGTGTGCTGTTACCATTGCCTGCTGTGAACTGTGACCAGTTTTATTGTAGTATTATTGATATACTATTATCGTTTTTTTATTAATATTTGAATTAGTTCATATTTTTCTGTTTTAATTTTAATTTTAAGGAAAAAGAAATGTGAATATTCTCACAAAACATTTGCCTACGTTTTTGAAAATCAGTAAATAAAAAATCATAATGTATGTTAATTTTTTGATTAACTGTCCCTATAATCCTGCAGGAAATCAAAGCATTGCATACAGTAGACCTGAAAGGAAAAGACATGCATGTAGTGCATGACATTTTCCTGCAAATACCAGTTTCCAGAAAACATTAAAGTCAGCTTTTAGGAAATAATACACAGGCAGTTGCTAAACCCAGTTCCCAGCACGACCAGCAAAGCTGACAAGAAAAGAGCAAGCATTAAAAACAACATTTGACACCTCCAATTTTAGCAACTCTGGAGCTAGACGAACATGCGTTGTAGGCTCACATCAGTTTTTAACACGTTCCAAAATACATATCGAAACGGCAGAACGTGTCTGGGTTGTGCGTCCCAAGGGAAGCATAAAAAATGGGCAACAGAGGGAAAGGTCTAGAAAAGGGGGACTGAACGAACGAATGATTTAGCCATTTTCCCAGAAAGCACATTGTATTATAAGGGAGGCTTCCCGCTCACATTACAACACCTCAAGAGTGCCCAAGCCAAGACGTCTTTTTATAAGGTCTCAAAACACATTGCTTTCACTTTGTGGCCCCCATGTTCTGTATAATATGCAAACTTGACATTCATGAAATGGAAAACAATGGCATGGCAACTCCACACATGACCGCAAAAGATCCGTGTTGAATAATCCCAGTGATGGAATGCCCTGAGATTCATGCATAGTTTCCTCTCGTCCAGGAGGCCCACGCTGCTTATGTTCAACATGATACAATGTTTCTCCTACGCTTCGCTTGAAGTCGACCATCAAAACAAGGCATAGGAAATATTCCAGTGTGGCAAATGCCAAAAGGTCGAGGGTGGTCGTAATGGCAGGAAAATATAGACCGCTGTAGGGGCTGCAACTAAAAAACTAAACTTATCTAACATCATAAGGGAAAAAACTAAACACAAATCACAAAACATGTTGCAAAATTTTAGACTACATGCCTTAAAAACAAAGCTAGTTGAGATCAGTGAAGCGAGAAATAATCTGGAGCAGTCATACATAAACAGATTTCAAAATTTCCCCTGGAAGCAAAGATTATTTTGATAATTGATTAACTGGTTGATTATTCATTATTTCCATGTCGTCCTTAATGTGCTGTATGTAGGCTATGCTAAACATAACACGCAAAAGAGGATAACACTTTGTTTTAAGGTGTCCTTGTTACAGTGTAATTAAAAATTGAAGTACTCAGTAATATGAATTGATAACATGTACTTGTGACATGGAATACAACGCCTTGAAATCCCCAAAAAGTTGGATATTCCCCGACCGGAACTCGAGTTGTCAGATGACAAGATGTGAACGCAATAACTTCTTATTGCGACGAACACAACGTATGTATTTACTTTAGAGAAGAAGTTACATGGATTATATTTCATGTTGTGTTTTTATTAATCTTGATTTCTCACAATTTGTGTGTTTTTCTGGGCGAGTCGGAGTGAACTGCAGCGCTAATAAAGTCTCATGAACGCGCCTGCACAGAAGATCAACGGCCAAAGTCAGGATTTTCCTTCAATAATATAAAATTTTGGTTTGTTTTTCACCAAACCCTATCATATACCTCCAGAACACTTGCAATATACGACACTTGTCACATGGAATCATTCTGTGATACTTTTGCATCTTTTTTAAGAAAAAAAGACATTTTTTTTTAATCATTTTCTTTAGTGGTATGAAAAAGAAAGAAGGCCGTATGGCATTAGAACAACACCAAGCTGAGTAAATTATGACTTTATTTTATATTCCTTTAAGGCCATGTAGTTTTGGCCTAGCCAAATGACAGCTAGTAATACTTCATTGGGACATTGCCAAGTATGAAGTCACAAGAACGTCAAGTCAGGTACAGTAACATAAGTATTTTAAAATGCCAGGTATTTTCGGTTGGCACCATATGGAGGACGGCTTGAGTCAAACCTCCTGATACATGCCCACATCGCATCCAACAACATGCAAGCCATGCAAGTTTGATGTCCACGCACAAAAACCCATGGGATCCGTGAGACTGTGTGCAGTGAACGGAAGAGTAGCGGCTGAGAGGTTTATATGCCGAACACGTGCATCGAAGACCTGAGATTTACATTGAGGTTCCACGGTTAAAAAAAACCTCAATGTCAGATCCCCTAGCAGATTCTCAGTCTGAACGGTAATCGTTCCACTGTATAAATACAAGTCGTGTCAGATATAGCACGAGCGTTTCAGTTCTACAGTAATCTTGAGTATGAAAGCAGATGTGGCTGATCATTTGGGACGTGGGCATAGATTTCCTTTCTGAGACTTCTTTTTACTGTTTTTCCCCTTTAGGATTGTTGGAGTATGTGATAATTACTAGCAAACCCCTGAAACAGCCCACGGGTGGCCGCTTTCCTGATTCCCAGTCACGGACTGGCCCATTGATTTATTCTGATTATCAAAACATACAACGATAGCGTTTCCAGCCAAACCTCATGCAGAAACATCAAACATCAAACTGAGTTTTCTTTCCCCCGGCCTTCTGTCGTACCTATCAAAGCCTCCACTTCCCCTTCTCTTTTTTACATTCTCTCGACTCGAAGCTGTCAGGGGGCCTGCGAAATCTGGCTCCGCTCATGCATTCCTTGCATATTTGTGTCAATGTGAGGGAAATGGACCGAGGGCCAGGCGGCGTAATACAGATAGTCAATCTTAAGCACTTCTTGACCTCTTGTCACTGCTAATAGTGCGAGGAAACAAACTGAACAGGTCTCACATGGTGTCCCCGACTGGCTTGATTTCATATTTAACGTGATTTTAAAATGCATGCAAGATGGTGATTTTAAATGGAAGGGATTTGTAGTGTTATTTTGGTAACACTTTACAATAAGGTTCATCAGTCAAAGCTGCAGTCCGTGGTTTTTCCTCTTTGTCGCCATCTCTGTCCGAAATCTGCAATTGCAGTTATTCGCGGAATTATCAACTTTACGTGGGTTGTGCCTCGGCTCGGCACAGCGCCGATGAATCCGATGTTTTGAGGAGATCTGGCATTCGCATTCACAGATTCTACTTTTTGGAAGTATGACCAACATAAGAATTTTCACCGGAAAATGTTTCATCTGAACAAGTAACATTCACTTTTGTTCTGACCAACTAAGGGGAAAACAGCATTGCTGTAAATCACGCTGATTAAATCTATCGATCACTTATCATATCACGTCAAACCATGCAAATTATACTTTGTTCTCAAATTGTTAATGTTAACAACATCAGCATTGCGTGACTACATTTAATGCCCTTCCAATATTTATTCTTGTTTCCGCATGGTTCAGTTGCAGTCTCTTTTTTTCTGTTGCCACTCCGAAGTCTTTCGCATTTTACAACCTGTGAGTCTCCAGTTGTCACTGTTGATTGCCGTTTGGATCCACCTTCAAATTAATAAGTTTAATTATATCAATTGCTGTGAGAAAGGCTATAAATCTCCGGCTCCAGCATCCTCACACTCGTAGCCTACTAGCCGAGACTCTTCTGTATGTGTTCAGATGTGACGTAATGACACACAGACATGCTCGAGTTTCCCGCAGAAATCCACCAGTACCACTGGAATTAAAAACATTATTACAAGCTTACCGTTTTGAATCGAGCTATGGCAAGCAGAGAGTTTTGAACACTGGCTGGTTATGTACTTGCTCAAAAATTATTTTTTTTTACCCAAAAAAGTTAGAGGCTGAAGCTTTAACATTAGTTAATGTATTAATTAACTTGAGCAATACATTTTTTTTTACAGTATTTATTAATCTTTGTTAATGTTAGTTAATAAAAATCCAACTGTTCAACGTTTATTCATGTTAGTTCACAGTGCATTAACTAATGTTAACAAATACAACCTTTGATTTGAATAACATATTAGTAAATGCTGAAATTAATGTTAACTAAGATTAATAAATCCTGTAGAAGTAAACTAAGGTAGTTAATGTTAACTAATGAACCTTATTGTAAAGTGATACCGTTATTTTAGTATCACTTATATACTGTTATAATTTTTGTTCATATTTTGAATTAGATTCTATTTTTATACATTTAGCTAATCTCGGCCCATGCTGGGGAAAAGCTCCGGCTTGTGTGAATGGCATCGCAACGCAACGCTTTCGGTACAATTAACGTTTAACGTAAAACAGGTGGCCTCTTCTGGGTGCACGGGTTCAAACAAACGAAACATAACTGCAGATATGTTCCATAAATTCTTCCCAAGTCTCCATATAATTCAGCCCAGGGCCACACATACGGTAAAATCATAACAGCTCGTGTTTATACAATTTAAGAGCCTGAAGACAGAGCCGGCTCCTCTTGAACAAAGACCACGGTTTTGTGTTGTTGTTTTTTTTCTTTTCATAAACCAAATATGAGTACATGTCCGGTGTAGTTCTGCTAGATTTATAGAACAATTCCTGCCAAGATTGGAGTTGTACTGAGTGTACTATAGTAGTATCGTATGATTTGTGTTTTCATTTGTAAAATTAACTAATTTTATTTCCCTAGTTGGATGCACATTAAAGCCTTGTTTGTGCTTGCTCAAGCATTTTTTAATTTTAACATGCGTTTTTTAAAGGTGTTTATTTTATATTCTTAAAAATGATGTAATGAAATCAAACTGCAATTAAACAGTGTAAAATCCACTTTTAACTTATATGTATTTATAAATAAATAACAATGAAATAAAATCAAATAAAAACACCCAAAGGGTGGGGGAGGGGTGTATTGTTTTAATTGAGTAAACTTACTTAATTTCTTATGTGTGTGTTAAATACTAATAATATTGATTTGGATTAAGTAATATTTGTGGTTCTTGAAACAGATCAGTTTAATTATCCAATTTCAAATATTTTTGGCAACTATTTATTTATTACTATTTATTTACTCTATGTAATATTAGTAAACAAGTAAATGATATTCAGATATTTTAGTTAATTAAAGTTAACAAAGAAGTTAGAAGCTATAAATGAAGTTAATTATTACTGTGATATTTACTAAGCCACTGAATAATTTGTTAGAGTGCGTATAACAGTGGCGGGGAAAGAGTTAATGACGATAACCCATCCAAAACTCACCGTCATTATGCTAGAGTGTTGCTATGTTGTAGAGTGTTGCTATGTTGTAGAGTGTTGCTATGTTGTAGAGTGTTGCTATGTGGTTGCTAAAGTGTTGCTAGGGCGCTCTGGGTTGTTGCTTGGATGTCCATATAATAAACTGATTAAAAATGAATCACGTTCAAAAGCAAACGTGAGAAAAAAACACATTTGCTGACGCTACCAAGCAGTTTTAGCTTCATCCTGTTTCACGGGACTCGAGCGCTTCACATCACGAGTGCAATGCTGTACCAGGTGAGCTTCAGAGCAAGTTTACTACATAAAAGACAGACATATGGAGCTGATTATCTGATGCAAACATTAAAATACATTACTTTACAAATCCTGCACTATGATAAAAGTGTTTTGAGCTTGTATCAGGAAAATAAGTCTTTATTAACCGATAATCTGCCCATGTATTCATGATTTGTGTGAAAAGGAGCAAAAGTTGTTGGTGTTTTACTGCCTGTAGTGTTCATTTCTCCTGGAATCTGCAGTAAAATATTTGCATAGGAACATTTTTGCAATCCAAGTGATAATTCGAAGTGCAAAAAACTGCAATTATCAACATGGTTTTAGACAACAATATAAATCTAAACAGAATAGCTGTTGATCAGGATTGACACTATCAGCATTGTCACCACTCTCGTTTAACACAGTAGAATATGAAAAAAAGTGTACAGTGTTACGCTACATATTTTCTGTTACATATGTTTGAGACTTATGGTTAGGGTTGGGTATCGGTTGGGTTTTATCTGATACCAGTACCTACTCGGTATTTTTTAAACGGTTCCGGTGCTTAAACGGTTCTTGAACCGGTACTTCAGAAAACGAAACCGCACACACTTATTATCACACACTTACCACACACACAATATTAACTTAAATCTTTAAACAATATAAATACAATTAACATATGGTAATAATAAATAAACCAATATAAAATAAAAATTCACAATTACATAATATCAAATAAAACAATATTGTATCAAACAATATAATAATAGGCTACTGGAGATTAATAGAGATTACTACCAGGGATATCTAATCTCGACATGGCTCCAGGTTCCCATGTTTTGTCTGCTTGAACCAGACATGTAAGTTATCTGGTCGTTGTACTAGTTACGGGAGCGCTTAGCTTGGCGAGTTTGGTATTTCGTTCCCACTGCGTCTTAGCTACAGCGTTGAGTGAACCTATGAAAGAGAACGTTTCTGGTTACTGGTGTAACCTATGTTCCCTGAGTAGGGAACGAGACGCTGCGTTCACACCCAAGCTCCTCGCGCTGCCGACAAGCTTCCTTTTTCGGCAGAGAAATCTGAGGAGCAGATGAAGCGCGCGCTAATATAATATGACAACGTAAGAGCGTCAAGGCGGCGCCCGCGCCTTCAGCTAATGGATTGGCGTGATTCTATATGGGCTTCAGACAATCGGGACACCCAGAGGGCGTTCTGACGCGTAATTTTACACGTGAAAAGCAGCCAAACCTTTGAGCGTTTTGTCTTCCGCATCTTCATTAATCCCCTCGCTATCCGCAGACGTCCCGGGAGTCTCCTGCATATTGATAACGGCTCCCCGATGCCCGCAAATTAGTTAAAATCTCCAGCAATCTAGAGCCATAACAGACTGTGCTCCAAACCGTGGAGAAGGAGAGGGAGAGAGCGAGAGACCTTGCGTGTGTGCGCGCCTCATGACACAGAGTGTCAGGCACCGAAATCAGGGACCGAAATTTTCGTTGAAATTAAACTACCATTTACGTCGGAACCGGTTCCCTATTGGCACCGCGTTTCGGTACCCAACCCTACTTATGGCCGACATAAGGATTTTGTAGTACAGTATTGAACTTCATGCAACAATTCCAGCCCTGCAAGCCAGCAAAGACACATTTGACCTTCTGATGTGATCTTTTCCAAGTCTTTGTGTGCTCCACACATGAGCACTGAGCATGTGCATCTTTCTCTGTGTATTCATAGCCAAACCGATACCCCAGCTGTGCTACAGCCTGGCAGGACAGACATTACCTCAGCTAACCCCTGTTGGTGAACACGCTCTCCTTGCCAGGGGTTCGGCAGGCAGGAACACCATGTCCATGCGAGCGTCTGCTTTCATTCATTACAGCAGAGGAGGCATAACTTTATCACCAGGGTGCGAGAACTGCGAGTACACTGCTACACATGCTATATCTGAGGCGTCTGTATGAATCAGTGCTGTGTCAGCAACAGCTGCTTCCAGTGTGTTAACACTGAAAATCACAAGGAGAAAAAAAAGTGTGAGATAAACTAGTGAAGGAAGGTTAGTCCACTTAAAGGGATAGTTCACCCAAAAATTTAAATTCTGTCAGTAATTACTCTGCCTCATGTTGTTCCAACCTCGTAAGACCTTTGATCATCTTCGGGACACAAATTAAGATATTTTTGATTAAATCTGAGAGCTGGATCACTCCTCCATAGGCTTCTATGGGATTTAAGCTTTGTCGATTCAGAATCAAGACTGCAAGAAGACATCAATTGTGAAGTGACTGCAGCAACAGACACAATCCGAAGAGATGTACTGTATAAGGACTCATTTTTAAAAAGATTGTCGCTGAAACCTCGTATCTACATATTTCGTTATTTAGATATGTGATTACTTTAGATTACTGAATGAAATGTCGACCCAGGACGAGCTTCAGGACTGTGAAGCTTTATAAGTGTTGATGGACTCGATTTACTCCATCTGTGTTTTGATCATCGTTCTGAAACCGGTCTGGTTGTAGTCTTTGACAAAACATGATTTTCTCAGCTTTTTGCTCAAAATGTTGCTTTATTATTATAACTTACCCACATTCAAGTGTTAATAAAAAAATAATGCACATAGCATTGAGAGCATGACTCACATAGCTACAATAAACTTCATAACCTGTAAGTTGATGAAAGATTAATTCGATGCATTTTCTGCCTCAGATACGGCTGTTTTAACGATGGACAACACATGTATGTCCAAAACTCTCTGAAATTCGCTGGTCAAATACAGTGTTTTTACATTTCCTGAAAAGTAGCGTTTCCTCTCAGAAAAGTTTAGCATTCCCTCTCAGAATTGCACTTTTATAACAAAACTACATTTTTTTGCACTTCCGAGTTTGTATATTGAAATTTTGGATTAAAGTCTCACATTATAGACTTTCCCCCCCTCAGAATTTCACGTTTAAATCTTCACAATACAGAATTTATTTATTGCCATTCCGAGTTTATATCTCACAATTTTTAGTTTTTTAGTTTTAGCTTTCAGTATTACTTGGTCAAATGAATTGAGTTGCAACTCAATCGCATGGCAGCATCAGTTCACAACCGAAAATCACGGAAGATATGTGTGTTGGCTTTGTACATAACATTAAATAACAACAGATATAGCTCAGAAAACAAATCTCTATAATTCTGAAGTTGCATAAACCCAACTAATATTACAGCTTGCCCGTTTAAATGTTGAACTGCGACCACAAAAAAGTATAATTTATTAGTGCTTAACGTGCTTATAAAAGGGATGATATTTGTACAAGACAAAATAATAAATGCATAGTTCTATCATGAAACTCTACATGGCAGAGGCTGAGTCATTAACGCAAGCTGATGATATTTACACTGTTAACTACTTGTCAGAAGCTGATTAGTTGCATCTGCACCCAATGAGCTTGCTGCTCAACATTTAAGTGCAGTTAACATTCACTATAGCAGGTTGCAGTGTGCTTTCAGAGTTTGTGTTAAACCCTCCACCTTCCCCAGCTCCACCTGCATAGATCTGCTATAGGCAATTGATATATGCTTTTTGTGCAGCATGTTTTACATACTCACAGAAAATGATCTGCACATGTATTGGCAATAGGCAGTTCCTGTACTTGCTCTGCAGCAGAGCAATAATCTACAACAACAGCAAAAATAAACAGCAGATATATTCCGCCAAGACCAAATACATTAACATTGTCATATCCATTGTAAAAATCATAATAGAACTGTATATACACAATTATCCTGTTCAAGGTTTACAGTCTTGGTATCTAATCTAACCACGAGTTGCCTCTTGAAAATCAATGACAGTTTGTAGACTTTTGTCATAGTTTGTCTGGAAATAAGTTTCTGGAAAAAAAAAAAAAAAGTCTTCGGTTGTTTTGCATTCATTAGACATTTGAGTTCTCAACCACAATGGTTCCACCCAACTGAGGGACATGCAAGTGTGTGACAAGCAGTCATTGATGCTCAACTCATCATACTATGAAGCAAGGGAATGTGAACTTACTCAAAGCATTGCGTTTTCAGTATTCATTTCATATTCTTACTCTGCGCCAAAAGACACACAGTCTTGAGAGTAAAAATATGATTTACATTTGACTCTTTCAGTTGAGGAATTACAGTTTGACAGATTTTTGGGTGTATCCTAACAAAACAATGATTGCAACATAGGTTACACACGCTTTGTGTAATAAGTGCAATGGCAGTGCCAACCTCACTCAGTTTGGAATTTAAAAAGATGGAGGTGGGAATACAGAAATGCATGAACTGCCCTATAACAGCATGTGAGGTCTTTCCGAGCCATCCGAGTTTGTGCGGGAGTACCTGCGATCTTCCCAGGATTCTGTTAAGTGCCTGGTACCTATCAGACGGGTCTGTCGATATAAACAGGAACTGCGAACAGCCGGTTGAGATTAGCAGAGACATGCTATTACTGGGGAAACATATTGCGTGATGTTGAGTTAACACAGCGATTCAAATCTTGTCGCAGATGTAAGGTGACCTCTTGCTCGAGTAAGCAGGGATGAAGCAAATCATGCTGAATTGAAGGAGAGGGGCTGGAAATAAGTATTTTTCTCATTTATCCGCTCCATCCCATGATGGGAGTTATTCAAGTCATTTAAAGCATCTGGACTCATGCATCTTCCTCCTGTTGCAATAGCTTTGCAGTGTTATCTGTGCCAACATAATACATAGTTATTCTGCCATGTCAGCCTGATCTCATGAGAAAATGCAACTATTTTAAAAAGAAAATGCATATGGAAATGTACTTTTTTTTTTAAAACAAAACATGAAACTCCACCCCTAAACCTAACCATCAGCAGGGCTTAGGCAGATCGTGTGAAAATTAATTAATAGGATTTTACAAATTCATTTAAATTAGCCACCAATTCGCCCAAACTGAATATAAATACACATTTCCAAATGTGTTGGCCATGACATGTGCCTCCAATCTAATAAAAGCAAAAACCAAACTGCAATCGTAATCATATGGTTCAATGCCAAAAAAGAACTGCCTAATCATTGCGGACAAGCTAAAATTCACATTTCTATTCGGTTGAATCGCTATAGTGCAAACACAATTCCAGATAAAACACTAGTGAGGGCACTTGCATCAAAGTGGATACGAGTCCTCATATGTTTCTGTAAGAACTAAAACAATAGCTAAGAGTGCAAAGCACAGGTCGTTTGTTCTCAACGATGCCTTTCTTTCATCTCCTGAAGCAATGCTCTCTGTCTCATTAATGTCCTCACACATTTGCTGGTTTTATGCTCACTTGAGATCAGTGCAAGTTCAGAGGAGTTCACAGCGCAGTGGAAACAACATATTTATTATATTATCATTAAAATAATTTTGAAAATCATGTTCAAAATCATTCCACATTCTACTTATACTTTAGGCTATGTTATACATTAACCAAGGGATCGGCAACCTATGCCTCAATCACTGACACGTGACAGTAGCTGAAGAGGTGTATTTCATTTAAATAAAGTCTCTAAAACTATCATACAGATGTACAATTTCAAGAACCACAACAAAAACGATGGAGAATGGGCAAATTAGTATACTTATTTTTCATCTAGATTAGATTCATAGTCAAGTCAAGTCATCCTCATTTATATAGCGCTTTTAACAATGTAGATTGTTTCAAAGCAGCTTTACAGAGATAAACATATAATTTAAGGTAACAGAGATTGGTTTGGTTTTATAGTGGCTCTTGAAAAAGTTTTTTCCAGCTAAAGTTAGTTTTGATTGATTCAGTTCCGTCTAAATGATCATTTGTTATTAAATTAGGGGCCATACATAGAATAATTTGTATGAACATACTATGTGTCACATTCACCTCCTTCATCGTCTTTGTCATCACTACACTTCCCAGGATCCCGCTTGTCTCCTCACATGAACTCACTCCATCTTTATCCACCTGTTCCTCGTCATCATCATCTGTGTCACCTGTCTTCTACTTGTTAGTGTTCATTTGTACTTGTATTTAGTCTCCTTCTGTTCAGTTAGTCCTTGTCGGTTTGCGTCTGTAAATGTTACTGTGTTTTGTGTGTATTTACCTACTGTCCGTCAACCTGCCTGGACCTGTTTTGTTTTTGGATTTTGAGTAAATCTTGGAATTGGAGCTTTTTGCCTCAGCCTCTGTCTTTATCTGCACCACACCCGTGACAGAAGAACCGACCAAAGAGACATGAGTTGGGAACTCGCTGGACAGATCGCGGCGATTGCTCAAGACAGCCGCGATCGGTTGAAATACACAGAGGCTTTTTACCATCTCACCATCACCTGTAGCTTGGGGAACGAAGTGATCTAGGCGTGTTACCGGCTGGGGGCAAATGTTGTCGACGCGAGGGAGCTCCCAGATCTCTCCGGGCTGGACTGGAGAGAGGCACTCTCCAGTTGTCTGGAAAGCTTCCTCCCATGGCACGCCATGTTACCACCAGATCTGCACGTTTCTCCTCCTGTCTTCATTCCAAGCCCAGAGCCCTCACCGCTGGTCCCGTCCAGCACAGAGCCCTCACCGCTGGTCCCGTCCAGCACAGAGCCCTCACCGCTGGTCCCGTCCAGCACAGAGCACTCACCGCTGGTCCCGTCCAGCACAGAGCCCTCACCGCTGGTCCCGTCCAGCACAGAGCACTCACCGCTGGTCCCGTCCAGCACAGAGCCCTCACTGCTGGTCCCTTCCAGCACAGAGCCCGTTGATCCTGTGCCAGAGCCCATTGGTCCTGCGCCAAAGCCCTATTCGCCGCTGGTCCTGCCCAGCTCAAAGCCCTCTTCGCCGCTAGGCCTGTCCAGCCCAGAGCCATCTTCGCTGCTGGTCCTGTCCAGCCCTGACATGCCTCCGCCGCTGGACTTTTCCTACCCGGAGCATAAGCCCGTTAACCTCCCCAAGAAAATTTTGGGGGTGGGCAATAAATCCACTCCGCCGTGGACACCCGAAGGGTCGTCACCGCCACGGCCGCTCGAAGGGTCGTCACCGCCACGGCCGCCCGAAGGGTCGTCACCGCCACGGCCGCCCGAAGGGTCGTCACCGCCACGGCCGCCCGAAGGGTCGTCACCGCCACGGCCGCCCGAAGGGTCGTCACCGCCACGGCCGCCCGAAGGGTCGTCACCGCCACGGCCGCTCGAAGGGTCGTCACCGCCACGGCCGCCCGAAGGGTCGTCACCGCCACGGCCGCCCGAAGGGTCGTCACCGCCACGGCCGCTCGAAGGGTCGTCACCGCCACGGCCGCCCGAAGGGTCGTCACCGCCACGGCCGCCCGAAGGGTCGTCACCGCCACGGCCGCCAGAAGGGTCTTCACCGCTACGGGCGCCTGCTCTTCCTGTTCCGCCTTGGCCGCCTGCAAGTCCTGCTCCGCCCTGGCCGCCTGCACGTCCTGCTCCGCCCTGGCCGCCCGAGGGGTCGTCTCTGCCAGGACCGCCCGAGGGGTCGTCTCCGCCAGGACCGCCTGGAGCATCCTGGAGTCCGTCCAGCTGCACCCGTTCCGCCTTCCCGTCACGGACTCCAGGATGCCCACCCCCCCTCCCGTGTTCTGTCTTGTACGGCGCGGGTCACGCCTAGTGGGAGGGGGGAGTTATGTCACATTCACCTCCTTCATCGTCTTTGTCATCACTACACTTCCCAGGATCCCGCTTGTCTCCTCACCTGAACTCACTCCCTCATTATCCACCTGTTCCTCGTCATCATCATCTGTGTCACCTGTCTTCTACTTGTTAGTGTTCATTTGTACTTGTATTTAGTCTCCTTCTGTTCAGTTAGTCCTCGTCGGTTCGCGTCTGTAAATGTTACTGTGTTTTGTGTGTATTTACCTTCTGCCCGTCAACCTGCCTGGACCTGTTTGTTGTTTTTGGATTTTGAGTAAATCTTGGAATTGGAGCTTTTTGCCTCAGCCTCTGTCTTTATCTGCACCACACCCGTGACACTATGTATGCACTGTATGCATGCATAATGCAATTAATAAATAACACATATGCATATACAACTATGTATTTACTGTATGCATAATGCAATTCATAAATAATGCATATGCATATCAATATATGTATTACCTGAATGCATAATGCAATTTTAACATATTTCAACACATTAAATATACGCACTATTTAAATCATTAAGGAAAATTACAATTTTATTTACTAATGAATAAAATATAAATACATTTAAGATTAATTTTAAAGGAATTGAACGAGTGTAACAAAATACGAGGTTCATTTTTGATTATTTAGGAACCGTGTTTCCGAATGCAATGAATTATGATTTTTTTTTTTTTTGCATCATTACTATTACCTCTTGCATTACCATTATATCTTTGAATATTTTACAATCAACAGTCTGATAAACTATATATCTGAAAAGGTAATACAGAGCTGGAGTTCCTGCCATTAGTCATCCTGCTAATTAGAGACGAGTCAGACAAAGTCAAAAAAGTACATGATGGCCTTTTTATGTCCAAGAGATTGTGATGTATAAAGAGAGATGGAGAGAGACTGATCACAGCTCTGCATTTTAAAAGGCCATTTGCTAATCTGACATCACTGTGTCCATTCAATTTATTAGCAGAGACACAGTCCTGTAATGGACCTAACCACAGAGTCTGAGCCAGTGTGCTTGATACAGAAGCATTGATTAAACACTCCCTGGAGAAGAATGAGAAGAAACCTTGAAAATAAATGTGATGGGCTACTTCATCCTTGAGAATAGAAGAGAGGAAAGCAACACTGGTAAAATTTTGGCAGAAGGGTAATAACAGAGTACAGAAAAATACTGTAACTTGTTGCATTTGCCAGCATAATAATTTCTGTAATAATTTTCTGTAATAATGTCTGTAATTTCTCAACTAGATTGTGTGAATTAATAGGTAAAGTACTGTATATCCGGTGTATTTTGATAATTGCTGAACGGCAGATGAATTTGAAATGTAAACTGCTTACTAACTGCGTACAGTCTGACATCTATGTGGTGTCATAAACACAACTTAATTCAGGTATTACCTCACAAAACATATTTATGAATCATTTTCCAATATCTTGATATTGTGAAGAACTGGTCCAAAAAATGATTGGAGGGTTGAATGGTTGTGGTTTGCTATTGGTCGATCTCAGGTGAGTGACAGGCTGAGAAAATGTGTTAATTTTAATATATTTCAAACTGAAATAAGAACGTATAATGTTTAATTTGATTGATTTAGCCAAGGTCGCACCCCCATCTGCTCTAGCAAAAAACGTCACACAACTAGATAACGAGAGAAAATGTGGCTTAAATTGGTCCGACTGTCTTTGCCCTTTGGAAACCTTGCACTTTTAGACTTAAATGCCAGATGAGTTAATTGGCATCACATGGTCTGTCCTAATGTTGTGGCACCGGTTCTACCAATCACAGTGACTTAATTTGACATCAAACTGGAAGATGACATCAACCTTGGATTGAATTATAGACGAAATGACAATACAAATGCATTTTTGCATCATTGCACCAGTGCTATTTCAGGATCATTGAGATAACATTATAATTTGTATCAATATTTTGAATTAACTTTTTACTTTTATATTTTGCAAAAAAAAATGTTGTGTGTGTTTTGTCATTTGCATTAGTTTTTAATAATATAATAATAAACTTTATTTTATATAGTGCCTTTAAAAGTAGCATCTCAAAGCACTTTACATAAAAATAATGAAATTAGAAAGATACACAACAGTCTGGGCAGTAAAAACTAAACACGCAATAAAAATAGAAGGCCAATATAATAACAAACACAGTAATCACATGAATCACATAAAAGCCACCCTAAAAAAGTAAGTTTTAAGGGACGATTGAAAAACTCTAAGGGATTCTGCATTCCTAATCTCAGAGGGCATGGGATTCCACAATTTAGGAGCCAAAGAAGCAAAAGCCCGATCACCCATAGTTTTTAGCCGTGTTGTTTGGACAGTTAAAAGACCAGCTTCAGAAGAGCGTAGAGCATGTGTAAGAGTGTAGGGGGTTAAGAGCTCACACAAATATTGAGGGGCCAAGTTATTCAAGGCCTTATAGGTGAGCATGAGAATTTTAAAATCAATACGTAAACTAACAGGAAGCCAGAGCAATTTTTCCAGGATAGGTGTGATGTGCTCCCTTGCACTGGTCCCATTCAGAACCCTAGCAGCCGAATTTTGTACCAACTTTAATTCACTTTAGGAGCTTTAGAAACTCCAGCCAGCAAAGCATTACAATAATCAATACGTGAAAAAACAAAAGTGTTGATTAACTTTTCAGCCACAGAGAAAGTCAACATAGAGCGTAATTTGGCAATGTTTCTGAGATGAAAAAATTATGTTTTGACTGTGTTACAAACATGATGGTCAAATGTTAAATTGGGGTCAAATATCACCCTCAGATTTTTTAGTTTAGTTTGCAATTTCAAAGCAGAGCCATCCACACTTAAGGTTATGGACTTTACACAACTGATGAGGTGAACCAATAAGCATCACTTCAGTCTTATCACTGTTTAGACAGAGAAAATGTTCAGACATCCATTTCTTAATCTCAGTAAAACATTGAGAAAGAAAAGACACAGGCATTTTGACATCAGGTCTTGAATGTATATAGATCTGAGTGTCATCGGTATAAAATTGAAAGTTAAGACCAAGTGTTCTTAAAAGTTGGCCAAATGGAAAAATGTAAATACTAAAAAGTAACGGGCCCAAAACTGATCCCTGGGGAACCCCAGAGTGCACCACACCGACCTCAGACTTGCAATCACCCATCACAACAAACTGCTTACGGTCAGAGAGGTAGGACTTAAACCACTCTAATGCAGAATCAGAAACTCCAAAGATGGTATCTAAGCGGTTGATTAAAATAGAGTGATCTATAGTGTCAAAAGCGGCACTAAGATCTAACTTAATAACCAACTTAACACTAATGTGCCTCTACAGTTTTTTCTTATTAATTATTATTTCAGTAGGTATTTTAGTAAATCAACTTAAACTAAATGAAGATGAAAAAAGTTTAAATTTATTTCAGTTAAAACATATTTTATTTCAAGTGACAAAGTTTGTATATATATAGTTTTAGTTAACTAAAAATATCCCTGCATTGCACCCACTGAAACAATTTGTTATGACTGTATAACTACATGGGTTTGCATGCAGTTCAAATATGTGCATTTCTGACATTTTAACTATGTGCATGAACGCTTTGTTACTTTGTCCAAATGAATTCAGTCTCAACTTTATATTAGCGTGAGTGTATTGCGAGTGTGTGTGTGTGTGTGTGCTGAATAAAGAAGCCAGACTTGGCTTGCTGCCTGTACTCAATCTGCTGATGGCCCACTCGTGACGCCAGGGGAAGCGGGAGCCATTTTTAGCGATGAGGTCATCCTTAATTAAGCAAACAAAGCAAGTCAGCTGAGGCTCTCCAATTCGTTATCTCCACTCATCCTGAAGGACACCCTTTTATCTCCTTTTAATTGAATCTTGCTTCAGACAAGCTGGCTTATCGACGAGCATCGGCACTCGGGGACAAAGCCGATGCCGGAATTGTTACGTAAACAAAAGGATAGCCCTCGACGGAGCATCGGCTCGAGCCTCGATGGGGAAAACGGGAGGTGTCGGACAGTGACGGATTCCCGATAAGAAACATGCTGTGACGGGAGGTTGAAATGGAGATGAGAATCAAAGATTGAATGTCTTCCAGCGGAGATGTGAGATGACATCATTGGCGTGTGGCGACTGGTTCCCTCTCTCGCTCTCATTCGTTCCTCTCTCCATCCTCCCCCGCCCTTACGAGTCCATGGCGAGAAACAGTGAGAGATACTCACACTCTGACACCCTTCTCGTCGTTAATTAGCGGATTTGGAAGAAGCGCGCTGCCAGTCGAAGAGGAACGCTAGCTCGCCCCAATGATGAAACTCAGACCAACATGTGTGGTCTTGCGACTGAGCCGTCAGCCTATATACTGTTTGAGACCAGTGCGTTACGTCATGTGTCTGAATTCATCACGCATGTCATGCTTAGCGTCCTTCATAGATCAATGCTTTCAGCAGCTGTTGTGCAATACTGGAACTGCAAATGTAGCAATAATGACCAAAAGAGCAGCCGCTGAAAACATAATGCAAGACATTATAGTATCCTGACACTTGATTTGATTTCATTACATTCATCAATTGTCTCAACAATCATTAACACAAACGATTCAGGAACGAGATCTCCCTGATGTCTGATGTTGACAGCAATGAGATTAAATAGAGAAAAAAAGGTGACATTTGATGAAGCGATCTCACTTTTTTCTTTGGCAACACTTGGTTTCTGGGTGTCATTGTTACACTGTAATTATACACTGAGTAATATTATGTAACTGCATGTACTTGCTATTTAGGGTTTTAGGGTTTGGTTTAATTTAGGGTTAGTTTCTGGTAATTATTCATCATTTATAGTTATTACTATAGTTACTGCATGTAATAATGACACTGTAAAATAAAGTTCAGAAGAGATCTCAACAATGTCTACACTATGCTCAGATTTGCCAAGACAACAAACTCAGCAACCAAAAGCCCAACATCTCAATAACAACCCAATCATTTCTTCCACAAAGATATGCAAAACATAAATCATATTATAGTGCCTCACGTTTACTGTATTTCAAAGAGCGTCTATTTGTATTTCTCCTAAGGAATATTAAGAAAGAGAAAAATATAAATGAAGGAATTGAGATCTTCAATAATTCTCCTGAGCTATGAAAGAGCAACCGTCGAGCAGTGACATTTTCTAAAAGAAAAGCGAAAGAGTGACGTCATGTCAGTATACATTATGCAAATGCTGCATGTCCTTAGCGTCCTTCATGAATCAATGCTTTCAAAAGCAGCTGTTGGAAATCATTGGAACTGGTGGGCAGAAACACAAAATCAAAAAGCAAATATAGCAATGATCACCAAAATAACAGTCACAAGAACAGCCACTAAAAAATTATGCAAGACATTGTAGTTTCCTGGGTTACACTTGATTTCGAGTAACTTTGCAACTACATGTCAACTAAATCTCATTAGAGTATTAGTAGACTGTTAGATTAAGCAATCTCCATACTTGTCTCCCTTATAGTTTCATAAGAGATCTAAACAATGTCTCAAACTGTGCTCACATATTACCAATGTCTGCAAGAGATCTCAATATAAACTCAAACATTTCTGCAAAAAAAGCAACCGCGGAGCAATTCAACTTTAGAAAAGAAAAGCAAATGCATTACATCATATGTTCGTATACGCTGTATTCGGTTATCGCCCACAAATGTATGAATGCTTCTGGAAACTTGTTAGCCCTATTTCAAATGAGCAAATCTTGCAGAAAATTAAGGAATCAGATAAGAGAGATAAAAAAGGGGAATATGGCGTGACTTTACAATATCATTAAATTTGACAAGGTCAGAGCTAATAGAGACGTCTCACTTGGTTCCTCCAGAACAACCCAACAATCCTTTACCGTGCTTCAGCAAACGGATGCCATCTAGAGGTTTTAAACACATCTTTCAATGTGGCGAGAAATTGTCAAAATTGAAAACACCCTTGTCATACTGCTTAGACCATGAGAAAAGTTTCATGATAGGCATTTTGAAGCTCAAATTTTCCACGTGAAGATGTTCGATACATGCTTTGACAGTTCTTTAATAATATGACCCGAGAAGTGATTTATTACAGGACAAAACTCTCAAGTATGATTTTTCTTTTCTATTTGAGGACTGTGTCCTTGTATTCGAGGTGACATTTTACCACACTTATATCTCCTACATCCTGGAGAGTGTCCTTATTCAATTAATATTATTATTTATATTATTATGTCAATCCTTTGCCATTGCACTGCACATTTGTGCACAGGGAATATGTTGTGTTTTTTTCCCTCCCTTAATGGTGTACTAAATAGTTGATTTTGGCTTGTCTAATGTTTTAACTGTGCCCATGATGGATTCATTCTGACTTTCAGGACAGCTAGTTTTACTTGCATTACTTGCAAGTCCAAAAACTATGTTACAGCAAGCTTTGAGTACAAAAATAAACACAAGAAACTGACATTTTCCCTGCAACAGCCAAAAGAAAATAACCATAAAAAACTATTTACCAGACAAATTTGGTGCCCGAAAATGAGGAGACATTTACCAGACAAAATGAGCAATAATCATGCTGTCTATTCTAAGACACGTATCAATATGACTTTAATTTCAAGGTAACAGAGCCTCCTTCTCCTCTATAGACTCAAAAAATTTTCAATTCAAAGAAAAAGTATTAAAGTAGAGACAGCAAAAGTACAAAAAGCGAGTCTGGTCTTGTCTGAACCCTTTATAATTAGCTTGCGGTGTCGAACGCATAAACCTTCCTCGTCCTGCTGTGTGAATGTGTGTCAGACAGGCTCGGGATCTTAAACTAATGGTAACGCATGGTGACACATTGTTGCCGAGAATCTGATTTTATGTGTACAAAGTTGTGAGGCAAACAGCATGTAATAAAGTTGTTTATAGATGGCAAGACAAGAACATTCTGGCTTCCCAGCATTGGTCAGCACAAAGCTAAACATTTTATTTTGTTTAATTAGTAAATGCAAAACATATTTGTGGGCAGTGAGTCAATTGCCTTAGGTGAACACAGTGGTTGGTTGTGATTTTTTTTATATCACGACATGTGTTCGTCTATGGAGCCGAAAAAAATAAGGGGGGTGTTTGGCTGAAATATTATTGTTGTCTTCACTTTTTAAGTGAACTGTACAATCCCCGTGGTCAACGCATATTGTAAATATTACAGTCTAAGCATCAGTTTTGAGAAAGCATGCGTCTAGCGTGTGGACCTGTACTGATTGTTCACGGCAGATCGGAACTTGGCCAAAGTCATGAAACTCAAGTGAAATGTTTACGCTGATAATTTCCATTTAACTCTTTGGGAAATTTTGAGGTTAGTCTGGGATCATAAAAAAAAAAAAAAAAACATGTCAAATATGGTTTGCAGGATGACATTTAAACATATATATATATATATATATATATATATCACGGTGTGGTGTAGGCTGAAGAAGACGAAGAGGCAAAAAGCTCCAATACAAACTTTCACTATTAATATAACTCCAATGGGTACAGAAAGGCAGGATGAACACACACTAAATAACACTTGATACAAAGTAGACGGGCAGAAGGGTCACACACACACACTTACTATAACTGAGAACGGACCAAGACTGGCTAAACTGAAAGGAACTAAATACAAACACTGATGAACACAGATTAACAGAAACCAGGTGACACAGATGATGATTAACTAGACACAGGTGGAACAGATGATGAACTAAATGACAGTAACCATAGAAACAGATGAGTGGTGGGAAAACAGAACAAAGGAAAACATGTGACTAGTGGGTGACTGTGACAATATTAGGGTTGGGTATCCGTTGGGTTTTGTCTGATACCAGTACCTACTCGGTATTTTTTAAACGGTTCTTGAACCGGTACTTCAGAAAACGAAACCGCACACACTTTGTCAAAAAATAATACCCTTTTATTTACAGGGCCAAACTGGACACAATATTAACTTAAATCTTTAAACAATATAAATACAAGTAACATATGGTAATAATAAATAAACCAATATAAAATAAAAATTCACATTTACATAATATCAAATAAAACAATATTGTAACAAACAATGTAATAATACTGGAGATTAATAGAGATTACTATCAGGGTAATATTATCTCGACATGGCTCCAGGTTCCCATGTTTTGTCTGCTTGAACCAGTAATGTAAGTTATCTAGTCGTTGTACTAGTTACAGCAGCTCTTAGTTTGGCGAGTTTGGTATTTCGTTCCATATATATATATATATATATATATATATATATATATATATATATATATATATGTGTGTATGTATATGGAAAAGGAAGCCAAAAAGCCGGACAAAAAGCATTCCCTCTTCAGATACCCATAATTTGCACAAAGAGGTAAGCATATTTGACTTTATTTCTACAAAGGATGAGATTTTCCTGAACCATCATTTATGGACTTAAAATGAATGTATTATTTTGAGACTAGTGTGTCGACATAACACAGGTAACGCCTGCAAAGCTGGCAACTTTCTCATGACGTCTGTGCAAGGAGAGCATAAAAAAGAGGTGACATCATTTGTTTCCATATAGGCCAGTAAGCAGCATTTACTTCCAAGTGCATTCAGCAAACAAATAATTATATTTTTCATAAATAAATATTACTTAACATTAATTACATTCATTCTTTGCATTATGACATTATTTATTATTCAATGAGGGGATGAAAAATAAGAGGGTTTCCTTTTGACATCCTCCTAAAGGGAAAGTCATTTCATTGGGAAGCAAAGCACAACAACTCCACACATGTGTATTAAGAAAGTTGACTATAATATTTGTTTTGCTTTAACATTTTCTGTCAACACTGATCCCAATTTATTTTCCTAACCTTCCTGCCTTAAACAGCAAAATGTCCTTCTTGAAGAATTCCATATTTCTAAATATCTTCCATTATTCCACAAATCCTGTTATTTCATTTCACAACAGATGATCCCTTTGTTGTGAAACAGAGAGTGTATTTTTGTCTCAAATATTACAGACTGTGATATATGATCTAAGATGCTTGAATCTCAGAACTTGTTAGCGTGTCTTTCACCTTCGATTATGGTCCGCATCTGATAATCACAGGATAGAAAATAACCATATTGTCATCACCAGGTTTTCTTAGAGGCTTTTCTCTTGAGCTTTTTGGAGCGGTGCTTTCATAGTTTGGTTAATTTGGTCTTGAAGTGGTTCTCCAAATCCACTAGTGGTCTAGGGCAAGTGGAAGCAAAACACGTTAAAGTGAAACTCTGATGATGACGTCTAATTTGCATAAATGTATGCTTACGGTTTACATTTATTACAGGATAATGCAATGTTTGCCTCTGTCTATATTACAGTGCCGTCCTGTGGATATAATGCATTGGTGGTCAATGGAAAGGGACAAAATAAATATTTAAATCTAGGCTGAAGACACATTTTCGTAATTTTCTTGAGATGCCAAAGGAGGTTTATCTTATTTAACTTTTTTTGTTTTTGTTATCCTCTTTATTTTGTATTGATTGTACATCCCTTTGAACCCATTCTCACTCCCAAGGTTTTAAAAACTGAAGCATGTTCAAGTGCCTTTGGTGTCACTATTAAGTTGAGGTATAATGCATTACAAGTACAGTAACAGAAGTTACATAATCCGATTACTTTTTTGTTGCAACAATTAATGCAAGTTAATTTGTTTCTCAAGTATTGATTGACAGCTCTCCTGTGCCCATGTTGAGAGGAATCATTTGTTATACGTTTATACAATTTGTTGTTCAGTTTTTGTAATAAATTACTGTGACAGTACTTTTCTGTCTGTTGCAGTATGTGCTTTATACGGTTGAGAATTGGTTAGGTTTAGCTCCTCAAATATATTTTATATATACATGAAGCTGCATCTCTACTTAGAAGATTAGACTGTGTATCTTGCAGCTTTAAGCTTTGTTTCTGGTGCAGAGTCACGGACACATCTTTGCATTGTATATGAATCTTTAGCTTGGTTATCTTTACATCAAATGAGAAAGTTACGTACACTTAAAGTTACATTACATACATATGTACTTATTTATTCCAAAGCTTCTTTTAGGTGAATTACCCTCCTATATTTCAAATCTTCTAATCTATTATATAAATAGTTATCACTCTAGATCTGGTGATTATCATATTCGGCAGAATTTGGCATTGTCAGAATTTGGTAAATGTGCATTTTTATTTTATGCTCCTTGGGCTTGAAATGAATTGCAAAATGTACTTAATCTAGATGCACTTCCACCCTGAAGCACTTTTAAATGTCTCTTGCACAATGTTTTAAACGACACTTGCAATTGTTTCTCCTTGTTGTTTTATTTGATTTATTTAATTTTGAATGTGTAAATTGTGGTATTGTCATTTCGTGAAACTTTATGTGCTGCCGTCTTGAGCAGGTCTCTCTGCAGAAGAGATAGCAATATCTCAATGTGATTCTCCTGGTTAAATAAAGGATCATAATAAAGCTATCTATGAAAGCAAAAAGTATTGTCAAACAAAACGGAGGCTAGCTAGACCGCCCTACTCCTCATCTGGACTAACTCCCCAAACCCTTCTTGTCGGGTTATTGGCTGGAACAGTTTGTTATGTTTCGTGGTGCGGGTTAGCCCAGTTTGTTTTTGTTGCCGTTTGTGGAGCCTGGGGTTTCTCCAGAGACCGCGTTCTTTTACAGTGAGTTCAGGGGACAGGCAGCTAGCGGATAGTAAGGAGATGTTTGCTGTATGTGACAAAAAATGTTTTGGCCTAAAAAAAACGTGTGACATCGCTTAGAGCACCTTTAATAGTGATGCTTGACCAAGCTTGGGTTTTTGCGAGTGTAGGTCAGTGTTTAAGCGAGTGTAAGTCAGTGTTTTTGCGAGTGTAGGTCAGTATTTTTGCGAGTGTAGGTCAGTGTTTTTGCAAGTGTAGGTCAGTGTTTTTGCGAGTGTAGGTCAGTGTTTTTGCGAGTGTAGGTCAGTGTTTTTGCGAGTGTAGGTCAGTGTTTTTGCAAGTGTAAGTCAGTGTTTTTGCGAGTGTAAGTTAGTGTTTTTGTGAGTGTAGGTCAGTGTTTTTACGAGTGTAGGTCAGTGTTTTTGCGAGTGTAGGTCAGTGTTTTTGCGAGTGTAAGTCAGTGTTTTTGCGAGTGTAGGTCAGTGTTTTTGCGAGTGTAAGTCAGTGTTTTTGCGAGTGTAGGTCAGTGTTTCTGCGAGTGTAGGTCAGTGTTTTGCGAGTGTAAGTCAGTGTTTTTGCGAGTATAGGTCAGTGTTTTTGCGAGTGTAAGTCAGTGTTTTTGCGAGTGTAAGTCAGTGTTTTTGTGAGTGTAGGTCAGTGTTTTTGCGAGTGTAAGTCAGTGTTTTTGTGAGTGTAGGTCAGTGTTTTTGCGAGTGTAGGTCAGTGTTTTTGCGAGTGTAAGTCAGTGTTTTTGCGAGTGTAAGTCAGTGTTTTTGTGAGTGTAGGTCAGTGTTTTTACGAGTGTAGGTCAGTGTTTTTGCGAGTGTAAGTCAGTGTTTTTGCGACTGTAAGTCAGTGTTTTTGCGAGTGTAGGTCAGTGTTTTTGCGAGTGTAGGTCAGTGTTTTTGCGAGTGTAGGTCAGTGTTTTTGCGAGTGTAAGTCAGTGTTTTTGCGAGTTTAAGTCAGTGTTTTTGCGAGTGTAGGTCAGTGTTTTTGCGAGTGTAGGTCAGTGTTTTTGCGAGTGTAAGTCAGTGTTTTGCGAGTGTAGGTCAGTGTTTTTGCGAGTGTAGGTCAGTGTTTTTGCGAGTGTAGGTCAGTGTTTTTGCGAGTGTAGGTCAGTGTTTTTGCAAGTTTAGGTCAGTGTTTTTGCGAGTGTAAGTCAGTGTTTTTGCGAGTGTAAGTCAGTGTTTTTGCGAGTGTAGGTCAGTGTTTCTGCGAGTGTAGGTCAGTGTTTTTGCGAGAGTAGGTCAGTGTTTTTGCGAGTGTAGGTCAGTGTTTTTGCGAGTGTAGGTCAGTGTTTTTGCGAGTGTAGGTCAGTGTTTTTGCGAGTGTAAGTCAGTGTTTTTTGCGAGTGTAGGTCAGTGTTTTTGGCGAGTGTAGGTCAGTGTTTTTGCGAGTGTAGGTCAGTGTTTTTGCGAGTGTAGGTCAGTGTTTTTGCGAGTGTAGGTCAGTGTTTTGCGAGTGTAGGTCAGTGTTTTTGCGAGTGTAGGTCAGTGTTTTTGCGAGTGTAGGTCAGTGTTTTGCGAGTGTAGGTCAGTGTTTTTGCGAGTGTAGGTCAGTGTTTTTGCGAGTGTAGGTCAGTGTTTTGCGAGTGTAGCTCAGTGTTTTTGCGAGTGTAGGTCAGTGTTTTTGCAAGTGTAGGTCAGTGTTTTGCGAGTGTAGGTCAGTGTTTTTTGCGAGTGTAGGTCAGTGTTTTTGCGAGTGTAGGTCAGTGTTTTTGTGAGTGTAGGTCAGTGTTTTTGTGAGTGTAGGTCAGTGTTTTTGGGAGTGTAGGTCAGTGTTTTTGTGAGTGTAAGTCAGTGTTTTTGTGAGTGTAGGTCAGTGTTTTTGCGAGTGTAGGTCAGTGTTTTTGCGAGTGTAGGTCAGTGTTTTTGCGAGTGTAGGTCAGTGTTTTGCGAGTGTAGGTCAGTGTGTTTGTGAGTGTAGGTCAGTGTGTTTGCGAGTGTAAGTCAGTGTTTTTGTGAGTGTAAGTCAGTGTTTTTGTGAGTGTAGGTCAGTGTTTTTGTGAGTGTAGGTCAGTGTTTTTGCGAGTGTAGGTCAGTGTTTTTGTGAGTGTAAGTCAGTGTTTTTGTGAGTGTAGGTCAGTGTTTTGCGAGTGTAAGTCAGTGTTTTTGTGAGTGTAAGTCAGTGTTTTTGTGAGTGTAGGTCAGTGTTTTTGCGAGTGTAGGTCAGTGTTTTTGTGAGTGTAGGTCAGTGTTTTTGCGAGTGTAGGTCTGTGTTTTTGCGAGTGTAGGTCAGTGTTTTTGTGAGTGTAGGTCAGTGTTTTTGCGAGTGTAGGTGAGTGTTTTGCGAGTGTAGGTCAGTGTTTTTGCGAGTGTAGGTCAGTGTTTTTGTGAGTGTAGGTCAGTGTTTTTGTGAGTGTTAGTCAGTGTTTTTGCTAGTGTAAGTCAGTGTTTTTGCGAGTGTAGGTCAGTGTTTTTGTGAGTGTAAGTCAGTGTTTTTGTGAGTGTAGGTCAGTGTTTTGCGAGTGTAAGTCAGTGTTTTTGCGAGTGTAGGTCAGTGTTTTTGTGAGTGTAGGTCAGTGTTTTTGCGAGTGTAGGTCAGTGTTTTGCGAGTGTAAGTCAGTGTTTTTGCGAGTGTAGGTCAGTGTTTTTGTGAGTGTAGGTCAGTGTTTTTGCGAGTGTAGGTCAGTGTTTTGCGAGTGTAGGTCAGTGTTTTTGTGAGTGTAGGTCAGTGTTTTGCGAGTGTAAGTCAGTGTTTTTGCGAGTGTAGGTCAGTGTTTTTGTGAGTGTAGGTCAGTGTTTTTGCGAGTGTAGGTCAGTGTTTTGCGAGTGTAGGTCAGTGTTTTTGTGAGTGTAGGTCAGTGTTTTTGCGAGTGTAAGTCAGTGTTTTTGTGAGTGTAGGTCAGTGTTTTTGTGAGTGTAAGTCAGTGTTTTTGTGAGTGTAGGTCAGTGTTTTTGCGAGTGTAGGTCAGTGTTTTTGCGAGTGTAGGTCAGTGTTTTTGTGAGTGTAAGTCAGTGTTTTTGTGAGTGTAGGTCAGTGTTTTTGCGAGTGTAGGTCAGTTTTTTTGCGAGTGTAGGTCAGTGTTTTGCGAGTGTAGGTCAGTGTTTTTGCGAGTGTAGGTCAGTGTTTTTGTGAGTGTAGGTCAGTGTTTTTGCGAGTGTAGGTCAGTGTTTTTGTGAGTGTAGGTCATTGTTTTTGTGAGTGTAGGTCAGTGTTTTTGTGAGTGTAGGTCAGTGTTTTTGCGAGTGTAGGTCAGTGTTTTTGTGAGTGTAGGTCAGTGTTTTTGCGAGTGTAGGTCAGTGTTTTTGTGAGTGTAAGTCAGTGTTTTTGTGAGTGTAGGTCAGTGTTTTTGTGAGTGTAAGTCAGTGTTTTTGTGAGTGTAAGTCAGTGTTTTTTGTGAGTGTAGGTCAGTGTTTTTGTGAGTGTAAGTCAGTGTTTTTGTGAGTGTAGGTCAGTGTTTTTTGTGAGTGTAGGTCAGTGTTTTGCGAGTGTAGGTCAGTGTTTTTGTGAGTGTAGGTCAGTGTTTTTGCGAGTGTAGGTCAGTGTTTTTGTGAGTGTAGGTCATTGTTTGGGACCCCTGGAGGCTGTAATCCTGCATTCAGTGTCCTGGATGGTTATAACCGATTAAAGTCTGTCCATCAGAGTGAAAGACGTCACACAGTCTCTCCTTTATCTCCTACTTTTACTCTTCCTTCTGCTAGATTGATTGGTGAATGACTAAACCTGGCCTGTTCAACATTTCGTCAGTCCTCTTTTATTAGATTCCTGTTACCTGAGCTCTGACTGTCACACATGCTGTTAGTAACCCGGTCATGTAACCCTGAAGTCGTAGTGCCATTGAATCTTAACAAGATTTGACCAGACCAACAAGACAATCGGTTATGTATTCAGACTCGACCGCAGGCTATACAAAGAGAACAACAACATTGTAAAGCCCTGACTGAACTGCAATTTCCCAGCACTGGGAAATTAGATTTCTAAATTGATCACAGACATAGGAACGGTTCATTCACAGCTAAATTATTGGAAGCATCTCGTAAGATTGGACAAAGTCCATTAGGCCAAAAGTAGTAGTGAAAATTGAGGGGGAAAAGGTTGTCAGGTTGAGTATAAAAACACGATGCCAGGAAAATAAATGTATTATTCACATCAATACACTGATCTACACTACCGGTCAAAAGTGTAATATTTTTTCTGAAAACCACGATACGGTTCAAAAGTTTCAATAAAAAAGTACAATAAAATAATATTAATTACTCATTAAAATTATTAATACTTTTATCCTGCAAGGATGCATTAAATTGATCAGAAGTGACTGTGTAAAGACTTTTATAATGTTACAAATAACTTTCTAATAAGTTTCTAATAACTTCTGTTCATTGACCGTTCTATTTATCAAAGAATCCTGAAAAAGATGTATAATGTATTTGTTCCACAAAAACTATGGAAGCATCACAACTGTTTTCAACATTAATAATAATCATAAATGTTTCTTGGGTATTAAATCATCATATTAGAAAGATTTCTGAAGGATCATGTGACACTGAAGACTGGAGTTATGATGCTGAAAATTCATCTTTGATCACAAGAATGAATTACATTTTATAATATATTACAATCGAAAACGGGTATTTTAAATTGTAAAAATATTTCACAATATTACAGTTTTTACTGTATTTTTGAACAAATATACTGGACTTGTTGTACAGAAAAGACTTCTTTCAAAAACATAAAAAAATCGAAATAAAAATTTGATGAGTAGTGCAGTTCCCCTTGTATGTTATGTGTTTTGCAGAATAAAAATTGTGCAGATTTTATGAATCAGGTGTCCTTCTCTTTGATATTGTTCATAAACCTGCGAGTTTACCTGTGTATATTTCCGCCTCTGACGGGTCCTCTACTCGTTTGTGTTGAATGATGTAATCTGAAACCTTGTAGCCAATCAGGGGCTCCACATCGATCCATTCCAGCGCCACCATCGTACTGGAGGGTTCCAGGTGTGGAGCCAGTCTCAGTCTGACAAAATGAAGAAAATACAACATTATGTGCATGCTAGTAGGATTTAATCCCTTTAACACATTCTGTTGAATATAAGTAAAGTTGCACCTAGATGTCTACTAACTCCCATTAGAGTGTTAGTAGAGTATTAGTTAGAGTTAGTTGAGATGTACTTGCAAAGTTACTTATAGTCAGTAGAATATCTGTTGAAGGAGCATCAGAATAAAATGTTAGCAGGTATTAGTCATACAGTCTACTAATACTCTACTGAGAGTTAGTTGACATGTAGTTGCAATATTACTTATAGTCCACAGAATGTTCAAACGGGACCATCAAAATAAAGTATTACCAAAATTCCACAAACCGGAGTAGAATAGTGCATAAGAATGCAGATAGTGCATATCTGTAAATGTGAATGCATGAAGTGTCCAGTGTTTCACATTTATTTTTTCGGTTAAATGAGTGCATCATCTGGGTAGTTAAAATGCTCTAAAATGCATTTTTAAAATGTTCATTTTCAAGAATTTCAGTGTGAACACTCCATTCGCACAAACCGGCATAGAATAATCATACAGTCTACAAATACTCTCACTGGAAAAAAAAGCTTTTCTTACTTAGTATTTTTTCTCTTGTTTCCAGTTTAAATATCTAAAGATTCTTAAGTCAAGATGCATTTACTATATGAGTAAAATGACAAGATATTATGTCCTATTTTCCGGGGGAATTCATTAAAATTAAGTGAGTTGATGCTTAAAAAAAGCAAGATTATCTGCCAATGGGGTAAGAAAAATAATCTTAATTCAAACAGAAACAACATTATTTGTATTACCCCATTGGCAAATAATTTTGCTCGTTTTTGCATCAACTTACTTAATTTAAATGAATCGCCCCAGAAAACAAGACTTAATATCTTATGTCATTTTACAAACGCATCTTGATTTAAGAAATGTTTGATATTTGGACTGGAAACAAGACAAAAATACTAATTAAGAAATGCATTTTTTTGTAGAGAGTTAATTGACATTTAAATGCAAAGTTACTTATAGTTCACATAAGGACCATCAACATAAAGTGTTACCGTAGGATTTGATGAACTGGCTCAGTTCCAAGATCCCTTGAGCTGCCTAAAGCCGGGTTCACACTGTACGATTTATAATAGTCCTTTACGACAGTTGCTCGTCAGACTGTACGAACATGATCCCTGCATGATATCATGATGATGTCAGGTCTCAGTTGTAATTAATGTCAGGCTGTACGGCAGTCAAGACGTGTTAAAAACGGTGCGTCAGATCTTCTGATAGTGCCGGAAATTTGTCTGAGGCCAAATTTGATCGCAATGGTCGTTAATCGGCCGTCGGCGAACATGTCTAACTTGCGATCAAAGACTTCAGATATTGGCTTAAGATCAGAGAAATCTTTTAGGAATCACAAAATTTAGTCTCCAAATCGTGGCCAAAATAGTACAGTGTGAATCTGGTTTAAGTATGGAACATTTTAAGGCATTATACAGTAGACGTGCCTCTGAAGAAAGGCTATTTTAAAAGGAAGGCAGGACACTTACGACACCCCGGGGAATTCACGAAGAATTGTGACCTTGCACAACCTTTCTGCCCTCGTTTCAGATAACTAAATCTGTGCTCAAAGTAACTAGTATGAAGCAGTTTGGATCTTGCGGGCCGGTTAATAACAAAAATAATAAATATGTTTATTTCATTCACAAAAATTTTTGTGAATGAAAAACTACCTTTCAACATTTTTTTTTTTTTTAAAGAAATTAATACTTTTTTGTATTAAGGAAAGATGCTTTAAATTGATCAAAGGAGACAGAAAATACATTTATAATGTTACAAAATATTTCTATTTGAAATAAGTGTTCTTCTCATCAAAGAATCTTGAAACAACTGTATTATGGTTTCCACAAAAATAAATAAATAAATAAAGCAGCACAACTGTTTTCAACATTGATAATAATGATAAATGTTTCTTCACTGCAAAAAAAAAAGTTGAGAAAACTGAAAAGTTTAAGGCAACCAGCTGCAGGACATTTTTGAGTTTTCTAAACTTAGGGTCATTAGTTGTACAAACTTTATCATGTTAAATAGTTGAATAAACTTTAAAAACAGATTTTCTCAAACAAAATGTAAGATTTTTTACATTGTTGAGCATCAAATCATCATATTATACTGATTTCTGAAGGATCATGTGACACTGAAGACTGGAGTAATGATGCTGAAAATTCAGTTTTGATCACAGGAATAAATTACAGTTTAAGATAAATCCACATTGAAAACAGTTATTTTAATAATATTTCACATTTTTGTTTTTGTACTGTATTTTTCAATCAAACAAATGCAGCCTTATTGAGACTTCTTTCAAAAGTATTTCAGAAATCTATTTTAAAATATTTAAAAATATTTACATAAAAAATATTGTAAAAACACTTTACAATAAGATACCATTAGTAAACATTATTAAAATGCATGAATTAACTACGAGATGCATTTGTATTAATCTTTGGTAACATTAGTTAAAACAAATATAAACTGTTCGGTGTGCATTAAATTGCACAACTACTGATTTTAATAATGTATTAGTAAATGTTGAAATTAACATTAACTATTAATACATGTTTTAGAATTATTTTACATTTTTAGTGCATGTATCTAATCTGAACAAAGTGAACCTTATTGTAAAGTGTCACGAAAACAACATTTGAACAGTACTGTATATTTCATAATGTGACTCAGCATGTCGTGAAATGATTGCCTTTGGATTTGGCAGTGAAGATGAGGCATATTTGGCAGCATCATTTGTCTCATCAACAGTCATGAATGAAGAAGTGCATAAAGAGGCTCAGAGAGCGCCGGGTCACGGTTACTCACACGGGCCGGCGCAGGGGACTGCAGTTGGGCAGCCCGTCTTTGCCAAGCGCAGTCAGGTCACAGCGGCACCAGTTCTCGATGACATCACCCTTCCCCGCACACCAGTATGAGCTCATCGTGGCACTTTTGAAGGCCTGCAAAATAAATGGCACAGGTGAGAGAAATGCAATTATCTCGGGGAGCAAACGTCCTTCCGGCGCAGTCGATGAGTCAGACCAGTCGCCAACAACACACTCTGCCACCTCCACTTGAGAAGTGGTGTATCTCTGTGAAGTTCGGCAGGCCGAGGGCATCTCGGCGCGCTTTGTACAGACAAGAGCCTGTCAAGATTTAATTGGAAACTGCACCAAAAAAGGTCAGCCCATGTGTGAATGTCAAGAGACTCCATCTCAGGGGCAATAATAAGACAAGCAAGGGGCAGAGAAGGAACCTATATATATATATATATATATAGGTAGGGAGAATAAGTTGACATGTAGTAATAGTTAGTAAAATGGTAATAACAGTAGCAAAAAGTAAAAAATTGCCAGAAGTCCCAGTGCGACACATAATATACATGTATATTTTATTTAAATATTTTTATTATTATTATGTGCATTAAGATTTTTTTGCTACATTTTCTGTTATTTCATGTTTATTACATTAATTGAGTGCATTGATTTTGCACAGTCTATATACACATTTTAGGCTTTGTATAAAATCAAAGGACAGGCTGCTAACAGTGAACTCTGATGGCACTAGTATTATTTAATTCAATTCATATGTATTTGTATAGCGCGTTTCACAATCTTTTCAAAGCAGCTTTACAGAAAATGCATGAGTCTACATTACAATTTAGAGTGATCTGTTATCAGAGGTGACTGTCTAAGTTATATGTACATATACAAATCACACAGTTAGCTAAAAAAATATTAATTTAAACAATGCAATATTATTAGGGGATATCAGTATATTTTAAGGTAAACAGAATATTTTGGTAGTTCAAGTACGCTTGGTATATTAACATTATGTAAGTTAATGAAATATACGGTTATAAGTTGCATGTATCCCTCAAAATCGAACACATTTGTTACCGTACAGGTATTTTTCACAGTGTCTAGCTCCAGTAGACAGTGATGAGGAAGACACACATCTCTCGGACAGGTTTCTGACTGCCAGACCTCACCCCTTATTTACGCACAGGCAACTCTCTTTAAACGGCTGTGATGAATGAGACGTTATTACAGCGGCAGAGAGGCGGAGGGGAAAGACTGCAATCCATTGCGCTATAATGACTTTCATGAAAGATGTCTGGCAGAGACACAGAGTCGTGGAAGTCCAACAGAGAGAGAATGGAGAAGTGCGAGAGTGTGGCGGAGTGAGCAAAATCACGGAAACAGTATATATCACGATACTGCTGTTTTTACTGGAAACTCTCAAACCATGTGATGCACTCTTTTGGGATAATCTACTGTTTACTCTTTTTATTTGGAATTTTATGGACAAAAAAACACTCAAACCCGTTAAAATAATGTTAAACTTTACAATAAGGGGTTGCACTTTATTTTGATAGTCCACTTTACACAATCTACTTACTATAAGTAAACAATAATTTGCAACTACATGTAAACTAACTCTCATTAGAGTATCAGTACTGTTTGGTCAAGGTTAGGGTTAGTGGAATAAGTTGACGTAGTTACTTATAGTTAGTATAATGTCTAAAGTGGACTATCAAAATAAAGTGTAACCCAAAAAGGTTTCATTAGTTTACATTAGTAAACGATATTAGTTAAAATGAACTAACAAAAAAAAAATAGTTTTACAGCATTTATTAATCTGAGTCAATGGTAATTTTCAACATTTACTAATATTTATTTTTTAATTTTGCATATGAACTTGCATGTGAACTAACACGAACAAATCTTTAACACATTTTAGTTATATTTGAATAAAGGGTAAAGATGTTAATTTTCCGAGGCCAGACGTCACTTTTTGCCACTACTGTACAGGTATATTTTATGCACACCTTTTCTTGTAATGATGCACGAGACAATATACTGGAAGTAACCCTTTGAGGAAGGAAGGATCCTTGAGAGAAACCAGCGATCAAATGAGAAAACTTTCCCATGAAAACAACACCCATTTGAAACCCACAGCCTATATAACTAGTTAAACATTTAGTTGGAGGTGCAGGAAGGGCACATCTTGATAGTTTATGTGAAGGATCTGCCCTTCATGACAAATCATGCATTCCCAGCCAACACTATGAAAGTGCCGCTAAAAGGTTTAACAAATATGCCCATTAGAGTGGCATTCGGCAAATTGCGAAAAGGGTTAAAAAAGTTCCTGCAAATGGGAAACAGATGATCAGAAAAGTGCAACATGAAATATCAATGCTGATGAGCGCAGCCCCGCTCGTGGACAAACGGAGAGCCACAGACGTGCACACACATTTACCACCAGCGGTTTCCTAGAAAAAGCACGCTTGACTGCTCAACTGCACATGTGAAAAATAG
Source organism: Siphateles boraxobius (assembly GCF_051911475.1). NCBI lineage: Eukaryota > Metazoa > Chordata > Actinopteri > Cypriniformes > Leuciscidae > Siphateles > Siphateles boraxobius. The sequence goes on from NW_027509182.1 coordinate 12,469,918, forward strand.
ACAAAACGATTATGGCTATGTTTATGTATGCAGAGTAACCTAAGCCAGTTTCAACTGAGTAAACAGGGAGGGTAATTAGGCACGTGTGTGTGTGTGTGTGTGTGTGTGTGTGTGTGTGTGTTTGTGTGTGTGTGTGTGTGTGTGTGTGTGTGTGTGTGTGTGTGTGTGTGTGTGTGTGTGTGTAATGAGTGGGGATCTTATGGAGGTCAGACTGTGACGGGGAACCCTAAAGACCTCATGGCAAAGTTAAAAATAAAGTCCAGAATACCTGAGCAGTGGTTTACTGTTAGTGAACCACACTGCTGAGGTTTACATTTAGATGAATATGCAAAAATGTGCAGCGTGTTTTCCCCTCAATAACAAAATGAACACACAACAAACATGACAGCGGTGAGAAAACAGCAGTTAAGAAGCATCCAGCTCTGCAAACTGGTTCTCCAGTCAATTCACATCACGTTCATTTATACAATGGATTGCTTTAAAGCAAGCCGCTTTACAGTATTAAACATGACAAAACAGTGTCAATGTCATTTTCAAGTAGAATTAAAATGTCAGTTTCTACTATAAAGCATCTCTTCAGTGTGTTCATGTTTTAACTCGCGTCTGACCTCGACGGACTGAACAGGAAAAAATGAACTGGAGATTTACACCGAAAGAAGGCGGAGCCTCAGAGCCATGCCCACTTATTACATCATCACCATGGACCAATGGTAGTACAGAGGCGTTTACCAGTCGTAGCCGGAACTGTTTCGAACTCCTGAAACAAACAAACTTCATTTTGGCCTGATTTAGTTTCAAAATGACGTCCAACTAGTTCGTTTTTCGATTTAGCTTGAAGTACATCATCACCTTAATCAGAACCTGCCCTGGATCAGTCATATAAAGTTCAATACAAAGGTTTCCGAAGACTTTACAGAAAAGAAAAAAGTGCTGTGCAGCACCGTAAAAAAAACAAAAAAACATTTCAAAGCCAGAAACTGCTTTCTTTTCTGAAACTGTCGATGACCCCTGAGTTCCACAAAACTTCTTAGCTCTCTAGACCTCATTCTCAATGACAAGACAATCATGACGTCTAAATGCCATTATCTGTTGTTACTCATCTGAGCTCACCCTATTACTGTCCCCAATCAGCGTCTGATATGTGCAAACATTAGCCAGCTGGCCCTGAGGAATTGATTCATCCGATGACCCAAAACCTCAGCAAACAGGTCATTCCGATCATTCGGCCTAATGCAGTGAAGGAAATGTCCTTGTTTCTAGGAACGCCTATAACCATCTTCCAGGAAAGGAGCTGTGGCTTCGATTGAATCCGGGGTTCAGAAGGGGACACAAAGAATGCAAATAAAAGTGCACATCGTTGGAAAGCAGTATAAACCTATAAGCTGATTCGATTTGCTTTCTCTATCAACCTAAATTGCCAGCCAAATCCATGGGTATAGCATTCCCTGGAAAATTGATTTTAGTCAGCACCTTGCCTATAGGGTTCAATACCGACTATAAGGATAGCATCCGTCGTTTTCTTCTTCGGTGAACGAAGATTGCACCGTGATCGGATTGGTTGCACAGCTTTGAATGTGCAGACGGCAATTCCCTAGCTGAGCAGTTTTACTCCAATAAGCAGCCATATACTCAATTACAGTGAAGACTATCTTCAACACACACAAAACAGAACACTTCGCCTGTTGAGTCCTTCGGTTTCGGGGAATTGCTTTTTTTGAAAGTTTTGCAGAGCTCAAAAAGAAATAGTGTAAGCAAAATTTTGGAGGGCAAATAAAAGATGCTTGGCAGTGAGTTAGTATGATGTCATACAGTTTGGGAAGAAAACACTCTTGCTGTTTTGCTATGACTGATGACTTTGTTTGACAAGCCTTCTTTGATGCAGATTGATGGTTAATCTCCACCTCATTTATATCGGTCAGTGTTAAACTGTAGCATCCAATTCAATTTTAACCAGAGTTAAAGGTATTTATAAAAATTAATCTGCAAAAATTGTTTCTGCAATGAAGACTTAAGTTCACAATGCATAACGTCAGCAGTGACAGTCTTCATTGTGATGTATATTCAAGTGAAACAGTAAAGATCGTTCAACATGCATTTGTAAGATACATAGGGAGAATTATCTTTTAATGCCGACTTTAAATATCACATTTTTCAGATAAACGAGTCGCACCTAACTATGTCACAACGGGAGAAAATTGCATTGCTGAGAGAAAAAAAAAACCCAGATAAGTTACATCAGTGTATGTCACATTTTATTACATTCATAAATAATGTAAAATACTGGAAATGAAATCAACATTTTAACAAGCATGTATTTTACTTCCTCTAAATCTGCAACAAAATTAAAATTTAGCAGTATTCAGAGTGTAAAACAAACATAAATTATAAACAACATTTATTATAAAAGCGAAGCCGAAACTTATTCATTTAAAGTGAAACTGAAACTACCAGTGTGTGAGAAACGTGCTACACTAATAAACTTGTACTCTCGTACCTCTCTTATTCAGCATGAATCTAAATGTGTGCGCTTTTACACGTTTGTGTGCTTGATGGTGATTTCATTATACAAGTTGCTTGGTAATATTAGTGATAAATTTAGTGATATAAAGTCACAATTGCGAAAGAAAAAGTCAGAATTACGTGATATAAAGCCACAATTGCGTGTTAAAATGTCAGAATTGCGAGTTTTTTATTGGATGGAGCCTCGCAGCGCGGGTATATAATGTGCAGCAGGTGCGATTGAACTTGCCAAGCACTTTGATGCTGTCTACAAGACTGGTGAAATCTTCAAACAAGCTTTTCTTCAGTGGACCTCTCCACTCTGGTCCTGCACCTCCTAGCCACTACTGTATGCAAGATTAATTAAACATGCATAACTAAGTCCAGAAAGGTTTGGTCCTGAGTGAAGTACTCTGGTTGACCTGACAGAAAAAAACACACTTTACACCAAGGGAGTCCAATCCTGCTCCTGGAGGGCCACGGTCCTGTAGAGTTCATCCCCAACCCTAGTTAAACACACCTGAACCAGCTAATCAAGGTCTTATGAGGCATATTAGAGTGATGTGGGAAGTTGGAGCCAAACTTTTCAGGACAGTGGTCCTCCAGGAGCAGGATTGGACACCCCTGCTTTACACGTTTGCACTCTTTACTGTAGTGCCCTTAGTGGTAATGTTGAGAATGCAATGCATGGTTTTGTCAGAACATAATTCAGATGTGTCTGAGTGCCTGCATTAGGTTTATTGCATAAAAGTATGGTTCAGGATTAAAGTCATGATGGAACGGAAGTAGTGACAAACATTCCATATTGAGACATAAATCTTTTTTAAAAAGAGAGAGAGAAAAATGCATGGCAGAGACTTGGGGTTCAATGCGTTGGTTGTTAACTGGATTTTGAGATGTGGGCATGGCTTTCAAAATTAATTGCATAGCTTCTACTGTGGTTTTAATGTGGGTTTAAATGGACCATGACTATGTCACAGAGAGAAGTCTGTTGTTTTTACTGGAAGATCCAGTTATGACATTTTGATTAAAAATGACAAGGTCAAAAAACATCTGCAGGTATGACTCATTCACAAATATGCAATAACATGTATAGAAAATAGATAGGCTGAGTTCCTGGTTCATGCAGACTTTAGATGTATGTTTGACTGCAGATTAGAGATGCATTAGAAACGTGTTGCCAGATGTATGAGAAAACGGCTGGGAATATTTTTTTTCTTCTTCTTCTCTTATCTGTGTCCTAAGAGTTCCCCCTTAATCTTAAAATGAGTCTTAATCTTAATGAGTTTCCTACTTGCACAAAAATATAAAGAACAATGTATGAGTGTGTAAGTGAGAGTGTGTGTAGCTGGATAGCAAAGGAGGGGGACCGTGATGAAAACAGGATCAAAACTGTCATATGAGAAGACCTGTTTTCCGGTAGAGTGTTTTTAAGGAAAGGAAATGGACTAATCATTTCAGAACATAACTGAAGCCCAATATCCCTCCATTAGAAAGAGACGCAATCAGGCAAGAATGATAAAAAAATATACATAATATGCGCCCTAGATCCATACAGCCACTTCATTTTCCTCATCTATCATTGGCAAATTGATTGCTATAAGGAATAAAGTTAATAACTTCTGACCAGTGCAACAAAAGCAGCTCTGGGTGGCATAGAAAAAACCTGAATAAGATGAATGTTAAAATGTGCTCTCAAAACTTTTAAAACAGGACCTATTATGTTTTCTTTTTTTTTCTTTTTTTTTTTTCTTTTTTCGTGTTTTCGTGTTCTTCTTTCTTTAGTGTGTAATGTTGCTGTTTGTACATGAAAAAGCTCTGCAAAGTTCCAGTTCTTCTCTATATCAGTGTCAGTGTTTCTGAACTCCTGAAACACCTCCATTGTAGTCTTGAGTTTCTTCCGGGAACGAACACGTCACAATATTCCTCATTTAAATAATTAATATGCAGAATAAAGGGGCGGGGCCTGGTGGAGTTAGTAAGTAGTGTATTAAACTGCCGATTATGGTAAGGGGCGGGACATTTCCCAAACACACTCGAAGCGTTCGACCAATCACAACACACTGATCCAGCCGACCAATCAGAGCATAGTGTGCTTTTCAGAAGGAGGGGCTTCATAGAGACAGGAACTAAACAGAGCAATACTGACAGACTGGGAAGAGAGGAGCCGCAACAATGGAGAATATGAGAAAAAAACATTCAACATTCAGGAAAGAAAACCTGTTCTAGTAGAGCACAAAAACAACATCAAGATTCCTAGAAGGGAATAATATGGCCTGTATAAAACTCCATCCACAATATTTTCCCTGTGAAAACTGGTTCATATTAAGTTTTGATAGTTGCATCAAAAACAGGTAGTAAGATCTTAAAGCTATATGTTAAAACGTGCTTTAGCAGCGAGACTCCTAAACAGAGGCCACAATGCGCATGTTTAATTGTGGGCAGATTATGCAGGAATGCCAATGTTTGGTTCTCAAGTCAATGTATACGCAAACTGAATTTCTGTTGGAAAGCATGCCAAAAGAGGCGTCATTTTAGGTTCAGAAGAACATGCATTGTGTCTGAAGAGCATTCTCTAGGTCTTTGTGTCTGTTACTCTAATAGAGAAGAGGCTGCAACCACAAGGAGTCCTGGCTCGTCCCCGGGGTCGATGACATCAATATCATCCTCATAATCTCGCAGTGTTTTCAGAGCATGTTCCCAGTCGACTCGGCTGCGCTTTTCTCTCCTGTTTGTTTACCAATCGACAGATACCCGCTAGAGACCGTCTGCTATCGATTGAGAGCCTTTCGTCATTGTTGACGCTCCTGTTATTAGCAAGGTCCACGCACACACACACACACATACACACATACACACACCGGCTTCACCGCCTTCAGCAATTAGCTGAGGGAATGTGTGTTATGGAGCGGGTCCGATCCCGTCAGGTACACACCGGGCCAAAGCAGGACATTTGGTACGTGAGTCACTCTCTAGACAACAGACTCTGGTTAATGGCATCTTGCCTTTCAAGACGTCATCGGTACGAGGGATGATGATGCGGAAAAGAAAGCCTTTGCAAATCTGCTCCAAAAGTAAATTTAATATCCTCATTACGTCTGTGACTCACGGCTACTAATGCAATCTCCGTATATACGGACAAAGGAGATCTATATATAATATATATATATATATATATATATATATATATATATATATATATATATATATATATATATATATATATATATATATATATATTCGCCCAAGAAATGAGTTAACATTTTTTTTTTTGTCTTTTATTACGATATTAATTTATGATATTTCAATGCATTTTCACTGTCTAGCACAGTCTTCTCAGTTCTGAACCCTTCCAGAAAGACCAAGGCTTCTTGATGGAAATGAAAACCCCTCCTGCCATCTACTGGTACATCAGGAGCAACAGAATACGTCACTTATTCACACTGCCAGCATCAAGAAAACAATATCTGAGGTATTCATGTTTATACCTTCCACAAGCAGAACATCAAACCTTCAGCTGGAATTCATAGTTAGTTATAGGAACCAAATTTCACGTTGATACAAGGTCATATACACAATATATTATCGCCCAGCTCTTTATTTAAAGATGTATATAAGCATGTCCAGATATATTTGCATACTTGATTATATATATATATATATATATATATATATATATATATATATATATATATATATATATATATATATAATCTCAACTGCCTGATTGCTCGTTTCATCACGAAATTTAAACTATTTTCGTCTGCTCTAATCTGCTAAATGCAACTGTCAAAGGCATGAAGATATTAATATACAGTATTATAAACTTTAACATCATTCTTTTCTGTAAAGCTGCTTTTAAAAAATTGTGAAAAGCAGAATATAAATAAATTTGAATTGAGTTGACAATGATATTCATGAACTATAGTTAAAACATTGTGCTTTTTTGTTTTTGTTTAGTTTTCGCTTAATCCTCCTTCCCTTTTGTCGGCTATGATGTCAGTTGAGTATGACAAGTGATTTTATTGTATTTGAGGCACATAAACATCACCAATACAAGTTGAACCATCTTCTTTCCACTGTAAGAGCTTCTGGAGATATACGGTTTGTTCTGGATTAAGAATTTCAAGATTCCTATAAGACTTAGTTTTTTCTCAAGATTTAATTCATTCTTTTGACTTTTCCTCACTGAAAAAAATGATTCTGACCCCTTGTAAATGTTACATGTTTTTATCTGGTTAATTTCACTGATTTTAATGTGTTATTTAATCCTACTTATTTTTAAAACAAGTTAATTTTAATCAATTAAAAGTAATTAGAAAATAATATGTTTAATTTAAAATTGTGGCAACACATTACAGGCAATATTATTAATTAAATTTAACACATTAGAATTGAGTAATAATTAATAAAAATAATTCCTTAAAAGTTAACCATTTTCAAATGAGTAAACTGAGAGAGACTTGATTGGTCGTCTGAGTAAAATGAGCCCGCCCCCTTGACACTGCGATCCAGAGCTATGTTCAATACAAAATCCCTATGCATTTAAAACAAAAATAACAGACAGACGTCATTAGAAGAAGTAATAAGTCTTTATTTTTATTCCCAACATTGAAGATACCTGATGTTAGTTAACAAGCAGAATCACTGAAGGAGAAAAACGTAATTTGTGTCACCATTATGGAGATTAGTGTTTGTTTTAGTTGGGCTCTTGACACTTAATTCCTTATCATTAGATTTTTGTTTGACTGATGTTCCTGACTGAGTCATAACAGTCAGATGACCCGATAGAAAAGGTAATCTGATGGTGTTGGTTGTTATTTAACAATCATTATTTCACATTGATTTAACCTGAATCACTGAATTTTATCTTAACTGCAGCATGCTTAATAATTGTCACCATTATTGAGATTCACAGGCTGATTCTTGAAAAAATTGAGTAAATTCAACTCATAATAATTTAGCTAAATTATGGATAATATAATTAATCTGAAATTACTTATATTTTGTAAATTGGTTGTACTTATATTTTATTAGTACACTCAACTTAAAAAATATATCTGGATTTAGATAATTTTATTTCGTGCAACCCCTTGACATAATAAAATTAATTAAAATCAACATAACATTTTTTTCAGTGTTCTTCAAATTCCCTGATGTTTACAGTTTTCCTTTATGATGCAAATCATCATATTATACTGATTTCTGAAGGATCATGTGACACTGAAGACTGGAGTAATGATGCTGAAAATTCAGCTTTAATCACAGGAATAAATTACACTTTACTATATATTCACATAGAAAACAGCTATTTTAAATTGTAATAATATTTCACAATATTGCTGTTTTTATTGTACTTCTAGCAGCTTTGGTCAGCATAAGAGAGTCTTTTCAAAAACATAAAAATATCCAAACTTTTGAAAGCTATAAATAATTTAAAAAATACACGTTGTGTGGAAACAATCTGGAAAACCAAATTTGGTTCTAATATGAGCCTTTATGTGTAAGAGTGAAAGCCTTCATCAGATATACAGGTGTATATCCCTGAGTTACCTCTTTAGTGATGTTGTCCTGAAAGTGAACGTAAAAGCCTTCATCATATATACTATCTGATATATATATCTATCCCTGAGTTACCTCTTTAGTGATGTTGTCCTGCACCAGGCTGTAGAGGGGCACGACACGGCTCACTTCAAGCAGGACTGGCGTGGGACTGGGCGTCTCGCGGGCCGCTTGTCTGCACAGGTGACAGGCGTCTGGGCAGCTTCCCTTCTCCTGACAGCGGATCTCCACGCCGGACACCAGGTCATCAGACAGAAGCTGGGTCTTCAGGAGACCCGACAGGTAGATGATGAACGGGACAGCTTTCAGATCCCGCCGGCCACCCTGATCCGTGACTTCTGGAGGAGAGAGACAGGAGGAGGTCACTGGTGCACCGGACGTATTTACGGAGATTTGAGACTCAGATCGAGAACAGCTCTGGATCTGCACTAGAGATGTCAATAGGAAAGAGACTATTAACCCTCACACTTTGTAACACATCTTTGCCTCACGGGTCAAAATGACCCGAAGTCTTAAAATTAAACTTTTTATTTTTTATTTTTTTTTGTCCAGAAAGCTTATTTTATTTCATTTTGATAGAATTTTTTCCCCCCTATTTTTTAATGCAATTATTTGGGAGATTTTTTGTTAATTTTTATTTTATTTACCTTTAAATAACTAGATTTGATCAATAAATACAATAAATAAATAGCAATTTAAGCACATTCCTCACATTCTTTCAACTTATAATTCACATTTTCTTGCATAACCCTTTTAATTCAGCTCAAAATATCTTACATTGGGAGTCTTTGCCCGACCTCTTGTGGAAATAAATAATATAACATGATATTTATTGACTCTTGCCACTAGATGGCGTCATAGTGCTCTATATGGAGCAAATGAGCGGTTCCGCTGGGTCCTAAAGTCATTCAGTATGCATATTATTTTCAGTATGCATTCAGATACACATGATGTAGTTATTATACAAAATTATTTTTTGGTAAAGTTTTAGCATTTTTAGTTTGAATTTTTGTAGGGTTTTATTTGTGTACTGAAGCATTCCTCGCATTCCATTCATTCCTAAGGGGTCAAATTGACTCGCGAGGGAAGGATTTGTTACTTTTAAAATTTAAACCACAAAACTCCCTGAATCCATTTAATTTTTTTGTGTGTGTATTCGTGGTTCAAGTGCGACAAAAGTCCAAGGGTCCATAGGGTGTATGATAACACTCATCTTTTCAAAAAAAAATTTGGGTTGAAATGACCAGAAGTAGAGATGCATGAACATGGAAAAACAAATCTATTTCTTGAAATATAATCTTGTATTCATGCTGGTTTCAAATTGTTTAAGATTCTAAAATTGTCAAGTGGAGTAAGTGTGACTTTCTCTTACAGCTTGAATGTATGTGAGCCCTTTTGAAAAAGGTAAAAAAAAAAGATTACTTATTACAGAAATATTATTGTCTAATAGATTAAAGTGCAAACTGAATGTAATGTTTTCAGACAACGTGCATGTGAATGAAAATGAAAATGTATTATATATTACACTTTTGTTAAATGTATTTAGCTGAACTTTTGAGTGTTTTTGACCCACTTAAATAGGACTTTAGTACATCTTTATGTCTCTGGTGAAATATCTATTCTTGATTGTATTTTTTAGATATATATTTCCTTTTTAAAGAGTACATTGTAAATATACTAACAAAGAAGTGTTCTTTTTTAACTGATATTGTAACAATGCACTGAAAGCATATTTTAAAAATACATTATTTAATATCCTGAAGTTGTAATATATTTTTAAAATTTGAAGTACACTACAAGTGCACAATCAATATAAGTAAGTGCACTTTTGTTTTTCACAAGGAAGTATACATCTATGATTATGTCTGTTGTGGCAACCTATCATGGACTAACCTGGTCATGTGAAAATGGTCAAATTAGCTGATATTTTTAAGCGACTGACTTTGCAACAAAGTCACGAGGGTCTACAGATGATATCTTTGTGACAGTAGAATGGCTTTAGGGATTATTTGTAAAACCCTGACTTATATTGACAAAATATTGGCATACAAAAGACTTATATTGGCAGACAAAAGAATTTCAAATGCAAATCATTTGTATTTTTTGCATAAAGAAACAGATCTGGTCCAGATCATCTGGACATTATGAATAAGCATAATTATACCATTTTATAATAGGATACCATACATAGGCTTGCATCAGAAATCTATCGTGAAGTAAACTGTGATGAATCGTCTCTGCTAGTTGAAATACGCACAGGTTGATTTTCATTTTGTTTGCAGTGTCCGTGCACAGAACCCTTGGCAGACACAAAACAATGTGATTATGTGGGGAAAGATCTTAATTGAGTGCTGATACGTCCTTGAGATGGCTGAACAGATGTGGAGTTCTGAATAATAGCATCTGTTCTCTGCGCTCCACAGACAATTCCCCTGAACATTCCCATCCACACTGTGCCTGGCAATGGAATGAGTCATTTATGCTGGATTTTAGCATGACAGGCAAACACGAAGAAGAAGAGGAGGAGGAGGAGGAGGAGGATGATGAAGAGAAGGAGAAGGAGGAGGAGGATGAAGAGGAGGATGATGATGAAGAGAAGGAGAAGGAGGAGGAGGATGAAGAGGACGAGGAGGAGGAGGATGAAGAAAATGAGAAGGAGGAGGAGGATGAAGAGGAGGAGGAGGATGAAGAGGAGGAGGAGGAGGAGGATGAAGAGAATGAGAAGGAGGAGGAGGATGAAGAGGAGGAGGAGGAGGAGGATGAAGAGAATGAGAAGGAGGAGGAGGATGAAGAGGAGGAGGAGGAGGAGGATGATGAAGAGAAGGAGAAGGAGGAGGAGGATGAAGAGGAGGAGGAGGATGATGAAGAGAAGGAGAAGGAGGGGGAGGACGAAGAGGAGGAGGAGGATGAAGAGGAGGAGGAGGATGATGAAGAGAAGGAGAAGGAGGAGGAGGATGATGACGAGAAGGAGAAGGAGGAGGATGATGAAGAGAAGGAGAAGGAGGAGGATGAGAAAGAGGAGGAGGAAGAGGAGGATGAGGAGAAATAAGAGGTGGAATAGGAGGAGGAGCAAGAGGAGGATGAAGAGGAGGAGGAGTAGGGGAGGGGGAAGAGGAGGAGTATGAAGAGGAGGTGGATGTAGAAGAGGAGGAGTATGAAGAGGAGGTGGATGTAGAAGAGGAGTAGGATGAAGAGGAGAATGAGTAGGAGGAATAGGAGGTGGAGTAGAAGGAAGAGGAGGAGGAATAGAAGGTGGAGTAGAAGGATGAGGATGAGGAAGAGGTGGAAGACAAGGAGGACTAGGAGGTGGACTAGGAGGAAGAGGATGCGGAAGTGGAGGTGGAAGAGGAGGAAGAGATGGAGAAGGAGAAGGAGGATCTGGAGGTAGAGAAGGAGGAATAGGAGGTGGACTAGGAGGAGGATGAAGTAGAGGAGGAGGAGGAGGAGGAAGAGGATGTGTAAATAGAGGAGGGGGAGGAGTAAGATGAAGACGAGGAATAGGAGGTGTAGGTGGTGGTGGAAGAGAAGGATGAATAGGAGGTCTAAGTAGAGGAGGAGGAGGAGGAGGAAGAGGAGGATGAGGAATATGAGGTGGAGTAGAAGTGGAGGTGGAAGAGGAGGAGGAGGAAGAGGAGGATCAAGAGGAGGAGGATGAAGAGGAGGTTGGTGAATAGAAGGTGGAAGAGGAGGAGGATGAAGTGGAGGTGGAAGATGAGGAGGAAGAGGAGGAGATGGAGATGGAGAAGGAGGATGTGGAGGTGGAGAAGGAGAAATAGGAGGCAGAGAAGGAAGAGGAGGATGAGGAGAATGAATAATAAGAAAAAGAGGAGTAGGAAGAGGTGGACGAGGATGAAGATGAGGTGGAAGTAGAGGAGGAGGAATAGGAGGTGGAGTAGGATGAGGAGGAAGAGGAGGATGAAGAGGAGGTGCAAGTGGAGGAAGTGGAGGAAGAGGAGGATGAGGAGGAAGAATAGAAGTTGGAGGGGGAGGAAGAGGAGGATGGATATAAGGTGGAAGTGGAGGAAGAGAAGGATGAGGAGGAGAAATAAGAGGTGGAGGAGGAGGAGGAGGAAGAGGAGGATGAATAGGTGGAGGAAGTAGAGGAGGAGGAGAATGAAGAAGAGTAGGATGTGGAGTATGAGGAGGAAGAGGATGTCGAGGAGGAGGAATAGGAGGTGGAGTAGGAGGAAGAGGAGGAGGAAGAGGAGGATGAAGAGGAGGAGGAGGAGGGGGAGAAGGATGAAGAGGAGGAAAGGGGGAGAAGGATGAAGAGCAGGAGGAATAGGAGGAGGTGGAGGAGGAGGAAGAGGAGGATGAAGAGGGGGAGGAGGAGGGGAGAAGGATGAAGAGGAGGAAAGGGGGATGATGAAGAGGAGGAGGAATAGGAGGTGGAGGAGGAGGAGGAAGAGGAGGAGGTGGAGGAGGGGGAGAAGGATGAAGAGGAGGAAAGGGGAAGAAGGATGAAGAGGAGGAGGAATAGGAGGTGGAGGAGGAGGAAGAGGAGGAGGAGGAGGAGGAGGTGGAGGAGGAATAGGAGGTGGCATAGAAGGAGGAAGATGACAATGAAGAGGAGGTGGGAGAGGAAGAGGATGAGGAATAAGAGGAGGAAGAGGAGTATGAAGAGGTGGAAGAGGAGGAGGAGGAAGAAGATGAATATGAGGAAGATGATGAAGAGGAGGAGAAGAGGAGGGAGAGGAAAAGGAGGGGGAGAATGAAGAGGTGTAGAAGGACAGAAAGCAGTCTGAGGGTGTTGTGTCTGCAACAACACAGAGAAGTGTCGATCCAGTGTTTGAGCACACAGAGGAACTCCACGGCTGGAGTGATTGGTAACAGCATACAGTAGGTCTATGCTTTTTAAATGATTCATTTCTGGCAAAACACTTAATCATACTGAGATGAAGCAGCACATTTCGAAGTGTCTCTCCACCAAAAAGAAAACAACTGGCTGTACACACATGTGTGTTCTCCCTCTTTGCTGGTGTGACCTTAACCATTTTTTTAAACTATGCCATCTGCCTTGAGCCGGCACCAGGGAAATAGAGTTTGAGTTTCAACAGACAACCAAGTTGAAAAGAGACAGAGACACAACACTGGGTTGCAGTGCATTCTTTACTGATAGGATGAACTACATATCCCATCATGCATTGTGAATGATGTAATCAGATGTTGATTGTTTTTTTGTTGACTTTATTATAAAATATAAAATATTTAATTTATCAAACTACTTAGCCTATGTATTTAGTTTTCGTTTATGCATTCTTGTTTGGTCTTTATGAATTAGCCGCAGATAGATGCTTAGCTACACCATCACTTAAAGGGATAGGTCACTAAAAACAAAAACAAAACAAAAAAACTCATCTCACCCTTATGTTGTTCCAAACCTGTATGAGTTTCTTTCTTCTGCTGAACACAAAATAAGATATTTTGAAGATTGTCTAATTAACTGTATTCAAATTCAGACAATTTTTTTAAAGTCATTGTTTAGTCATTGAGGTTTCTTCTCAATCTTTTCTTCCATTTTTAATATGGCCAGTTTAGAAATATTTCTGTAATAATTTCTTGATAAGCTTCATATCATCTTCTGCCATTCAAATACTATTAATTTAATATACATGATAATATAACCATTACTCTTTGCTATTGAGGTAAAACGATTTAGTATTGTGTACGTTAAACAGAATGATACTTTCAGACAGAGATTTGCTGCCATCTAGCGGTTATTACACTGCAGTTACATTTTATATTAAAATAGTTCGGGAAATTATCATACACGAAGATCTTTTCCTTTTTTCATTTATCTATCGAAAAATGTAATAAAGCATAATTTAAATATTTTATGACACATCTGAATATATATTAGTATTTTCATATTAAGTCTGTTTAATATTTAACAATAACAGCTGTCATCCTCATCAACTCTTCAAATGTAATTTAATATAATATAATACAATAATATATTAGTTTAATATATATTATATATATATATATATATATATATATATATATATATATATATATATATATATAATATTAAACGAATATATTATTGTATTATATTATATTAAATTACATTTGAAGAGTTGATGAGAATGACAGCTGTTATTGTGTTATATTGTGTTACTGTTATATATATATACAAATATATTCTTCTTCTTTTTTTTAAAAAAAAATATTTTTATTTCGGATCCACCCATGTGTTTCCAGCAGCAGTCCTTACTTTTCATGTGCCACGGAAATAAACTTTGCGCATCACGCATGACAACAGCAGCCTCTCATCTGATTGGCTCCTGTGCACATCACGCTTCCGCGGCAGCCAACGAAATCTCATTGGGGGCGGGACTTACACAAAGAATCAACCTCTGTTATGACGTCACCTCCGCAGTGTCGCGCGCACCCGCTGACATGAGAGACACGCGCGTCGTCACATCAAGCAAAAGCTACTGTTGAACTAAAGGTAGGAGATCATGTAAAAATCTACAATTAAACACGCGTGAATGTTTTTCGCATTATTTTATGACTGCGCTTTCATTTTGATGTGCATGCACGCAGAAGACAGGAATGACGATACTCAGATCGCAGTGTTTTGAAGCTTTGGGCCTGTCAATCAGATGATTAGACATACTCACGTTACATATAACCTGCATAAGTGTGATTATAAATGATGCATGCATTACACTAGTACATGAAATGACAGTGTGTGGTCCAGAAACATGATGGTGATTTTACTAGCTAGCCATCTGGCTACCAAAATAAACAAGACAGGCTGTTGCTGCTGAGTTGTTTTAAAAAAGTAAAATTGCATTAAGTTAATATATGCTCTAGCATTTGAAAATTGATTGTATTAAAATATTTTTTTTGTGGAATAATATGATCATGATCCATCAGTAGGTGTGGTAGGACAGCCAGTAAATACAGAAACAACATCAATGCATGTCATCATCAAACTGTTTTTGTAATGACGTGTCATTTTCTCATGGTTTCCTTCCCATCCAATCCATTGTTCTGGACTCTACTTCCGTCATTTTTAATAGATAACTATGGAAGTTTGTTTCCGCCACAGAATAAAACATCTGAAAAGATAATTGCGACTTTTTATCTCACAACTGCGAGTTAAGCCTACATCGTATAAAGTGCAAGATAGAAAGTCGCAATTGCATGATTTAAAGATAGAATTTTGTGATATAAAGTTGCAATTGCATGTTATTAAGCCAGAATTGCATGATATAAAGTCAGTTTTAAGAGATATAAATTCGCAACTGCGAGTAATAAAGTCAGATTTGCTAGTTTTGAAGTTAGAATTGCGAGATTAAAGGTCACAATTACCTTTTTTCTTTTTTATTCTGTGGCAGAAACAAGTGTCCATATGGTAATGCACTTAAAAACTAGTCTAAATGTTGTATAAGGCTAATTGTATTTCTTATACTTTGAGCAAGTATACATCAAATTTTCCATAGTTAAATTGCTTCTTATCTACTTATCTATCATTATATCATCCTTGGTATCTGGCAATAACAATAAAATAAAAAAATGATATAGCCTAGGCTTTATTTCGTAGTTTCAAAAATGTTTACATTCTGTTTTGTCAAATGTTGTGATTGAGATTTGAAATTTAATATCTCATATTGCAGCTGCTTGTATATCAAAGCAAAAACAATAATGAAATGACATTGGAACAGCAGTTTGCATGTTCACCAAAAACTAGAAACTAGCAAGTGATAACTTTTAAGACTACACTGTGTATGAAAAATAGCAGTGGACTCAGTGTTTTGTTTTTGAAACGCTGTCAAGAATATCATTATTATTACTATACTTATATTTTACATTACAAACGTAGTAGGCTATGTCTAACTTTCCTCACTTTCACCTGGCATCTCTATTTAAATCTGCATCTCGTTATAGAAGTTATAGAAATTCTACTTGATTTAAAAAAAAAACCTGCACTGGTATTGGTCGATACTCAGAATTTTTGGTATCGGATCGGTTTTGAAAAAATGGTATAGGTGCATCCATAGTTTCATGGCCCCCCTGCATATTTTGTTCTATGGATATTTAAATATGAAATATTTCAAAAGAAAGAACAGACTCTGCTTAAAAATCAAAACACATTTGGCTTGTTGACTTGACTGCAATAGCTTCAAGCATTCCTTTTTTTATCAATACTTGAATGTTGGTAAGTTTTATAAAAATGATGTAATATTAGGCAGTTTCGATGTATATGCTGTTTGTTGATGATCGTGTTATTTTACATATGCATCTGTGTACATATGATATCGCTAATAATAATTAATCTCGACCAGGAGATTCAGTACTCTTTCATATGAGTCGTAATAGCGCCACCTAACATAGGTGAACACACGGAAAGCCGAAAATGTTTGTAAATGATGGGGAAAGAGCTCTCTTCTGTCCACCGAAAAAAAAGAAGCTGAAAACACCATATTATCAGTCCCAGCCTTATAAGGATTAATAGTCGCACTAGGCCATATGACAATTTCTACCGATGACTTAAGTAAAATTACAATTCTCCTTTTTGCAAGTTTTTATTATAACTGAAATTAATGCAGATCAAACACATAGACATGACTTTTTTCCTCCCCTGTAGACACCCCGTAGGCACTAGAAGGCATCATGGCCACACCAACGTCCCTTGATCCAGATTTGGTCCGGGAGGTGCTGGAATGCCCCATTTGCCTGGAAACCTACAACCAGGATCAGCTTCGACCCAAGCTCCTGCAGTGTGGTCACTCTGTATGTCGCCAGTGCCTTGAGAAACTCCTCGCCAGCACGATAAACGGTGTGCGCTGCCCATTTTGCAGCAAGGTGTCTCGAATGAGCAGTATTTCCCAGCTGGCTGACAATCTCACCGTGTTGAAGATTATTGACTGTGCGAGTTCTTGTGTCTCCACCATGGGCCTCATGTGCAAGTCTTGTAAAAACCGCCTTCCCCGTCAGTATTGCCGTGACTGCAGCGTTGCGTTGTGCGACTTTTGTAAAAGCGAGGGGCATCAGCGTCAGGGCCATGTCGTACAGGCCATTCGCGTGGCTGCCGAACAGTGCCGGAAAGACATCACCGGGAAGCTTTCTAACTTGCGCGAGGCAATGGGCAATATTCAGAAGAAGAAGGCAGCTATCGACAACGTGACAAAATCTCTCCGACTGAAGTACAAGGCTGTACAGCAAGAGTATGCCAAGGCTGAGTTGCGGATCCAAGAGGAACTTGGCCGATCCCGTCGTGCCTTTGCCACGTCCTTAGCTGAATTAGAGAAGCTCAATGCCCAGATTCTGGAAGAGCAGACGTACCTGCTCAATATCGCTGAAGTGCAGGTGGTGTCAAGGTGTGATTACCTAACCATGAGGATCAAGCAGACTGATATTGCTCTACTGGAGGAAGGGAGTAACAATGAAGAAGAGGAGTTGGACATAAAAACCAATCTTCCTGTCGTTCTGAAATTACAAGAGCCTGAACTGGTTAAAATGGAGTTTGCGAAACCCTTAGACGTGGGGCAACTGACCACAAAACCCTGCACTGTCAATGCTGAAGAGGAAGATGGAATCGATGTCGCTGCTTCCGGCCCTTTGGACATGTATCGTGATATTGACATGGTAACAACAGTTGAAGATGCTGTCTGCGCTTCTCCCGGTAGCTTCAAGTCCAAGTCTGTAGATGGAGGAGGACCTTCTCCAGGGGCTTCTGGTGGCCAGCTTTGTCAGTTCGTGAAAAAGATGGGATGTAAGGGCAATCTGGCTGGCATGTTCAACTTGCCGGTAAGCATTTGTGTTACACTGCAGGGGGAGGTTCTCGTGGCCGACCGAGGGAATTACCGCATCCAGATCTTCAATCGCAAAGGCTTCCAAAGGGAGATACGGCGCAACCCGGGCAGCCTCGACAACATCGTCTTGAGCTTCCTCGGTGCTGACCTTCCCAACCTCATCCCTCTCTCAATTGCAATCAATGCTCAGGGACTCATCGGTGTCACTGATAATTATGACAACTCTGTGAAGGTTTACACCACCGATGGCCACTGTGTCGCCTGCCACAAGAACCAACTCATTAAGCCATGGGGAATCACAGCTATGCCTTCAGGGCAGTTTGTCGTGTCCGATGTTGAGGGTGGGAAGCTGTGGTGCCTGACCGTGGATCGCAATGCAGGGGTAGTGAACTATAACCGATTATGCTCGGCCGTCAGACCCAAATTTGTAACTTGCGACACCTCAGGTACAGTCTACTTTACGCAGGGCTTGGGTCTAAACATCGAAAATAGACACAATGAACACCACCTCGAAGGGGGGTTTTCCATCGGCTCGGTGGGAATGGATGGACAGCTGGGAAAGCAACTCAGCCACTTCTTCTCAGAGAATGAGGACTTCCGTTGCATCACCGGGATGTGTGTGGACTCCAACGGGGACTTGATCGTGACGGACAGTGGGCGTAAGGAGATACTGCAGTTCCCTAAAGAAGGTGGTTACAACATTCTCATTCAGGAGGGTCTTACGTGCCCTGTAGGTATAGCTGTTACCCAGAAGGGACAACTCCTCGTCTTGGATTGCTGGGACCACTGTGTGAAGGTTTACACGTACTTGCAAAGGAGACGTTCCTCTACATGTTAAGACTGCTGTGGACACTTTATAATATTAGTCACTTTAATTCAATGGCTTTGGTACAAATGCGTTTGCTTTCTGACCTGTGACTTGCAGCGGCTGGGATCAAGCAGCTACGTCGCAAGCATTCACCACTGCCATGGAGCAATTGGATTATGGCTTATGGGTATTATTATGGATGCTTTAGGCAAATGGATTTTGAAATATAGCACAACTGATGGCAATAACTGAAAATGTTGTTCTTTATGCGTGCATTTCAGTTTTCATCTGTTTGGTTTTTCTGTGTGTGTGCTGGTGTACAGGCATTAAGATGGTGAGTTAATGATAAAGTAATTTTTTACAAGTGATATAGGAATATTCCAGGTTCAGTAGAAGTTAGGCTAAATCAACAGCATTTTTGGCATAATGTTCATAGAAAAAGGTCCTAATTTTCTTTTAAAAAAAAGGTTATTGTGAGACAATTACTATGTAAATGGAGTCATGTTTGGAGGATTTAAGTGTGAAACTTAAGAATTTATAAAACCACTCACAGAACACTCATTTTATGGTACAATTTGTAGATTATTTCAGTTGTAAAGTTGTTCTCTGCATTTATTTTTTAATTGTAGATTACATTTTTTTTGTTCAACACTACAGCCTTGTTAACACTTATTTTACATGTTGTTGCTATACGTTTGAAACTGAGTTTTTACATTTATGGATTGGCATCCACCTTCATTGCAAATCCCTCATTGAAACGTATATACAGTATACCATTTTTGAGGGAATCACCATTATGCCACAAGTGCTATGATTGATCTTAACGTGTACTGTCACTGTACCCAGAATATTACTAATGGGAAGGTGCTTCATTTGATTTGGAAAACATGACTCAAAATGTACGGACTCAAAACGCTGCTGTGAGTGTCATGTTCGTGTGTAATCGTTGTAATGAGTTCCCATAATGCCCTCTCTATTAAAGTGCCCCCTCATAACTGAAGGACCTTCTGATTTCTGTGACAGTATGAATTTTCTACTTATTAAAATACAGTTAAACTAAAGAACAGTATGCTTAAAAAATATGCTAAGTTATTGTTACTACAAAGGTTGTACATTATAGTTATTCATTTGTTGTGAACTGGTCTGTAGTGTAACCCGGTTTGTACAAGCTTTGCTATGTTGCTGGAACCAAAGGCCTGTCAAATTCAGGAGATATTTACAAGCCTATCATGAGAATAACTGCAATAGTTCATCTGAATTAGGGAAATGACTCTGCAATTTACAACATATATGAAATTATAATTTGCTTTAAAGTGGCCTTGTATGTGAGAGGTGGATTTTAAAACTGTCCTTCTTGAAAGCTTTAACAGCGCTTAGCTTGTTGTCTTAAAATCTTGGTTATGCTTTTAGTACTGTTTAGCTTTCTTTTGGGTCTGTATGTTCAAATGTATTGCTGGAGCAGATTAAGCCTACATGAAACAATCACAATTAGATTAGGATGGAAACTCATTATTACAATTAGATTAGGATGGAAACTCATTATCACAATTCATAACACAATGCATGTAGCCTATGCGTTGCATTCTCTATGCTGGTAGACAGTAATGCAAACGTCTTGTTTTATGTCCATTTTCTCTTTACTCCAGGGGCCTATACCATGAAGCCGGTTTAGGTGGCTAGCCAGCTATGTTTCAGTTTAGTTTGCGTCAACCCTGGGTTTTAGGGACCATGAAAGTGGTTTGGCTTTTAGCAGTGTTCATCGCCATAGTAACTTACGCTCCACGGCTAACCTGGTCCGGGGCAGGTTATGTTCCAGGTAAGAGGTTGCAAACCGAACTTGGACCAATCAGCTGTGAGCAAAGTGTCACATGACTGATGCGATAAAGTCACTCCACCTGTTTCTACTCCAAATTAAAGGTCACTACATAGCAAATGATTTTTAAAGACAAAATTGTCTGGTTTTTAGTGATGCATATTTAGAATAATACATTTGTATGATTTAGATATTATTTATGTAATTATTATACCCTTAATCAATCACACATTTACAATTTTAGTTAATTATTATTAAGCAGTTTAAATGAATAAATATATAAAGGTAATATAAATTCGCTTTAGCATCAATAGATGAAGCCATAAAATGACTACATGTGAGCTTAAATGTTCAGTTCTCTCTATACCTTTATCAACTAAATAACTTCACAACTTTTACTTGCACTGATATACAGTAGCGAGACTTTTTCTTTTAGTTGTCCTCTTTCATAGATAGCTATTTTCTTCTTGCTGTGTAAATTTGTTTAAATTCTTAATATTTTAATACTTTTATTTAATAAGTGAATTGCGTTGCTTCTCTCGCGAGAAATGAATCTCAGTTTCACTCTTTCTCAACGTGTGATTGGCTGTTCGCTACTGATGTCACCCCTAAACTCCTAAACTCAGGATCAAAGCCTGAGTTGACAGAGAAAGTTGATGATCAGCATCATGGTACCAACAAAGCCTGGTTGGATTGGTTTGGTTTTGTCAACTCTAAACTAATCCTGTAACCCTGAGTTTGTTCAACTACCATCATGGTACAGGCCCCAGGTCAACTACTGTCACAACAGTTGCGCTAAGTTAAATTTAAAGCATATCCAGTTAAATGGCACAGATGTTTACAGGTAACTAATATCACCTTCTTGAGTTTGCTTATTGCCAAACAACGCAAGTATATTGAACCGGACCACAGTGTGTTGGCCTTGCATTTGCGTAGTGTTTCTGGCCTTATTAATTCTAAGTCGCTTAAGTTTTAAGAAACGTGCAAAAGCAGACAGCCTGCATTGGCCTTATAATAAATGCACAGGTGATCCAGACATACTAAAATGCACTGTCTGCCGTGTCATTAGAAAAGAGTATGTGACCCTTTAGAAATGAAATATGGTTTTCATTGATTTGCCTGGCCATGTTAGAAGTAGAATGCAGGTTTATAAAGACCACTTTTATTTTTGCCTTCATGCAACTGCGATTCAGGTAGAATTAAACTGTTAAATTCATCTAGCATTAATCCTAAAATATTAATAAATCACCAATTCTGTTGAAACAAAAGAGTAAAGACACAATGAAAATGGAAATAATGTAACAAACACTTTGTATTCACCTCTTTCTGCCAGTATGTTCTTGTTTTGGCTGTTTTCCTTGCTTTTATACAATCCAGAAGTTTTTCTATGGCCGTCTAAAATGTCATTTTGACTCTTGTGTTAGGAATTGTGCTCATCCTTTTAACGGCTCTCACTTAATATAATATGTCATGACATATGTAATAAAATGTAAATTAGTAATAATTTAATAGTATTTATTGCCATTTCCTTGCTCTAGTCACTGACCAATTGATTTATTTCTTAGTATCAAGCATTAATACATGGAGCTTTTCCAATAAATAAATTAGAGCATGCAATCTTTAACAATTAACAAGATAAGGTAATCAAATTTGCACAATAAAAAGAAGAGCTAAATAGCAATTATCACTATTAAAAAATCTGTTAAGCATCATTATCGTAGATGTATAAAGCAATAAATGAAGAATGGGGCCCAGGGATTTTGTTACTTATTTTTACTTTTAGTAAATGCACAAACCTAAATCCACAATGCAATACATATTGTTTTTGTCATTCTGTATGTGTACAATAGAAGACCATCATGAGTGAGTGTTTTTTGTTTCTTGTTGGTTGTCAAAGCATAATGTGCAACAAATTATGAACAAATGACATACGACAGGTAAAGTCATATGTACATCGCCTGCAAAGTTGCCCTTTTCTGGGAATTTAACATTACCCATCATGATTAAGGTCATATTATAGTAAGGCCTAAACAAAGAGTATTTTCTTAAACTGTTGTGCTTTTGTCAGAGGTTATGGCAGGAGATTCTGAATGGACATATTGCTTTCATAATTCATCTAAACATAATCATGTTCAAGCATTGATGTTGGTGTCAGTGAAATAAGTCCCGAATTTGTGTTTGTAATGTTCAACCAATTGTGTGCAATAAAAGAAACATGTGAGAGTGTCTGTTTTTTTTTTAATTTTATTTTTTACTTCTATTGTATTAAAGATCTTTGCCTTCATTTTACTGAAAAATAAGCCATTACCAGGTGAACTGTTGGACACTTTTAATCATGTTTAAAAGCAAATGAATGCATTTTAAACAATTCTGTGGAATGAAATAGGTTAATAAACAATATTTCTGAAGTAATTTAAAATGATCCAGCTGTCACACGTCCACAATTACACCATATGAAGATGACCTGTACATCAAAGCATCAGTGGCATGTAATGAAGAGAAAAGCTGCTTATAAACGGTAGCAGCTTTTTTGTGTATCATTAAAACAGTAGGTTTGGGTAAGCAGACATGAATGAGATTTCACAGGAATGGTGTTCCTTCCTTGAAAATCCGTGGCCTAGTTCATGCCACTATATTTAAGACGTTGCCACACTCAAAGACTCACTGCACAACTAATCACAGACTAGCTGTTCAAAGGATGCATCCGAAAACAATTAAAGCTACAGTATGGAGGATTTGGCCTCTAGTGGCTGAAAAAAGCTAAGACATAAAAAAAAAAGATATTCGGAAATAATGTCTCACACAGTTGACTGTCTTCCACTGTTGGTTTGACTCATTGAAAGAAAAAAAAAAAGTTCAAAATAATGATTTCAAATTTTTTGGGGTTGGTTTTAAATCCTATGTAGTCTCTTGAGTTGTCATGATCTCTGAAAAGCCGGTCCGATGTTGAAACTCTTGCCTGAAAAAGTTTTTTTAAGGTACACTATATGTAACTTTTTTGTAGTTGCTGTTCAAAATTAACTAAATCTAAACCATGAGCCAATACATCCTCAACCCTTCTTTCAAAACAAGTTTTTGTCTTACCATGATTCACTGTGGTAATCCTATAAGTGTTTATATTTTAGACCAGGGGGTATGTTTTTTTTTTTTTTTTTTACGTGTTTGTCATATCTGTAAATGAGAAGAGTTATTTTGCTTTGTCGTGTATCTGGTGTGGGAGTAGCGGAGGGTGGTTGTCACAACAAGCAAGAAACGTTGACATGGAGCCACTACATGACCGGTTTAAAAAATAAATCCGAAGAGAGGAGAGTATGCTGGTAAAACAGAACGCGACAGAGCTTGTAATAAAACAAGAATCAACATTGCCTTGGCTTTTTTAGAGATTGTGTGAGAATTGAGGGTTTTGAAATGTTGTAAAAGCGACACAAAGATGACGTTTTTATTGCTCGACAGGTAAGTTTTTTCTCTTTTTTATAATTGAACAAATGAATTGCCACATTTAGACCTCTAACCGAGTTTATTGTAAAGCATTTATAGCTTTTAATATTCATCAGGAAAATTCACGCAGACCAAAGCACAACCAAAACAATGTTCTTCTGCAAAATGCATGCAGTTTTGTTGTTTTATCCACTAGATGGGTTATTTGTCAGATGCATTTTTGAGTTAGCCTATCCATTGAAGTAATTATCATATAAGCAAATCGGGGTAAAGCAAAGAGACATACTATTTTTAACCAAGCAATCTTCAGTACTGCAGCTTTAAATAACCAATGTTGTTGGCTAGCCCTGGTTTATTGCCAGCGTATCGACCCGTAGGCTGTCTGAATTTGTATTTGCTGTCTCAGAGGTGGGTGTTGACTCAAGAGGTCATGTATGCTGAATGAACATGAACTCATTTTGCACATGTCCAGAATCACTAGTGTAATATCTGACTTTCAACACAGAACGGGCCGGTTGCATAAGCCGTACTTAAGTTAAAACTTAGTCAAGTTTAAGCACTAAGATGCAACTTATGCACTACTAAATGTTATTGAATTGCACCATTAAATGCAATTTCTAACCTAAATATTTAGGCAAGCCTTTTAATAGTAGTAACAGTTGTTATAAAATAGCAGACAATAATCAATATGCATCGATAAGCTATTGTTTAACAACACAGAATTCAATCCGTTAGACATTTATGCTAATACTGACATTTACAATAATTTACATTTTAAAAGAGATTACTTAACAGCTTATGATAATATCTGTGTCCTGTGGTAAGAATAAATGGCACAACTGAATTAAGTACAGTGATAGTTACAAATCATAGTACTTACTAAGACCCTAGTGTGGACTTTGCGTTCTAGGTTAAATAAGAACCTACCCAGGAGT
The DNA here is from genome assembly GCF_051911475.1 of Siphateles boraxobius. Taxonomy (NCBI): domain Eukaryota; kingdom Metazoa; phylum Chordata; class Actinopteri; order Cypriniformes; family Leuciscidae; genus Siphateles; species Siphateles boraxobius. The sequence goes on from NW_027509182.1 coordinate 12,494,740, forward strand.
GTAAATGCGCACATCCTACGGAATGAAATGGTTTATTTATTTAGTTGTATTTGTCTGTGAGGATACCCATCTATCCCTTCTCTTACCTTTCTGGTACTGGAGCCAGAGCTGTTGCTGGGACTTCTTGCTGGGGAAGTAGATGTTGCAGGTGAGTTCAGAACCATACAGCGCCTCAGAGATGTAATGACTGCCGTACTGCTGAATAAAGGCAAGCAACTCATCCCGTGTGCTGTCTGGCGTCAGGGATTTCAGCACCTTTGAAAAATCTGACCAAAGCACCAGCACACATAGAGAAACAATGAATGTCCTATGTTGAGTCAATCTTTTTTTTAATTTTTATTTACAAATACTTTTTTGATGCAAAAAATGTCATAAGCTAAACTCCAGAAACATAATGTAGAGATCTGAAAGTACATTTCATAACCCCCTTAAAGCTGGAACCATGAGTTATGTGTAAAATATGTATAACAAAACAAAACATGTGAACATTTGGAATGAGAATTAACCATTTGATGTAATCTTTGCTTTTAAAGGATTAGTTCACCTCAAAATGAAAATTTCCTAATAATTTACTCGCCCCAATGCCATCCAAAATATCCATGTCTTTCTTTCCTCAGTGGAGGAGAAATTAAGGTTTTTGAGGAAAAGATTTCTGGATTTTTCTTTGAAAAATGGACTTCAATAGCACCAATGTTTTGAAGTCCAAATCAATGCAGTTTCAAAGGTCTTTGAAGTTCTTCAATGGCTGTGCACGATCGCAGCTGAGGAGGAGAGTCTTGTCTAGCGAAACGATAGGTCATTTTCAAAAAATAAATATATATATATATATATATATATATATATATATATATATATATATATATTAATTTATTTTTTGAAAAATTGTTCAGATTGAGCTGATCTGCAATGCGCTGGGAACTACGCCATCACGTTGAAAGGTCACGCTCGATGTCGCCGGCGGAAGTACCGCCCTACTGTTTACAAAGCGACTGTGCGACGGAGGATAGTTCAAATTGTATTGTATGTTGAATGACATATTTATGTCTTTGTGTCATATTATTGTTTAAAATGGTCCTCACGTGTGCGTATACTGGGTGTTTAAATCTTTTAAAACCTATTTTTTTTTTTTCGAGCGTGAACTTTCAACGTGATGATGTAGTTCCTGGTGTGTTGCAGATCAGCTCAATCCGAACAATTGTAGTTAAAAAGTATATATATATATACATATATATATATTTTTTGAAAATGACTTATCGTTTCACTAGATAAGCCCCTCCTACTCAGCTGCGATCGTGAAGCACTTCAAAGACCTTTGAAACTGTATTGATTTCGACTTCAAAACGCTGGTTGTCATTGAAGTCCATTACAGGTCCTTCTCAAAAAATTTGCATATTGTGATAAAGTTCATTATTTTCCATAATGTAATGATAAAAATTAAACTTTCATATATTTTAAATTCATTGCACACCAACTGAAATATTTCCGGTCTTTTATTGTTTTAATACTGATGATTTTGGCATACAGCTCATGAAAACCCAAAATTCCTATCTCAAAAAATTAGCATATCATGAAAAGGGTCTCTAAACGAGCTATTAACCTAATCATCAGAATCAACTAATTAACTCTAAACACCTGCAAAAGATTCCTGAGGCTTTTATCATTACTCAAAACCGCAATCATGGGTAAGACTGCCGACCTGACTGCTGTCCAGAAGGCCATCATTGACACCCTCAAGCAAGAGGGTAAGACACAGAAAGACATTTCTGAACAAATAGGCTTTTCCCAGAGTGCTGTATCAAGGCACCTCAGTGGGAAGTCTGTGGGAAGGAAAAAGTGTGGCAAAAAACGCTGCACAACGTGAAGAGGTGACCGGACCCTGAGGAAGATTGGGGAGAAGGACCAATTCCAGACCTTGGGGGACCTGCGGAAGCAGTGGACTGAGTCTGGAGTAGAAACATCCAGAGCCACCGTGCACAGGCGTGTGCAGGAAATGGGCTACAGGTGCCGCATTCCCCAGGTCAAGCCACTTTTGAACCAGAAAAGGTGGCAGAAGCGCCTGACCTGGGCTACAGAGAAGCAGCACTGGACTGTTGCTCAGTGGTCCAAAGTACTTTTTTCGGATGAAAGCAAATTTTGCATGTCATTCGGAAATCAAGGTGCCAGAGTCTGGAGGAAGACTGGGGAGAAGGAAATGCCAAAATGCCTGAAGTCCAGTGTCAAGTACCCACAGTCAGTGATGGTCTGGGGTGCCATGTCAGCTGCTGGTGTTGGTCCACTGTGTTTTATCAAGGGCAGGGTCAATGCAGCTAGCTATCAGGAGATTTTGGAGCACTTCATGCCCCATCTGCTGAAAAGCTTCATTGAGATGAAGATTTCATTTTACAGCACGACCTGGCACCTGCTCACAGTGCCAAAACCACTGGTAAATGGTTTACTGACCATGGTATTAGTGTGCTCAATTGGCCTGCCAACTCTCCTGACCTGAACCCCATAGAGAATCTGTGGGATATTGTGAAGAGAAAGTTGAGAGACGCAAGACCCAACACTCTGGATGAGGTTAAGGCCGCTATCGAAGCATCCTGGGCCTCCATAACACCTCAGCAGTGCCACAGGCTGATTGCCTCCATGCCACGCCGCATTGAAGCAGTCATTTCTGCAAAAGGATTCCCGACCAAGTATTGACTATTGTGTGCATAACTGAACATAATTATTTGAAGGTTGACTTTTTTGTATTAAAAACACTTATTTTATTGGTCGGATGAAATATGCTAATTTTTTGAGATAGGAATTTTGGGTTTTCATGAGCTGTATGCCAAAATCATCAGTATTAAAACAATAAAACACCTGAAATATTTCAGTTGGTGTGCAATGAATCTAAAATATATGAAAGTTTAATTTTTATCATTACATTATGGAAAATAATGAACTTTATCACAATATGCTAATTTTTTGAGAAGGACCTGTATTCGAAGAAAAATCCAAAAATGTTTTCCTCAAAAAACTTATTTTCTCTTCCACTGAGGAAAGAAAGACATGGATATCGTGGATGGCACTGGATTGAGTAAATTAGTAGGAAAGTTTAATTTTGAGGTGAACTAATCCTTTAAGTATAAATGCACTAAAAACATACATTAAGGAAGAGTATTCATAGGTTTGTTGTTAGTCTGTTTATGGTACCTGTGGACAAGGTGATGGCACTAAGCTTCACTCTATACAGGTTACTCCGCACTCTCCACTGTTGCATCATGGGATATCCCATGGCTTCACTGAACTGGGCATCTCCTGTAACACAAACATATATGCTGTTGAATAATGTCCCGCTTCGGCAACTTAAAAAGCTAAATTTCAGACATAAACTGTTTCCATGTGAATCAAAGAGGTCTTCCTCAAGGAGGTATTTACTGAAAAGCTGAATCCTTCATTGAGTCCCTATTGAAAAAGTAGTATGCTTAAAGTAGTATGGTTAAAGTAGTATGCTTAAAGTAGTATTCTTAATTGTATGTAATGTGCACTTGACGAAGTGTAATTCAAATCTTTAAACTGTACTTGCAGATTAATCTCTATATTTCAGAATTATTATGTTAACAAACATGTATTAATTTCTTCGGTGAGGTAATTGTTTTTTGCCTTGAATTAAAACAGTGTTTAAATTAATACATTTTAGGCTAACTGTAATGTGGACTCATTTTTAATGTGTGCATTTTCTGTAAAGCTGCTTTGAAACAATGTGTAATGTGAAAAGTGCTATACAAATAAATTAATTGAGTTGAATTATATATTGATTAAATAAAAGGCTACTTACTGTAAGTGAACTTAAAGAGAGTCTGTTTCTTAATACACTAAAGTAAACTTTTAAAAAGCATGCAATAGTTTGGTTGAATTTTTTGCAATTCAAATTCTGATTCTGATTATCGATTTCTGTTTTGATTCCAATATGGTAAAAAAAAGTCAAACATTTAGATTTATTTTGATTTAACAGAAAAATTTATTCTGTCAAAAAATTCTGTTGCAGCTGAATACCATAAACAAAAACCAGCACCCTAAAGAACAACTAACTAATAAACTAGACTATAGGCCTACTATTCTTTAATAATGTTTGGAATAAAAATGAGTAACAGTCAGTAATACAATAATAAGCTAATTATACACAAATAATTAAAATTAAAAATTAAACATACAATGAACAAAGTTCAGAAATTGAAATCAAATGTAAAATAACACTGCATTTTTTTCTTTTTATAAATAAAATATAGATTAATCCTTATTAAAGTTACAAAAGTTATTCAGTCAAGATTAGAGAATGATTTTCTTTTTCTTTTGTTCTTTGATTACAGTAATGACGCAGACGACAGCAAATGTATAAGGCTATCAATCTAATGAGAGTTAGTTGACATGTAGTTGCAAAGTTACTTATAGTTAGTAAAATGTCTAAAGTGGACTATCGAAATAAAGTGTTACCCCACATTCAAATGTGCACACAGGGATCGTTAAGTGGGATAGAAATTTTAATTTTATAAAAAGTATCCGATTCCTTATCGTAAAGATAAGTTAGGTAAGGTATATAGATGTGTGGGAAGGTAAGTAGGGCTAAGCCCTGCCCGTTTAAAAAACGCTTTCAAGTTAACTGTCATGCTGCTTATTGTAAAAAGCGCTATATAAATAAAGGTGAGTTGACTTGACTTGTCCTATTTGTATGGTGTGAGATGACAGCAGCACCCTTAAAACATCGCATCAGCCATATTACACTTCTATCTTCACACGCTGACAGACGCAATAATAGTTTAAATCTCATTAGGAACAGCTGCAGCAAAAACTGAGAGCCGTAATCAGCGTTAACATCTCTCCACTCTCAGTCCTGGAAAAGACAAGCTGTTATTGAATTAGCCACTTGTCATCCGAGTCCACATTTATGTGGAGTCCATTTGAAAGAACTGGAGTGAAAACAAATAAATGAGAAGACAGCTCTGAATTGGGAGTTGTGATCAAAAGTGATATGAGGGGGGAAATGAAAGCTTTCTGCACTACTGGTTTTCCTCTCTCATAGTCATTGAGACAGAGAGCAGCCGTCCACTGAGCTGATGCTGCGATTGCTGTCAGTTCCTCACGCCATGTTCCATTTTAAAGGGGATTTATCATGAAAAACAGGAATTTACGAAATAATTTACCAAGGGAGAAAAAGAGCGTGAGAAAAGGACAAAAGTAAACCTTGACACATCAAGTCACCATGAAATCAATATTGACATTGTTCTATGGAATATTGCAGTATTTTTTTAAACTTAATTTAAATAATCATTATTGTTTTAAACTCATATTCCTCGTAATCTTGATTCAAAGTAACTTCCCCTCCCTCTTGCAGCATCTCTTCTCTGATGACAAGGGCGGGGCTATAACCTGTCAATCACACGAGATCCACCAATAGCAAACCACAACCATCCAATCAATTCCCCACAGACAAAATCAAGCCCGCCCTAGATTTGTTCTTGTTCCGAAAGTCGTTTCATTCGAATAAACATCACAATAAGGAAGAAAAGACGATCGCAACCAGGGGCGTCGCTAGGCCCTTTCTAGGGGGGCTTCAGTATTAGGCATAAGATCAATTATGAATGTGTAGCCTACATATTGTGAATACATTTAATAAACTTAATTACCAAGCTTTAGTAGCCTTCAGTAAATAAACGCGTCTGAGAAAATGATTCATAGGCAAAATCAACCTATCAGTTGACCCCATGTTTAATTTCTTCACTGACAGACAAAAATGAAAAGCCTATATCAGTCAAAGCTCAGCTTTAGGAGGGGAAGAGACAGGCAAGATAAAAACAAATAGAAAAAAAGTGTGATGCTGATGAGGAGAGGAAAATAATCAGCTGCCCACTGACATGGTTTTAAAGCTGAAATCAAAATTTTCTCGGGGAAACCCAGAACACCCCTATCTGCCCTACATCACATTTGGGACCACAGTGATTATAAAACCCTGCCTTTGCATGGTAATGAAACTGGTTAATAGTGAGCATTAGATCCTAAACTAAAGTGTTACCTTTTTTTTATATATATATATTTTTTAAATCATTCTCTCATCGGGGGCTTAGCCACCCTAAAATGAAAAGCCTAGTGATGCCCCTGATCGCAACTCATGCTGACTTTAACCTTTTTTCCCATTCTGTGCAAATCAGAGTTGTAAAAATGACAGCAATACAGAAGCCATCTGTTTTAGAACTATAAAACTAATCACATACAGTCTTGTTTGTTTTCACCATCCATCTTATTAAAAACTAGAGATGCCAAGCCTGTATGAATTAATAGGCCTAAAAAGGAGTCACAGACATCTTCTCTTAACAATTGTTTATATAACTAGCTTGTGACATTATAAGTGGACCTCAGAGGAAAGCCTGTGAAAGTGTAAATAGGATGCGTTTAAAGCCCTGATCCCTCAGAGGACGTGGTAAATGAGCTGACGATGAAGATTCACCTGAGAGCAGCTGCAGATTGGGCAGAGGCTCTGACAAAACTCCTCGACACTGTTCTTCCACCGGCAGAGGAATCACCATTAACCCGTCGGCCAGCTGAGGAAAATCCTTGATGAAGTTATTATCCCTGAAATACAAGCATAAATCGGCGTAAAACATCAGACAGATATTAGACAGGTGTGTTGCTGGTGAGTTAGAATCATTATATTTCTTATTGAAACATTTTGTAAGGAATATATTGAAGAGCGCTTATGTGTTGTTGTTGTTGTTGTTGTTGTTTTATAAGCAAAAGTCTTCATTAAGACACAACCAGAAATATGATTTAATAGCTATTTCCTAAGTTAGATGCAGGTTTCTCATTCCTGACAGCATTTTATTGGCCTGATTAATTTGTCCATGCAGTCTAAGATGATTCCTAAACATTTGAATCCATTTTCCAGAATAGAAAAACCTCATATCGACTAAAAATCCAGAAAGCTAACAAACAGGGCCATGAAAAGGTCACGAGAACAGACACCAACATTGTCATCACATGCCAGGACAATACAAAAGAGTATAATGTAACAAAGATTCGCTTGCTCTGACATGTTGGTTAGGGTGTGTGTGTGTGTGTGTGTGTGTGTGTGTGTGTGTGTGTGTGTGTGTGTGTGTGTGTGTGTGTGTGTGTGTGTGTGTGTGTGTGTGTGTGTGTGTGTGTGTGTATGTGCGTGTGAGTGTGTGTGTGTGTGTGTGTGTTTGTGTGTTTGTGTGTTTCTGTGTGTGTGTGTGGGGGGGGGGGGGCAATTAAGAATGAAAAAAAGAGAAACAGCTGATCATCTTTGATTTAAATTGAAATGGCAGATGAGTAAATGCCAGCATATTGTTATCCACCTGTGTGTCTTATTACAGTTATATTCTATCACTCTTGAGATACTGAGAGACATTTTGAAAAGGAGACAGTGATTGTTGTGGGATTTTCATGTTCTTGACAATGAAGTGTAATTAGCCACCAATTAAATTCCCTCTCCAAACACTTCATCTATTTAATTGAGATTTCTACAAGAAACTTCAATAGCAAACAACACTTTCATTAATATCAGTATGAGATATGCCCTAAATGCGTAGTCAATTATTATAAAACCAGAAAAGTTCCATAGCTGTTGTAAAATGAAGATTAAACACCAGTGACGTCACAATTTATTTATTTTTCGCTCAAAGCACATTTTTTTCTTAGTGTTAAGAACATTTTAATAATCTAAATAACTATTTTCTACCATAAAGATCCTCTTGTGCAATTGAAAGCTTCCATGGATTTTGAAGGTTCAAAAAAATAATCTTTATTTTGAAAAGTGTACAGAAACAATGATGTTCTCTTCTGAGTTATACTCTAATACTAATCCAAATCAAACTAAAGAAAAATCGTGAACTGTGGTTAATTCACATCCGTGTCAAGGGGCGACTCTAAAATTGATTTGGAGTGAATACTTATCACCCACCTTCACGATCTGTGCCTGTTTTCATTATTCATGTACAATAGTCAATAATCACAGATGTCTTCAAAAACCTGCTGCTAATTGAGTGCCATTATAATAATAGAGTGTATATTTACACTAAGTGCAAAACGCCCACCTAGTTGGCAAAGGCTATTTACACTAACTCCGCACACCAATGTTTAAGGTGCAAATATCTACCATATTTGCACTAAGTATAAATAGCATCTAACTACTATTTAAACGTAGTGAAAAGAAAATACTGCTCATTTCACTGAGTGTAAATAGCCTCTGATTTATTATAATGTGGGCCCTTTGAAACAAAGTGCATCTGAATGTGCAACTGATTTCATTTCTACATGCTTCTTTCCAGACATGTCCTTCCTGTCCTCATATCAAGGCTTTCCTCAAGACACAAACTGGCAACGGGAAGAATATGATTCTTGGTATAAGTACAATATGCTAGAGTACTCATTAAGCAAAGACTCTTTTTAATTACGCTTGGAGACATTTCTATTTTTCAGTTGACTCAGAATCAGTTTTCACATCCACAACTGGCTTTTCTAGATTGGAAGAAAGCCAATTTAAATTATGAAATTATGAGTAGCACTAAACACTTTGTGTAAATAAACATAAATCTCTGTTACCTTAAATTATATGTTTATCTCTGTAAAGCTGCTTTGAAACAATCCACATTGTTAAAAGCGCTATATAAATGAGGATGACTTGACTTGACTTGACTTGATAAATGCCATTTCAACCTTTGCAGTGTAAAGATGTTTTTTGTAGATGTTGACAGAACCTTATCGGTAACAGTCTATAGTTTTCTGAGTGGTTGAAGTATTGGGTTTCACTTTATTTTGATGGTCCCTTTAACACATTCTGTTGTCTATAAGTAACATTGCACCTTCATGTCTACTAACTCTCATTAGATTATTAGTAGAGTATTAGTAGACTGGTAGGGTTAGGGTTAGAATAAGTTGACATGTAGTTGCAAAGTTACTTATAGTCTACAGAATGTTCAAAAGGGACCATCAAAATAAAGTGTTACCAAGTAATGTTAAATTTAAGTATTTGACACAAAATGGTGACGCTTCATGCTTGGTACGTGATTCACCACAGCCAAAATAGCAGTATGAAAGATGAAGCGCTTTTATTTATGAATATTAACAAACTTGCTTACCATGTCATCAACTATCTTCTATTCCGATTCTCAAATATGTGTAAGTGAGTTTTGTTTTGTTGTGTAAATAACCTTTATAACCTTTATAAATGATCTTGATCTGTAACGTGAGATGGGCGGGCGCCGTCATGTTTGTTGGATTCCTGTCTGCTGGATTTATTACAGCGCGTGAATTCATCAGTTTCTCCCGAAATAAATGAAAGTGGCCGGTGAACTGGGGGAAAAATAGAGTTGACTTTATAGATATTTACACTGTGTGTCGGATATGAATAAAAACCGTCGGCAAATATATTTGAATGGTTTGTTAAATTGCTGCTTCCATAGACACCATTGTGTATTTTACAGACTATAAATGTATTGTTTTGCTATAAATTATATGTATTTAAATGTCTGAAACACATCAGCTGATGAGATAAAGAGGAAAATATCTAGTGGAAAATGCGAATGTTCATTCCACGACACCCCCCCCCCGATATCATCGTCCATCGCGATGTTTCACTATAGACATCGTCTGATACCAAATTGGTAGATATCACCCAACCGTATTCCAAATGGGTGTTTTGGCATCAATGTTATAAGCCCCTTTCACACAACGTGTTGATCCCGGGAAATTGCCGGGAAATTGCCAGAACACCTTCTGTGTGAACGCAAACATGACCCGGGATCGATGCCGGGTTGGGATTTAGTAACATTGCCGGGATCAGTCCTGGAACGCACGCTGTGTGAACAAAAGCCGTAATCAATGCCGTATCGCAATGATGACGCTGAAGTGAAGTGAAAGGAGGCTAGTGAAACGGTACGTAATGCGCTAGTTTATGATCGAATCAGAGGAAAAAATTCACACCGAGGTCATAAGCAAACTATACCGATGTCACGTGTCTTTACGAGATTTTTACGGGTTGTGTGTGAACACAGTGAAAATCACTGGCAGTGTGAATGAACCAAAATCAAACGAACCCGGGTCAAATCCCGGGTCACTTTATCCGTGTATTTTCCTGAATCTCTGTGTGAATGGGGCTATAGAAGAACCATTTTTGGAAGAACCTTTCAATCAACAGTTCTTAAAAAAAAAAAAAAAAAAAAAAATGTGTGTGAAGAACATTCCTAAAATTCGTAAGAACCCTCTTTCACTATAAAGAACCTTTTGTGTAATGGAAAGGTTCTATGGATGTTAAAGGTTCTTCATGGAACCATCAATGCCAATAAAGAACCTTAAGTGTGGTAACCTTCAACAGGATACTTGTAAACCCATGCTCTGCCTTAGCGACTTAGCGAGAGCTGTGAATCTTGTTGAAACATATGCTTGACATGCTGCAGTAGTACAAACATTAGACCTTTTTGAGAACATGTGAAAAAGGGTAGAGGAACTGCCTGTAAAATGCCAAGTTAGTTTGGAAAAAGTGGAAAAAGGCAGCAGGTTATGTGAATCCGTAATTACGTTCTGGTGCACATAGAGAAATCTTGGGTGACAAGGAAGCCTCTAGGAAAGCATTTATTATATCCAGTGATTGACTCATTCATGGGTGAGAGGCAAAGTCGTCTCTCTAAAAGAAATGGTGAAATTGGACAGAATTCAAGCAGTTTTCCCTAAAAGCAGCACTTTCTTGCATGAAGAATCTTTTTCTCATTTACTGCCAATTTTTAGTCAAATATTAAAGATTTTAAAAACATGTGTTTTATTCAGACCAGAGGAAAGGAACGGGGGAAAATAGACTTCTTTCATTGAATTTGTACTATTTCTGGAACAACTTAAGGATGTTGTGAATTTTCAGGCTGTGTAAGCCTTTCCTTTCCGTTCAACTGAAGACTCTTGATTTGTAACTTAAGGCTGAAAGGGTTTTGTTTAGGATCCAGTGGCGTAGCGTCTGGGCATGCAGGGTATGCACGTGCAAATGGGCCCGGGCGATTTGGGGGCCCGCCACCCAATAGAACGAGGGCATGTATTAATAATTCATGGCCTCAATAAATAAATATATTTTTGTATGCATGTCATGTGCAGTAATTTCTCTGCAATTTCTTGTGTGCATGTGTTTTTTTTTTGCACCCCGTGGCTGCCGTGGAACTACCCCGTCATTTTTTAATGACGCCACACTTCGAGCAAACGCTGCATAGCGCCAAATTAAAAAAAAGAAAACAGTGTGTGAGAGGATATTGTTGCTTCAGCGGAGCGCTCATTTTTTAAAACTGAAGCTAATAAAAAAAATTTTGCGGAGCACCATGTCAGAATCCAACTAAAATTAGTGAGTCGGTTTGTGCTTTTACATTGGGCTGCTGTGTCACAATCGTTTGTATGCACTGACTGAGCCTTGGTTATATTAGACTTTTTTGTTGTTCCGTTTTGGTTGTGAAAAGTTGTAGGGTAGTGTCTTTTTTATGGTATTGTTTGGTATGGTATTTTCTTATGCTACAGTGAACGTCTACAAATGTCTCTTCGATGAACTTGGAGGGCGGGGTTAGGGCGGCCAATATACATTTTTTTTTGCATATGGGGCCGGGACTGACTTGCTACGCCACTGTTAGGATCCATGATGTGAAAATAGAGAGTTTAAGCATATACAACAATATATGAGAGCACAGGGAAATATGACTTGGGCAAACAATAAAAAAAACAACAACAACAAACAAGCAATGGCCACAATATGAAGAATCAATCCAAGCTGTAAACTCAAACAGGGAGAGTTCAGGGCATGGAGGCTCAGACCAAAACACAAAAAAATCCACTGAAAAATCCAAGCCAAGATCAGAGCATAAAAACAAATTCAGTCCAAGACAAACAGGAGAGATCATGTCCAAAAGGGATCTAGGGTCAAAACACAGACAAACCAATAACACATAAAAAAATTGTATATGCATGCAAAGACAAAACAAAAGTTCAGACTGAGGTTAGAAAGCTTTGTGCTTAAAAAAGTCAATTAGCCAAATGGGAAACAGCCTAAAATTACATGGAGGTGGTGCTCGAGAGAAGCCAGAGATTGTCATGAGTATTGAGTCAGGATGGGCAAAATTATTAAATATGGACGAGTTTGACAGATTCGTCAAATAGCAGCCAGACACATCAGAATTGATTGATAAACATTATTATGAAGAGACGGCACCAACTCCTGACAGGACTTCAGATGACGCAAAATCTGAATCAACATACACCAATGCGACAATCCTCTGTCATAATCGTTTGTGACAAACAAGTAAATTACTTCAATGAGTTCATTGTTTCTGCCTTAAATTATTACATTGTTTAAATTCATTTTATTTGCATACATTATTAAATTGTTTAATACTTTTTTAGCTAACTGTGATTTATATATGCACATTTCTGAAAACTTAATAACTACATAATAAAATTGTAATGTTGACGTATGCATTTTCTGTAAAGCTGCTTTGAAATGATGTGTATTGTGAATTAAACAGAATTAAATTGAATTGAATTGAAAAAAAAGAGGAATTAGGATGCTCCTGTTCTTAAGTATTGGTCCATGTGAACACATGCCATGAGTTCCTCATTTTTAAGACACTCTGAAGTTAAAAGAATCTCAGCTTTTCAAAACGCATCTCAAGACACCTGTGTTTTGTTCCATTCCACTGTGTTTCTTTTGTTGACGTCTTACCCGGATCTCAGTGAACCCATAGATGAAGTGATCCATGATTCTCTTTGATGGTTAGAAGAGTCTCCTGGTTAAACTTCAGTTTGATCATAAATTATTCCAGCAAACGTTCCGGCATGATTTGGTCTACAACTGAATGATTTGTTCTACTGACAGTCCAGGGAAAATGTAAAACCTCGAGAGTTCAAATAAGTCCGTTTTTCATTCTTTTTCTTGACTGTCCAAATTGAGCATCTCTAGTGACACAAAGAGTAGTAGTATATATGAGACGCCTTTGAAGTTGTTTGTTTCAATCATAACCATCACTTTTGAAAGGAAAGGCAGAACCTGCTGTTCCTTCTGTCTGTGTTTCATCTTTTATCTATTACAATCAATAGTACAGGAATCTTCCAGAGACACAGTGAAGCACGGCCTCAATGCAGACGGTCAAGGTTTTGCAGATCATCACCCGCTGGAAGAGACACCATCAAAACTACAACATCTGCCTCCGAAAACATCTCTCTTCATTGACGGGCTTTCAATAATCCAACCTCCAAATTCTGATAAAAAGTTATTGTGAATATAACATTCAAATATCATAGCATATCATATTATAGTAGACGTTTTTCCGTTTTGGAGGGTCCTTATATGCATGAATTTGACATATCTTTAAGCCTTTGAGATTAATGCTCATTTTCCTGCAACTCTGGAGTAATTAGCAAGAAAAGGGCTAAGTTGACCAGATTTGAATTAGTTACTCACAGAAAACAACAACAACAGACTCACACAGACAGAACGTAAAACAAAATATAAAAAAGACACATCCCTCAATGTTTCCTCTTCAGCAAAAATACATCAGTTTTCACTTTCGTTGTGAAATAAAGCACCAACACTATAAATTAAAGATTTATTGAGCACTTTAGTTCTTCAAATGTGGACAATCTCAGAAGGATGAACAAATAATGTTTTCGGTCATCACATTAAAAATAACATTTGAAGTGCTGGAAAAAGATTGTGTGTCTTATTATAGACACTGTGTTTCTTATTCCATCATTCCCATTAGCATCAAGTTTTTATTGAAATCAGTTAAACTGGTTTATTCCCAAATTAGGTAAGTGTGATAACTGCATTAAAATACAAATACAACATTATTAAGTCAACCATTGATGGTTTTGTGTCGATGTACAGCTAACAGTTCACTGGAAATGCCCAAGCTGGCTTAAAACCGTATGGTCAACTGGTCAAGTCAATATGGTCAAGTCATACTTGCTCTTTCTAGCAGATCTAGTGTGCCAAGACCAAACCTATGTACATTCAATTTACATTAATACAATGTTTTACTGTTATCCCGACAGTTGTCATGACTGAATTATGTGTATGCAACAATGCAAACTGACCAGTAGATGTCACACCATTGTTAAGTTGACCTGCAACTATAAATTATTATTATTTTTTCTCTCATTCTGTCTGCCTATCTTTCCATTTGTTCTGCATTTCAAAGTGATTTTCATTAGAATAGAGTCTAAACCACAAGAGTCAGATGTAGTCAATCAGGACACGCTTTACTGGAAGAGCTTGATGAACCTCAAGGGCAGATCAGAGAGGGAGGCCACAATATAAAGATTACTTACTCGCTCTCACACAAATCTATCGATTACCAAATTAAATCACCCTGAGTCTGACCCGCAGAGAGCCAGTCAGCCTAACAGATGTTCACAAATAAAAGTCGGAGAGTATGGATTTTTCTCCTAAATAACACTCTGTCCTTGTCACCAGAGTAAGCCTTTTTATTAAATATTTTATTTACACTAAGAGGAGCCACATTTTTCTAATTCTGCCACAAAGCGACAAGTTTCACTGAGCAGGCAAAGTGTTAAATGTGCTGACTTTATTAAGACTAACTGGTGTTCTTGTGTTTCTGTGGAGGTAATAAACTCAAGGGGCGATAGGTGATAGACTCACCTCCAAACGTCTGTGCAATTAAATCAGTTTTATTATTAAGATGGCTATCTGAAAACATACTAACTGCAAACATAACTCATGTCAATAACTTGCTCGGCAACATTTTCGTCAAACAATTGACCCTCCGCTAAGCCCCGCCCTCCATAGTTACTGTTGCTACGCCTGACAAGCTTTCGTGCATGGCACGTCTATTACAGTGTGTATGCACCGGTGTAAGACATTCCCAATGAGATAATTAGTCATTTTTGGCGAACATGTGAAATATCTGAGAGAGCAAGACAAAGGGGACTGGAGTGTGCATTCGAGGGATATATCCACGACATAATATGCAACCGATTAGAGAATAATTTCAAACAGCTATGTTCGTGAACAGCAGGGTAGTGAAATGTGAAAATAATCTAATAATTATAAATCAAACAGTTTATCCATAAATCTTGTGGAATAACACTAACACCGGGAGAGCCGCGATCGGATTGGGTTAAAGTCACTCAGTCAGGGGTAGTAGGCCGTCGATTAACAACATGCTAAAATATATTTTAAAGTATGTCAGTGAGCCTCCGTTTTGTCTTTAATCTTCTTATTTTACGTTCAAATATATGCATTATGAACAAAGAACTGTCATTATTTCCAAGCAATATGTGTTTTTGTTAATCCTGTGGACATGTAGTTGTGAATGGGGTCTCCTAAACTGCTGATCCACGCACATAATTTCTCCCCGTGGCTTTTAATTTTTCGGGAAGGAAAAAAAATCGACTCCCCGTCCAAACTTTTAGGATAGCGGGTATCAGATTTGCACAATCCATACGCACAACGCTTCGGCATGTTTCCCTCGCTCGAAAGAGCTTGCAAGACCTCCCGCGCCTAGTTACGGTTGCTAAGACACGATTGGCCAGTGGCGGTTTTCAGGCGTGGCTTAGCGAAGGGTCAATTGCTCTGCCATGACAGTAGCTGACTTGAGAAAGGAAACTACTCATGACATACATAATTAGTAGTGTTATTGTTATTATTATTTTCTATGAGAAAATGAAATGTTCTTCAGAAGAAGAGATACTGGTTTCCACAACCATAAGCAACACATTCCCATAATTAATAGGGCCTACTACATAATGAGTTTCCATAGAAACCAACAGCATTCACAATATTTAATAAGTGCAAAGGTGATCAAATTCTGTAGAAGTATGTTGCCGCAGTAACTGAAAATCAATCAGAAGTGCCATATGGCAATATTATGGTAACTACAACCAGCAAGATGTGTAACATCTTCCATGAACCGCAATAAACTCAAAAGCCTGTAAATCACTTCAATTTCTGTATTTATTTATCATACTGCGTATTCATCTGGAGTCAAATGCACTATATTCACCCAAGCTTAAATACTGTAACTTCAGTGATTAATTTTCCAGGATTAAAGGAAATTAATATGAAAGCTACCAATGACTGGCAATTAAGCTGAGCTGGAACTAATGATGGGAATATAATGTAGTGATTTCCTTGAATTCTCCAGTCTGACAAATGGGCTTTAAAACACAACAATCACACACTAGAGTGTCTTTCATCTTCTATTTACTTGAAACTGAAGACTCACAGCGCGGTCTCTAGGTACATCTCATCATAAACTCACAGCTGATAAAACACTTTCTGACTCTGTTACCGGAAGATCCTCTCATCTTCCTGTTGTTTGCTTACTCTCAACGGAGATAATACTCAAATATAGACTTCATATGAATTCCACTCCTTTACACCAAAGTACACAGTTATTATATAAACATATCATTTTATGAATATTTGTGTCAGTCAAAAATGCTTTGTGAATGCAATCTATGATTTAAAACAAATCATTTCAATTTCTCAACAGATTGTAAAATTGATGGTGATTGAAGTGATTGTTTTATGTTTTAATATGGCATATGGACATGATACAAGGACATGGAAATGTGGATATATAAAGGTAGAGAGAGGTCATATTTGCAGTAATGGAAATAAAATAAAATCTCATGAAAACATGTGCATGTCATTTACACCACAAAAAAAAAGATAGAGTAGAAGAAGAAAGAAAGCTTATTTTTTGGACAATTAGGATATGTTTTGCATTTTAAAATGATTTATTAATAAATTAATAAATTGTTATTCTCATTAGAGTCTTATTACTGTAAAACATTATTATTAGTATTATTATTTACTGTGAATTTAAATAAATTATTTAATACAATGATTATTATCCTCTATTATCCTTAACATCCTCTACAATTTCAATAATATATAATTATTTTGTATAATTCTCTAAAACAAATGTCCAACAGTGTGTGTTTGAGGGCATGTTTGGTTGTGTATGCAGGTCACTGCTCAAAAGAGACCAAACAAAATGTGTGTCTGGTAGGGAATGACTCGTGAATCTTGAATATATTCAGGACTCGAGAGTCTTCATTACTACATCCAGCTCCTGGTTTGTAATACTCTGGGCAGTTTCACAGCGTGTTTAGCACCCAGTGGATTTTCTGCTCTAATTGTGAGATGTCAAGCCGATATCATATGAAAAACAACAGTTTGCAACAGTGTAAACATGCAGGTTTGCACTAAACAGGAACCAGTCAATTCTACTCTAATCAACAAACCAACTGCAACCAACTTACAAACATGTATATTTACATATATACACAGCAATTTATATTCCATACTCATCTAAATGGAGACATTCCATAGACTTTTTATTGTTTTTATATACAGCCAGTTATTCATTCTATAGCTCAACCTCACACTCTAACCCTACATTTCTGCATTTACCATTACATTTTTTTTTTTTTTTTTTTTACTGAAGCTTTATACAGTTTTTACAAATGAGGACGTTCCCAAAATGGGGTTGTCAGATTCGATAGATGAATCCAAGACGGCAACATAGTGTCGGCCCAGATCCGGTCCACATCTGGTACGTGTGGAATCCATATGTACCAGATGTGGACCGGATCTGGGCCGACACTATGTCGCTGTCTGGGATGGATGGATAGATGGATAGATATATAGATTCTATTATTTTTCCACACTGAACAAATCACACATGGCACGACAACAAACTGTGTTCAGTTGCTTTTGCATGTTCATGAAACTGTAGTAACTTTGTGCAACCGCTCAGATGTCTAATTATACACAAGAGTAAGGCCAGATTTGAATGTATGAATGCAAACACAGTGTATGAATGTTGGGAATTTCCCTAGAATATAAGGTTGCCATCAAAAATACTTCCTGAAGGATGTAAAGAACTAATCCACACTCTCTCGTACAATCAATCAGCTTTGTTGCAAACCAATGTCAAGTCTCATTAGTGTTAGTGCTAAAGGATCTATAACACAATGTCGGATGGCTTTGGTTATTTGATAAAACAGACAGGCTATCTTCTGTTAGCAGAGATCTATTAAAGTGACTGCATCTAACACAACAACCATCAAAATTACTTGCAATTTATGAGTGAAAACTATTAGTACACCAATTTTACTTTCAGCGTGTATACTCTTTCAAACACTGATTTGTGTGAGCTGATGTTGTCCATTCTCATTTATACCACTAGAGGGACAACTTCCACTGTACAAATCTACAGAACACCATTTGTGTTTATAGCCTGTTCTACAATTCATTCAAAGTAGAGTTTCCCCGTTCTCAAAGAACACGGCTGTTTTCAATCAAGGTTAATAGCGAGTGAAATGCCAAATAAACGCATGTCTGTTCAATATTAGACAACATTAGGTTTTATGACAACCCGATCTTAAAAACTCTGAATGGCAGACATGCGTCCTTCAAACAGGCATATTGCATTGTGCAAAATGAAATGCAATGATGTGAAGTGATTGTCATAAACATGATATTTCATATTCAGAGAATTTCAGAACCCGTCATTTGTTCTGAGCCGCCTGCTCAATTGACCTGTAAAGTGACTTACAAATACATAGAGCTGATATTCCTTGTTCTTTTGCATGCAAACTCCCTGCCCCACTAAATAATGACATATTTCTAAAACAGCCCACCTCGCCTGCTCACACATGATGAGAAAAATCAGGACAAAATATGAGAATAAATGAGACAAATGACTCATCACTGCTCCTGAAATATGTCTCTGGCTGTGCAAGCGTATGTGCTAATACTGAACTATACCTAATGCAACAGGACACGTTGCTCTTCCTCTTGTGTTTTGAGTTTCAGTGGGAGTTACACAATACACAAGTGATACATAAAGCAATAAATACACACTTAAGTCCATCTGTGTGTGGAAAATGAGGCATTCGTTCAGTCAAACTATAAAACTGTACATCCCACTTATTGAAACAAACCATGAAAACAACAATTTGTTTTAAAAACATTGATATAACTCAGATGCCAAAGAAGATAATACAAAACGAGCATTTGTGTACAGATTCCTAAACACTTCTTGTGCCTGGAAATTGCTGTCCTGTTCACTGGGTTGCACAACTGTAATGTGAGGTAATGTGTCACTAATAGAAACAGGGATGCCAGCAACACCAATGCCATGGGTTTGACTCGCAGGGAATGCATGAACTGAAACAAACATGTAGCGTCTGCCAAATGCGTACATTTAAATGCATTAATAAATTCAATAATGTGTATTTCAGACAAATGCATTTTGTGCTGGAGCTGTCATTGCATTGTTAAGCCAGATTCACAACGCCAGCGACTTTGTTGCTGCATGTCGCTAGTCTAAAGACGCTTGTGGGCGTTCACAGTGCTGTCGCTCTGATGGTATTGGTAGACTGCATGCAATCACAAATGATATATAAAACTAAGATATCATTCAAATTTGACTATGAAATAGACTTTAAAGAATTAAAAGTAGCATTCAGCTGTTGTGATACACTACAGTGATCAACCAGATTAATTATCGATCAATCAACTAAATAAACTCACTCATACTGTTCAAAAGGACTAAAACTTCATTCGAATACATTTTCTTATCCCTAATAATCAACATAATGCAGGGGAAACTGTAAAATGAACTATATCAGTGCTAAACTGTTCACTGCATCATATAATTAACAACACAAACTATCAATGTATGAATCAAACTCACTAAGACTGCCGACAGTTTCATTTCCATGCATCATTTTATTATATCCATGAATGTGATTGCTGATGGAAGTCGCCAGTCCTCCACTGAAAATGAATGGGATCATGTCGCTTGTCGCAACAATGATGTTGGTTCAACCAGTGTTGTGTGTTTGGTGACAGGACTACCCATTCGTTTCCCATGTTTGGGAAATCATGCACTCAATGTTTAACCTCAGGTTGCTCCAGTGGGATTATTCCTGTACTGTACTGTACGTTTGTTTGTGTAACAGTGATGGATGGTGGTGTGGCAAGAGAGATTATTCCTGAAATATGCACACTTGTCCTTTATAAAGGGTCAAAAATGACTACACAGATGGGTGAATGAAAAATGTGCCTCTACCTACATTTTAGCAAAAAAACATACCTATATACATACTATTCACTGCAGATTCCAGCTGAAATAAACACTAAACGCAGTAAAAACACAACTTTTAATCCTTTTCATACAAATTATGATTACATGGTCAGATTATTGATTAATAAATCTTTTTTGCTCAATAATATAACATAATTATAACGTAACATAACCAGCTCCGTATGTGTGTATTTTCTGCCGTAGTAAACTTGCTCTGAAGCTCACCTGATACAGCACTGCACTCATGAAGCGCTCGGATACGAGTCACGTGAAACACGTGAAACACGAGTCCCGATAAAAGAGCTCAAAGACTCGTAGAAGCAAGATAAAATTACAAATGTGTTTTTTTTTTTTTATCGTGCGTTTGCTTTTGTTATCACTATCAGGTTTAGGGTTTAATGTAGGCACAATGTTCTTTTCAAATTCGGACTGAGCATTAACCTTTAGCGCCACTCACCAGACAATTCAATTCTGAACTGCCACGATATGTACAACACACAACATAATGAAACATTGCCAGATTCAGAGAAAACTGAACATGATTTTAGTGCCTCTCACTGGATATTTCACTATGAAAATGTCGTGACACATGCCAGAAGCAATGTAATATCATTTTCCACATGCATGTTTTTCCAATGAGCCTGTGTCGGTGAATGTGCGAAAGGTAGAACGACCAGCACTTTGATTGTGAAAAGCATCTACAATGCTTATAGTCCAGTCATTTTATGAAAAAAGGTTGAACAAATTGCAACAGAAGCAAACTCAACTTGTATCCTCAATATGTCCTGAGTAAGGAAAAAAAAGCCCCAAAGAATCCCATTAGGGGAAAGTTTCAAAAAAGACCCAAATATAGCATATTCATACGCATATTCATTCTCTTTCTCACGTGAATAGGGTAAAAATTTTAACCTTTAAATATCATGATGAAAATTACTGAGTTGATTACTTACATCAAGAAAAAACAAAAAATGTATTACAAGTTTTTTGAAATTGTTTATTAACATGGACAAACGGTGCATAATCTAATTACATATGTGCTAATGTTGCATAAATACCACAACAGATCTAAACATTGGGTATAGCAGGTGAAAATGTCTTGTTGAATCTTGTGGACATATAACAGTAAAATACTTAATGTTAAGGTCCGAATGGAACACATTTAGGCTACCCATGAACATTAATACATAGAGGCAGGAAGAATTACTTTAGAAACCAGCCTTTATTAATTATTATTAGATGGGGTTTGGGGCTGGGTCAGTGGGACTGTTTCTGGGGGATAAATCTGTGGGAAGAACAGGAGACATGGGTAAGGACTCGGAGAATGCAGAAGACAAAAGGAAGGTAAAATAAAAAGTGTCTGGATCAAAAAATCTAGTTACGTACACAATGCACTCAATGCCCAAACCCCATCTCTGCAATAATAATTAATAAAGGCTGGTTTCTAAAGTATTTCTTCCTGCCTTTATGTATTAATGTTCATGGGTAGCCTAAATGTGTTCCATTCGGACCTTAAAATAAAGTCTTTTACTGTTATTTGTCAACAAGATTCAACAAGACATTTTCACCTGCTATACCCAATGTTTAGATCTGTTGTGGTATTTATGCAAATTAGCACATATGCAATTAGATTTTGCACCATTTGTCCATGTTAACAAACAATTTCAAAAAACTTGTAATACATTTTTGTTTGTCTTGACGTAAGTAATCAACTCAGTAATTTTCATGGTGATATTTAAAGGTTAAAAGTTTTACCCTATTCACGTGAGAAAAATAATGAATAGGCGAATGAATAGATTATATTTGTGTCTTTTTCGAAACGTTCCCCATATGGGATTCTTCTGGGCTTTTTTTTCCTTACTCAGGACATATTGAGGATACAAAATCAGTTGAGTTTGCTTCTGTTGCAATTTGTTTAAGGTTGACCCCCATTTTGGCTTAAAATGACTGGACTATTAAGCAAAGACTGATTTATATTGCATTCAATAAAGTCTGCCAATAATCAGTTTTACAAGCTGTCAACATTTATAGACCACACAATTCTTGTCTCTTTATTGTGGGACAGAAAATGAGAAATCAAGCTCACAGTTGAGTTGAGTTCCTTCCATTAGCAGCTGTCACAACACTTCTGTTTTATAACATTATCTCACCACGAGACCATGTGTGAACGTTCTTCACACGCAGAGCTCAAATAGTCGCATGCGTGCCCCACTCACAGTTTGACTGGTGCTAAAGATACAGCATGTCCTTTTATCGCTTTGACAGCTAATTATTGGCAGGGACATATCCGGTTGGTCTGCTGTATTGTCAGAGACAAGTTGCGAATGAAATCGTTGAGCTCATCTGAGAGCCTCAGGCTGCTGTACAGAACAGATGGGCTTCCCCCTCAGGGCGTGTACATTTTTTTAAAAGAACAGTGTGGAGATTTTTATTGGGTTTTTCCAATATTGCTTAATGGGTCTACACTCCAAAAATATTTAATAATGTATGCATTGATGAATTGCATATACCATTTCCATCAATTTGGATTATAGAGTTTTAACGTAAACAAACTAATAAACATAATGTGATGCATATTTTTCAGTCATGCATAAATGAAATGGGTAAGAT
The DNA here is from genome assembly GCF_051911475.1 of Siphateles boraxobius. Lineage (NCBI taxonomy): Eukaryota > Metazoa > Chordata > Actinopteri > Cypriniformes > Leuciscidae > Siphateles > Siphateles boraxobius. The sequence continues at coordinate 12,517,470 of NW_027509182.1, forward strand.
TTCTGCACTCAAAAACAAAGCATTGTTTATTATTAACATTTTATAGAGGACAGCTTTCTGAAGAGCAATGCTGGCTATGTAAAAATACTTTTTACCAGTGTGAACCGTTCTGCTCAAGTCATGCTTGCAAAGATGGTTCCAATTGACTGGCTTGATCATCTGCATTTTCAGAATCCGACGTGAACTGACATGGTAAAACTGACAACATTATTATTAACTGTGTTTTTACAGTTGCTTAAAACCTTAGAAGCTGAAGCTCACGATTATGGTAAGGGGCGTTACACTTCAGACACACTTAAGATGTTCGGCCAATCACAACACACTGGGTCTACCGGCCAATCAGAGCATTTTGTAGAAATCAGAGCATTTCAGAAAGACTGGGAATACAGGAGCTTCAACAATCTGTTTTTTTGAATGTAAAAGGTCTGTAAAGTTTTAAAGATCGAAGTGCATGATAAATTAAGTTATTGTCTTACATATCATAATGTACAACAAACTGAGTAAAAAATTGCCACTGAGAAATGTCCTGGTCAAGTCATCCTTGCGATGGAGGTTTGGGTTGAACAACTTGTTCTTCCAATGTTTCATCATCGGACTCGCGTTTGGATTGATATGGTAAAATCGACGCCATTGTTACTGTCTTTACAGAGTGTACAATCGTTGTGGATTTGTTAACCCTCCAGAGCTGAAGGTTATGGTTTTCTTTCTGACACGCGCCGTAAGCGGTAGACCAATCACAACAGACTGGGCCATCTGACCAATCAGAGCAGAGCAGGCTCGCGGAAAGGAGGGGTTTAGAGAGACCGAATCTTCGTACAAGTCGTTTGAGAATCTTTGAGAAAAGGTGATGAGAGGTGAAGCACAATGTATATTATGAGCAAATGAAAGTGTTTTTTTTTTGTTTGTTTTGATGCATGTAATTTAAATTAAGCCCTTAAAACAGAGATTCATGAGGATGAGAATATGAGTTATAATCTTGATAGTTTTATTATCTATTGTTTGAATGCATATGTAATGAGAGAGAGTGCTGACGATGCTACAACAGTGATAAAGCAGCGATGTCACCCTGCAGCACAACTAAGCAGCAACGCACTGCAGACTCCAAAAGAAAGAATGAAGAAAAAAACAAAACAACGGTATTGAATTGCAAACCAGGGAGTTATTAGTCACGTTGGAGGAGTGAGGGGTAATTTATATGCCACTCAGACAATAGCAGTGTTTACAGAGCGTGGACGGCTTTGAATCTGTTGTTTATCAAAGCATAATGGAATGGGAACGTAAACAGATTATATGCTGATTATGCACTGGGCTTTAATGGGTGGGATTTGCTTTAAAATCTCTATATTGGTTTCTCAAATAAAAACCTCAGACTGAAAACACCCTGAGAAGCACATCGTGACTGTCTGCTTGTTTGTGATTCACTGTATACAGATTAAGTCAAGTTGTTCACCTTTTGAAAAAAAAGTTTTTCACCAAGCAAGTCAAGTCACATGCTTTTCACAATATGCATCTTTCCAAAGCAGTGTTACAGCAAGCCATACGCTCAAATCCTGTTGTGGAATTTATCTCCATACTGTAAACTTAGAACATTTAGAACAGTCTATGTAAGGTTTTATAATGCATTATTACATGGCTTGGTTGAATTCTAATGTAGAATGCGGTCTGTTATTTCTTGGTAACAGACCGCTGCTAAGTATAATGGCGTTGCCATGGACACAGTTCTGTTCACTCTGGAGAAATACAATCGTTTTTAAATCAATATTGTGTGTCATATTATTGATTTATTTGGTAGGTAGCCATGTAATAAGCGAGATAATGTAGAGTAAGGCGGTTGTTATAGCGAATATAACCCCTTCAGGCTGATTCAAGACCGCTCCGCTTCACGTCGGGGTCCTGATCAGCCTGTCGGGTTTGTATTCTCTATAACAACTGCCTCGCTCTACATTATCCATTACTTATTCGCATCCCAAATCACTTCCAAAGCAACTTGGGCATTGTGCTGTATCCAGGCATGATGCCAAATACTTATCAAGTATCACCTATATAATGTCTACAGGCTAATGTGTCTACAGAGCTAGTTTGTCTGTTTGCATTCTAGATTGTATACTGTTTTATCAATAAGCAGCATATGCTATTCTCTGAAATGCTATGGAGTTGATTGTTTAATAAAAGTATGCATGTAAAGAGCTGTCATTTCTTGGTGTCCTTTCAGCTTCAGATATAAAAGTGTACATAGGAATTGTACAAAAAATAATTAGCATTAGATTGATTTTAAGGGCATGGCATTTTGCAAGTTATAATATAGGGGATCAGGGCTTTTTGTCACAAGAGCCGTAAGCAGAATGTCAGGGTCCTGTCACCTTTGTTGGTCTTATTTTTAGTTTGGTGACAGGATCACTACTGTTGTTTGTCTTGTCCTTGTGTGAGCATACGGCTTTGGGGTTGTTCCCTAGGCCGTGCACTCTCTTGTCTTATGTTATGGGTGTTTGTGAGAGCACATGGGTTCAACATGACAGAACATGCAAAAGGCACATGGCTTTTGTTTGTTTCGGTGTGCCATGTGACTTACTTGATTACTTGATTATTGGTTTATTTGACCCACACGCTCTCCCTTGTTATCCTCCTGATTTCTTTCTTTATTCTTCCTTAGTGGTCTCTCCAAAACTGTTTTTTGTTTGTTTGTTTGTTGTTGTTTTTTTATCCTTTTTATCCTTGCTCATGCCCCTCATGTGTTTTCTTTTTTACTCTACCACCGGACTTTTGTTTTCCAGCCACGTTGGCAGTAGTTTGGGCTTGTGTTTTAAGCACTGTGTTTTTGTCTAATCACTACGATATACCTATAATAAGTGTTTATATTCTGTTGCTCTAAGGGAGCTCTCTGTAGACCTGAAAGGTCCACATAGACATCCCAGGAGGGGATGAGGCACAGTCTGGAAGAATTTAACCTCCTGGCGCCTCTCAGGAACCTGATGACCATGTCATGCTTTCCCAGTGACCTGCCATCAAAAGCATTGTGATTTGCTACGATGGTGGCATCTAATTCAAGCCCTCTTGAAAGAAGGAAAGCACAGAGCTTATAGGGTATTTCTGGGGTCTGGGGAAGAACACCCCCCCCAGCAAACAGACTCCACTTCAAAACTTAAAGGGTTAGTTCACCCAAAAATGAAAATTATGTCATTAATGACTCACCCTCATGTCGTTCCAAGCCCGTAAGACCTCCGTTCATCTTCGGAACACAGTTTAAGATATTTTAGATTTAGTCCCAGAGTTTTCTGTCCCTCCATTGAAAATCTATGTACGGTATACTGTCCTTGTCCAGAAAGGCAATAAAGACATAATCAAAGTAGTCCACGTGACCTCAGGGGGTTAGTTAGAATTTTTTGAAGCATCGAAAATACATTTTGTTCCAAAAATAACAAAAACGATGACTTTATTCAGCATTGTATTCTCTTCCGGTTCTGTTGTCAATCCGCGTTCACGAGGCCAGTGACGCTGCTGACGTAAGACGCTGCTGACGTGTATCTGGTGCGTCCGTGTATCTGGTGCCTCCGTGTATTCGGGTTCAAATAAATATATCTGGTTAAAAAAAAATGCAAGTCTTCCCCTGTGTCGAAATCCTTAGACATGTTTGCAAAGATTGTTTTGTTTACAGCGTGCGTCTCCCTCAGACTGTAAACGAAGCTCGGGCGCACCAGATAACACGTCAGCTCGTCTGTGTTCCGAAGAGCAGACTGCAGCGTATCATCCGCACTGCGGAGAAGGTGATTGGTTGCAATCTGCCTTCCCTCGAGGACTTGTACTCCTCAAGGGCGCTGAAACGGGCGAAGAAGATTGTGGCAGATCCCTCCCATCCTGGTAATTCCCTGTTTCAGCTACTCCCCTCTGGCAGAAGGCTGCGGTCCGTCAAGACCAGCACCTCACGTCATAAGAACAGTTTTTTCCCTTCTGCTACTGGTCTCCTTAACAAGGCCTTGAGCTCTCAGTGACACTGGCTTTAAACTTGAACTTATTGCTATTGTTGCACTTTGGCATATTTGCACCATTGCTTTATTGGATACCCCATGTGGGCACATTTGTGGTGTTATTATAGCATGTACCTTATATGTTGTATGTTATATGTATGCACCTCCTGCCAAAGTAAATTCCTTGTCTGTAAATATTCAAGGCGATTAAAACCCCCCATTCTGATTCTGATTCTGATTCTTACGTCAGCGGACTCATGAACGCGGATTGACAACAGAACCGGAAGAGAATACAATGCTGAATAAGGTCGTCGTTTTTTTTATTTTTGGGACAAAATGTATTTTCGACGCTTCAAAAAATTCTAACTAACCCACTGAGGTAACATGGAACACTTTGATGATGTCTTTATTGCCTTTCTGGACAAGGATAGTATATCGTACATAGATTTTCAATGGAGGGAAAAAAAGCTCTCGGACTGAATCTAAAATATCTTAAACTGTGTTCCGAAGATGAACGGAGGTCTTACGGGCTTGGAACGACATGAGGGTGAGTCATTAATGACATAATTTTCATTTTTGGGTAAACTAACCCTTTAAGTGTGCCTTGTAGAGGGGGCTCTAGCTGACGTGATAGTGTCAACTACTGCTGGAGGTAGTTCACTTAAGTCATCTACGTCCCATCTAGAGACCACACGTGCAGGTTCCAGAGATCTGGATGCGGGTGCCATATGGTGCCCCGTCCCTGAGAAAGCAGGACCTTCCCCAGGGAGGGCTGTCGAGAGGAGCATCAGTTCTGGGAACCAGGTCCGGTTAGGCCAGTACGGCACAACTAACAAGACCTACTCCTCGTCCTCCCTGACCTTGCACCTTGTCTGTGCGAGCAGGCTCACTGGGGGAAGCGCAGACTAGCGTAGGCCCCGGGGCCAGCTATGTGCCAGCGCATCCGTGCCGAGGGTCACCTCGGTCAGGGAATAGAATAACTGGCAGTGGGAGAAGTCCTGGGAGGCAACAGGTCTACCTGTGCGTCCTTGAGTCGACTCCAGATCAGCTGGACCACCTAGGGTGTGACTGAACCTGAACCACTGCTGACTTCAGAGGAGGACGAGTTGCGACATATCACAGGAGTGTAGACCACGTTGACGGTTGATCTATGCTACGGTCGATGTGTTGTCCTTCCGGACCAGCACATGCTTGCTTTGAAGCAACGGTCGAAACCGATGCAGGGCAATTAATACTGCTAGCAACTCGAGGCAATTGATATGCCACTGCAGTAGAGGCCCTGTCCAGGAGCCCGAGGCAGCATGCCCTTAGTAAACGGCACCCCAGCCGGGTGGGGTGGAGGCATCTGTTGTAACCACAACATTCCTGGACACTTGTTTTAGGGTCACTCCGACCCGTAGAAATGCAAGGTCCAACTAAGGGCTGCATGTTTGGTGACACCTCATGTGATTGCCACACTGAGCATGCAGTGGCGTCATGCCCATCTCGGGACTCAGCTGTGTAGCCACGGTCTCATATGCATCAAGCCAAACGGCGTGATTGCGGCTGCGGATGCCATATGCCCCAGGAGCCATTGGAATTTTTTCAGTGGAACCGAGAAAAGAGATGCTCTGCACTGGGTGTGTGTGTGTGTGCGGGGAGGGGGGTAATGGTGGTTGCTCTTTTCCCAGTTGACCAGAAGCCCCAGATGACTGAGGTGCCTGAGGATCAGGTGCCTGTGTTCGCACAACTGATCCCGAGAATGAGCTAGAATGAGTCAGTCAGCAAGATAGTTGAGGATGCGAACGCCCACCTCCCTGAGCAGGGTTAGGGCAGGGACTGCGATTTTGGTAAAGATGCGGAGCGACAGGGACAGCCCACAGTGGAGGACCTTGTACTGCTATGCTCGACTCTCGAAGCGAAGCGTAGGAATGGTCTGCTTGGAGGTAAGATCAAGACATGAAAGTACATATCTATCCTAAGTATGAATCACCGCTGTATTCGCCCTCACACTGGCAGGAGAGAAATAAATAAACTTTTTCCAGCAATTAAAATTGCTTTTTCTCTGCACAGGAATCCACTTCAGTTGAAGGATGACTGGAATGAGTGGTCACTGTTCACAACCGCTCGGCTCCGAAGCAAAAATATGAATGAAGTGAGTAATGCCGGTCATATTTATACCCGTATGTATGGGTAGGTGTGACTTGGCATGCAAATCTCACTTGGCCAATGTTCATTGGCTAATTCTGTTACCAGGTGGTTGGGCTCCCAGGCGAGACATAAATATGTCATTCCGACATAACGTCAAACGAGACTGACTGAATGGGAACTACTGTTTTCACAATGGCAAAAAAAAAATAATAATTTAAAATGGAAAAAAGTGTTAACTAATTTCTGACTATTCACAAATGTTTCCTGATAGTTTAAAGGAGCTCAAAGTAGAGTTAAATGACAAATGTCATTGGATTGGTTTTAACCCAGAAATTAAGAGTGTATGTGTGCAGAACTTATTATGAAAAATGGTACATGTAAATACAAGTGTACAGTACATGACTATCACTATTAATTTCTTTCTTTCACCTCTCCTCCCATTCTCGTGTTTCTCTTTCTTGTCTTCTAAACGACTCTGTCTCCTCTTCATCTGACCATCCATTCACAGGCGCTCTCTCTTTACACCAGCATCTGTCCTGCTCTGAGCTGCAGTCAGCTGGCCTATAAAACATTACAGCACTGCACAGCGTGCAGCACTCCAGCTCTTTAGCTTGTAAACGTGTGTCATTAAATAATGAATAGTGAGTTAACAAGGATATAAAGAACTGACAGCCTGACATGTTCCTGTCATTGTCGCCATGGCGTTTAGGTGCATGAAACATGCTTGGCTTGGTCTCACCAAAAGGGGTCACTGCTTAGTTGATTCTGACGTTGCTACGGGCCTCAGTAGAGACACAGCCACTTACAATGAAAGCTTTTGGAGAAGTATATCGTAATAAATTAGATGTTATGAGAAGAGTCTCAGAACTTACACAACCTGGAGCTTCAAATGAATGTGTATGTGAAGCTGCTTGGGTTAAGTGGCTCTGAACACTAACCCTGTGTCATGCAGCATTGACAAGACATCAAAAGCTGCATTTTGCCAGGTCGAGCTGTCTAATGCACACAGTGCTCAAGTGTTTGTGTGTCTGAGAGTGGAGTTGCACTGCGTTTTGATCAGTATGGATGAACGAGATGTATGGATGCTTAACGTTTTATTCAGAAAAGTGTGAAATGTATTTAGCATTGAGATTGTCCTCTCTCTGCTTTAATAGAGATATATTAATGCAAAGTCATTCCAAAATAAGAACCTATCAATTAAAATGAGTGATTTTAAAAATGTGTGATCATTAGCAGGCACACAATTTATAATAGAATGAGTAAAATAACAGCTGGGTCATCACTACTATGCAGTACATTTTGATGAATGTTTGAATTTATTGAACAAAATTCACAATTTTTAAAGATACAAATCAAACAGAGCTTTTGAAAAAGCAGTACTTTAGTATGCTTTTAAAATGAGTGCTTATAAAAAAAATATATATATATATATATATAATTTTAAAATATAAACTTGTATGTAATTTTTTCAGACACTTAATGCTTGTTAACTGCATCTTAACTTAATTGCATGTTAATTGCAAAGTTTAAACTAATATTACATGAAATGATCTGAATTTTAGAGTGTTTTTGACCACTTAAGTAGGATCTAATTTTGTAATAATTCTATTTGTCTGTACAATGTTGTTAAAGTGTACTGTGGAATGTACTGATAAGAATTTATGGTAAACAAAAAAATTACTTTTATATGAAATTACAGTTTAGTACTTTAAAATATAGTAACTTTAAATACTAAGTAAACAATTCATATTACAATCAAGTTCTTTGCATGTGCCTAAAGCAATAGATTATTAAAACGTTATGATTTAAAAATTAAATTAATGGTTTTAATTTGACATCATTATAAAGTGCAAATATTTAAAAGTGTGTGCAAATAAATATAGGCATAAAAGTGAACTCTCTATAAGCACACTTAAGTGGTCTTTTATTTGAATATTTCCACTTTTTAAAAAATATACCTTCACGATTCGAAACACAGTAAGTGCACATTCAATACAGTTAAGTGCACTTCTTTTTCACAATTAATGTTCTTTTATGATATCATAATTGAGTGACAAGTTGAATTTGACTCATTTTGTTGCCATTTTTGCCATGTGCTATGCAATGCTTCTATCATGAACAAAGCAGCAGTTTATCAAGAAACATCCAAAAAGTTTCCTTTCTCTCTTTGAAATGTTTCAAACAAGTTACAGATTAAGTCTGTTTTCAAGGCATGTTTATTGGTAGCCTACAGTACAACTCCCCTGCATTCATAACCTTATGACAGTTCATTTATAAACAGCATTCTCATTTGCTTTTCAGTCACATATTGATTTAGTGCTTCCTGGAGGCTCAGTCATTTTATTTTTTTTCAGCTGCCATCTACTGCAAAAGGCTTTGCTTGTGACCAACAGTCTAATTACAGCTCTTGGACCTGAGCTTGGTACAAATGTACAAATATGCTTTAGAACATTAGAATTAAACAATAAAACATGCAAAAATCACTTATATTTCAGACCAAATTTGTCCAGTTATATTTGCCAAATAGGTCCAAATGAGTCAACATTTGCATGTCACTTGTGTTAGACTAGACCAAAGTATCTGAGAAGAGCAATAGCACATTCCTCTCTCTCTTCATTGCCTTCTGTATTCTGTAATCATTCTGCCTCCGGCTTCATTCCAGATTCATCACAGACAATATTTCATGTTGCAATAAACAAGTTTAACCCAAATGCCGTAATTGTGTGTAGAAATTCAGAATTTCCAAAGAACAGGTTTGTAAGTCCTTTCGCTTTAATGCCTTAAATGTCTTTGAAGTACATGGATTGTGATGCAACCTGCCCCACTATATACAGTATACACACCGTTTACCCGTTTACCGTTTACTAACAGCTTGAGCCAGCACTTATAGGCATAAAACCAAACTACCGTCAGGCTTTAATAAAGACACACAGTGAAAAAATAGCAATGGAATGAACACAGTTATTTAGCATCTGCCCTTGTTGCATGTGCATTTGTAGGAGTTTCCCCATCTGGTATTTCAGCTATTATTTACCACCCAAAAAAGCATGTCTTAACCCATTTTGGACTTGACATGCTGTGATTCAGCTGCTATCCACCTTATTCTGCAACACGGAAGTAAGTCATTTTCTGTGAATGTACAGTATGTGAACTTTTATTCATTAGCCACTATAGGTAAATAACTTAAAGAAAAAAAAAAATACCTAATCGGTGAAATAATTTGTGTCACAAACCAGTGTGTTTATGATTACTGTAATTAAGAATGATATGATAACAAATAACAATTTGCAATATCAAGCAGCATAACGGACTGTTTTTGTACAGCTTAAATAACTGGACGCGGATGAGACCGGAAGCCTCTTACAGGGCCGGACTAGGACTAAATCTCAAACCTCCAGGTCACCCCATACATCCATAACAAATTTTGGAACCACAGACAACCCTATGTTTTTGTAAGATCATCAAAAAAAAAAAAACTTTAAATCCTTTTTTTAAAGCAAAAAAAACCAAAAAACATTTACAGATGAAACTGGCCTGCACTCGAAGCCTTGAACAGTTCAGTAACTTTGCTATATTTCGCTGCTTCTTCTTGGAGACCTTTCCATCTTTGCTCCTTTCTCCTCCTCTTCATCCTCGACTTCCTCGTATTGATATATATATATCTCCCTCTGATCAAAACTGTTTGGCGGAGACGAGGAGCGTTGTGTTGCCAGTCAAGCCTAACCGATTCATGATTTATTATCGATGTATTACCGAATTCAGAAATTATTACTATGGTTGGGTTGGAAATAATATATAATGATAATAATGATATTAAGTAAAACAGGGCAGCGGGCAAAATCAGTTGCCGTGTCATGCACTGGGAATGCTCCCGATGGCCAGTCCGGGCTGAGCTCTAACGTTAAAGGCGAACTTGGCAACTATTTCAACTTAATAAAACCGTGTAGAAATCATTTGGATGGTTTAATAACCTGTTCCGGTGAGAATGGTGACTTTCCCCGCTCCCCCCCAACGTTCCCAGGCGGAAAACCAACCTTGCAACATGAGGATTAACGTCCCGGTAAGTTGGAAATAGGAAGTCTCGTGAGAAGCGAGAACGAGCGAGAAATGTGAACTGCTTTACGGCAATTTCACAAAACACACATGCCATATGATACTGTGTATGATGTATTACCCACCTCGGTAGACATAGCTCCACATGATAAAGTTGGCCGGCTCCGATAATAACTTATGTACATGAGCATATGCACGGTAGAAAGGGGGAGGAGGGGCCGCAAGTGAGTTTTTTTACGACAGTGTTGTGAAATATACGCCTCACAGCTGTAGGGGGAGCTCGCTGAGAAAACATGCAACAACAAAAGTGAAAATCAGCAAAGAAATAGCTAGGGTTGCCAAGTTCCCCTTTAAGAATAAGGTGGATATGAGGAACCGCAGAGAAAGGAGAGCTCATGATAGAAGCGGGAGAATTTTTTTCCACTCGTGTTTATTTATTTGAAATGCCAGAGGAGGACGTTATCTGAATACATTGGGTGCTTCTCATTTCTCATTTGTGCATCCTCGTTTCCTTTCCTCGCTTATTAGCTCCATCTCCCCAGGGGTGCAAGGGAAGGAAACCCAGACGAAGGAATCGAAGGAAGACGTATTTGTAAATTGGAATATTCATTTTCACTCATTATCTGTGGCAGCACAAGGATGGAAGTACATAACAATAATAATGCACTAATAACACACCTACTTTGTTTTAACGGCTGTAAATATCACTTGTGAGTGGTCAACATTGTCTAGAGGGTTATTAAATCAATCAAGTGTGTCACTATTACTGGTCCATATCTCACAGACATTATCAACGTGCCGGTGTTGAGGAGAACACTGAATTATATTTAGATGATCAAAACAGACCAACATAAGATCATTTGAGCTTGAACATCATAAGTTCAACTGAATGTAATGTTGTACTTGAAATTCTTAAGTCTTAATGGAAGATTAAAAAAAATATTCTGTCCATGTCTGTTCTTGTTTTGGCAATTATATATACTGTTCCCTAGTACTGTTCAATTTTTCCTTTTTACTCATACCGTGTATTACTTCAGAGTGATCATAAAAAAGCTGAGGGCATTCAGACCACTAGAAAATAAACTCCACTTTCCACGGCTGGGTAAGAGAACTGGATAAGTCTACAGGTTAACATGCTCAGCAATGCTGAGACATTAAATCAGTGCTTATCCATCCATGGGATGCGTCTCCCTGCGGGCCGGCATGGGTGAAACCTCCCCTACATCAGGTAAAATTAGAGCCATTACGTCAGGCTTGAAATGCGATTGCTTGTGGTTTCCAGACAGGATTCTGCCTCCGTCCTCAAACCGGCTTTGCTCTGGAAACAATCATGCGGGCTTCCAAGAAATAATTGGCTCTCACTGTAGAGTTCACTTTCTCTTTTTGAGAAGGTCTATCTTCGGTTGACCGTGATTACACTGAAAGCCTGCAGACATGCTGTAGTGACATGGTTATTAGCGAAAGGTAAAAAACAGTCTAAAAGTGATTGAATCCATTTTAAAGTAAACAGCTGAATTTGTCAAATGGTCAATTGCTCATTTGCACAACTAGAGATGTGATGTATGATTAAACGTACTGTATGATGTCACTTTTAACCACAGGGGCTTGATAATGCATTTGATTCTCTGTCAATGCCTTGTTTGAGCACTCTGGTTTCAGATGTGTGCAGTAGTTTTGCGTAAGGTCAATGTGAGTAAGGTCAATGTGCAATGCATATCTTACTGCATTCTTGAAGATTGAGTTAAAGCTAATATCTGGACCTTTATGCCAATAACTGACACTGACTGGCACTTTATATAATTTGATATGAGACTTGCATGTCTCTGTAGAGGATTCATAGCCTATTCTTCTTTGCATTACTGCTGTACCAGTGACATTGATTGGTACGTCTTCAGAAATGCTCACAGAGGATCCTGACACATACCGTAGATACAGTCACTAAAGGATTTCTCTGCACTTTAAAAAAAAAGCCTTATAATTTCCTGACAGAAAATTGCCAGTACATTCAGTTTACTAAAAAACTTTTGTAACTTTCATAAGTATTAATTAATAAGGATGTTTAATTTATACAGTGAAGACTATGCAGTGTTATTTAACATTTGCTTTACTTTATATATGTTTTGTACCTGAAACCTGAAAAGCATTTTTAATTTCATTTGTACCATTGTTATTTTGTATTTCTCTTTGCTTTTGCTTCTAATTTGATTATTTGTTATTTTTTTTATTATTGACTGTTTACTTGTATTTAATGATTCCAATTTATATTAGTTAGACTAGTAGTTTTAGCTGTGGTCTTGAAATTGGAATAGCAAATTGTGAATCTTCACTGGTATCTAATATATTTTGATGTCATTACTGCCTATTTTTGCAAAAAACAGTATCATGGCCGGTAAAAAAATATTTATGGCCGGTACGTTTTGTCACCGGCCATTGACAGGTGTGGCAAAAAGTGAGTTTTAGGCCCTGTACATGTATGTAGTCCATCAAATATGGAAAATGGACGATGAACCGAACGTGCTTCCTACATGAACAAGAACAATCCAGAATTGTTTATCAAGCCTTTTTAAAGCTCTGAAATGTTAAGTAGACTTTAAAGGGATGGACAAAAAATATATAATTTTTGGTCTGTAGATGAACAAAAATCTTGAGGGAATTACATAAGGGTGAGGAAATGATAAAAGAATTTGGATTGTACTTTCCCTTTAATCCATCAAATATTCAATTCGTTTGGTTAGTATATTTATTTAATATATAGTTAAGATCAGTTATTGGAATGCATTTATGCTGCTTCTAAAAAAAAAGCCTCTGTGAACACATCTTTCAGAAGAATTTTATTAAGTAATTTTTGATGATAACAATTTGAAATTTGAAATTGTCATTTGAAAGCAAATGGCTGAAGGAGGTTAATGCAGCAATAGTTGCATTTCATTTTCCCCAAATGTTTCTTCCTTAAAAGTGCTAAAATAATTGTTAATTAAACCATTAAGGGTTAGAGTCATTAAATGCCTTCAATATGTTTCACTGTAAGCATGTCGTTATATAGTACATATTTATAGTGCAGAGAGCTGTATTTCCTTCACACCAGATACAGGGACACTTGCACCCTCCAAAAGTTCCACTTACTGTTATAGTATATTGTCCCAAATTTTGGGGGATCATGTTGTTTAGATAGCATGTTTTATGTAGCGTGAGATACTGTTTTTTTCTAGGTGAGCAGTGTGTTTTAGATAACTTGTCCATGAAGTGCAATTTTGCACAGTTCTTTTATGAGACATGAAAACTGACATCAGCTAATGACAGAGAGACCCACAGTTCTTAGGAAGTTTTTTCTGGGATATTATGAGACTTCACTTGGAGACATTTGCAGGTTGGCCACTCCTGTGAATGCCCATTATCAGTCCATTTGTAGATAATGACTCACACTGTGCCATAATTCTGACAGACGCATATATCTCAACAACTGTTTTGCCCTACTGTTCTGGCATTTAGTTTTGCTGTGTAACTTCAGAGGAATTCAGACTATTTCTCCCTGTTGCTAAAGTTGGATACCATATGAGTGCAATACAATCTCATCAGTACTGGTTGCTATCAACCAAGGATGTGTTCACTCACCTAAATTCATGGATTTATTGGCCTATAAATCTGGTCGATTTTGCGGCCAAAATTGGAAACCACCCAAAAACAGAATGAGATCATTAAAGGGGACCTGGATCAAAGCCAGTGATCCTCAACAAACTCGTCTCCATACTGGTGTGATGACTCCTGTTGTATTATGGTCATGTTCTCACTGTGAAGATGCTTTGATACAATCTGTACTCTAAAAAGCGCTATATAAATAAAAGTGACTTGACTCAAAAGCTCAAAAAAAAAAAATGAAAAAAAAAGAAGAGGGTGGATTTTTAATATTATAGGATGGTTGTGCACACACACACACACACACACACACACACACAGCCGACACACATTTATGTTCAAACACCATGTAAAAGTGATTTGTGCATAATAGGTCCTCTTTAAGAGATGTGTTAATGTGAAGTCAATAATGCTGCAATGTAAGACCAGAGCTGAAACACTGCATACTGAGTGTGTTCTTTGTTGGAACACAAAATAATAGATTTTTAAAGTCAACGGAGCCCAAACAATATTGCACCGCATTGACTTTCATTGTGTGAAAAAAAAAAAGTTAAGAAAAAAAAAAACATCAATTTTTCAAAATAATAATAATAGGCCTAATACTAATCATCTTTATTTTATATAGTGCCTTTAAAAGTAGCATCTCAAAGCACTTTACATAAAAATAATGAAATTAAAAAATACACATAAAAGTCCAGGCAGAAAAACTAAACAAACAATAAAAATAAAAAGCCAATATAATAACAAACAAAGCAATCACATGGATCACATAAAAGCCACCCTAAAAAAGTAAGTTTCAAGGGACGATTTAAAAACACTAAATACACAGAACAAAGAAAGTCAGTAGTTTGGAATGACATGAGGGTGAGTAGCTAAATTAAACATTTCTAGGTGATCTATCCAGTTAAGCTGTCTGTAAAACTATATCTTAGCAAAATAAGCCATTTCTATAAAAGAAACAGTAGGTTCTTGAGTTCTGACACACGTGTGTTATTCTCCATCAATAGGATTTTACATGTAACACACTTAATGCTAGTATTTCCTGTCTAAATATTTTCCCCTCCCTGTGTGCCAACAAACACTCTAAATAGAAGTGTATTTTTTTTTTAATTAACTAAATGACTAGGATATGTAAATGTCGAAATATCGTACATACTGTATGTAAAATATGTAAATGCCTCTCTTAATATTACTGCCTCCGGCTGCTTTTTTCCTCTTGTGAAGGTTTCTCTTCAGTTAATCGAATTACTCTCTTCTGCAGCACGCAATGCCATCCAAATAATACATTTCTAGTTAAAAGAAACAGCAGCAGAAATTCTCAGTTCCCTTTCGTTGTCACTCCGAGTTACGTCGGATGACGACGAATGGGGTTTCGCTTAGAACACCTATCGACTTCGAGTATTACAAAACGAGCCAATGGCAAAGAAATGCCATGGGTCTGTGGAATTTGCATAGTGTAACTCCGCCCCACCTCGTGGGTATAAAAGGAGGAAGCCGGCAACATGCAGATATGTTTTCGCTACGGAGCCAAGAGTATTTCTTCACTCCACAGTCATCTCTGACTTCGCTCTACGAGACGAGCTTCTCCGTCCGGTGTTGGTGTGACGGCGATCTGCAGCGAGCTCACAGTACCTGCTGATCTGTGCAGTGATCTGCCAGTGTTTGTGTGTCTCCCTTTGCGCCTCAACATCGCAGAGTTTTTTTCTCCTCTCATAAAAGAGCTTGCACACGGCACGTCTTTTAAAAGACGGCTCGCCCGTGCATTTCTGGTTGCAGCGGACTGGTATCGGACTCTGATGGGCACGAGCGCTGTCTAGTGTGTTTGGGCTTTGATCATACTTGAACAGCGCTTGTGGGTGACTCATGTCTCGCTGGGAACGTGATCATCGCGTCATATATAGGTCGAGACTCGGTGAACTCG
Organism: Siphateles boraxobius; assembly: GCF_051911475.1. NCBI lineage: Eukaryota > Metazoa > Chordata > Actinopteri > Cypriniformes > Leuciscidae > Siphateles > Siphateles boraxobius. Next base: position 12,533,169 of record NW_027509182.1, read on the forward strand.
CAAGAGTGAGAGTCCCCTCATCTAGCCCCCGATCTTCGGCTGGTGGCCTGGGTGACCTGAGGGTGTTGGTCTGGAACAAGGGCGCAGACTCTGTGTCCGTGACCCCAGCACCCCTCTTTAATGACGGTGTCCGCTAGCGAACTGATGATTCCACGAGTCTACCCTCGGGTGGCCCGTGTGTTTTCATTTGAAGCTACAGAGGATGATGCTGTGTCTGTAGCAGCATCAGTAGGTGGGATTGATTCTTCTGGAAATGACGACTCGTCACAGCTGCCACCCTCTGGTGTGCATACGGCTGTGCCTGAGTCTGATCCGGAGATGACGGCCATGCTTTCCCGGGACGATTGGTTTTTGGGTGAGGCCGCCGACCCGTGTCCACAGGAAAAACCCAATATATTTCCTCCCGGACGTGCATGATGAGATCACGGGTCCGCTCGTTGGTCTCATCCGCCTTTCCTCCCCTCAGGGGCCGTGCTCTCCGAGCGACGAAAGTGGCCGTACGCTTTCGGAGTCAGGTGATGTTCACCATTCTGGGGCTGACCGGTCTGATGTGCACGATGTCGGGCGGACCCGTCTGCTCGACGCCCCCATCTCCCAGGTCGGCCTCTTCGGCGGTGCGGTTGAGTGCTTCTTCCCAACAGTTCTCAACCGCCCGTGAACAGATTGAGGTTATTCTGCCCGGCGGCCCCGCCGTCCGCTGAGATCCCTCAGTCTGCCCACCGCCGAAGGCGCCCTCCCGCGGTTCCAACCCCGCCCGTTCACCCGGGCCTGGCCCTGGAAGACCGTAGGGGGGCTGCCACAGCCCTCTCCAGCCCCGCCCCCCGCTAAAAAATGTTAAGTGGCACTTTTGAGATGGGCTGCTCAGAGATGAGACTCAGTTCTTTCCAGGAGTTGGTAGCAGGGCCACTCCTTTCCCCGGTGGAGGGCTGGGGAAGAATCCTTATTCAGAAAGAGCTGACTCTCTCATCTCTGAGCATACAGAGTTCTCGGACGACACAGAGCGCCGCCCACAAGCCGTGCTCTCCTCGTCCCCCTCGTCCCAGAGGCGGTTGACACGGCGTGCCGTCCACGGACCGCTTCGCCCCTGTCCCCCTCTGTCGCCAGACCCCTGACAGAGCAGGCCCCCGTGGAACGCTGGTCCTTCCCTGGCCTCCTCTGTCAGGGTGCGGTTTTGACCTTGCCCCCACACCGGGCCGCTATGCCGTCCACGTCTGGGCCGGTCATTCCGCTTCGCTGCACCAACGGGGGGACGTCTGTGGTTCTTGCTGGCACAGTTGGCACAGTTGGGAGCCCTCCTAGAGCTTCCCTATCTGTTTCGCTGGGTCGCGCGAACCATCGGCTCGGCTATGCGATTCAGTTCGCACGGTCTCCTCCCCGCTTCAGGGGAGTCCGCTCCACTTTGGTCGATGGCTATGCCCCTATCATGTGAGCAGAGGTTGGTACCCTACTGGCGAAGATTGCGATTGAGACTGTCCCTCCAGCCGAAATGAAGTCCAGGTTTACAGCCCCTACCTCCTTGTAGAGTCTGGTGGGTTACGGCCAATCCTGGACCTACGCATCTGAACCGCTCCCTTCACAGGCTGCCGTTCAAGATGCTCCTGGCCAAACGCATTTCTGGATGTGTGCGGCCACAGGATTGGTTTGCAGCGATCGGCCTGAAGGACGCCTACTTTTATGTCTCCGTTCTCCTTCGACTCAGACCATACCTACGGTTTGCTGTCAGGGCGCGCGCATATCAGTACGCTGTTCTCCCATTCGGGCTAGCCCTGTCTCCTCGCGCCTTCACAAGGTTGTTGAGGCAGCCCTTAAGCTTACGAGGCAGGTTTGAGTACCCTACCACCAGCGGTGGTGGCTACCATCACTTCCGCTAGGGTGTCGTCCACGAGACACGTCTATGCGTTGAAGTGGAACCTCTTCGTCAGCTGGTGCTCTTCTCACCGAGAAGACTCCCGGAGATGCTCGATCAGCGTTGTGCTTTCCTTCCTTTAACAGGGGTTGGAGCGAAGGCTGTCTCCCTCCACCCTGAAGGTCTATGTTGCCGCCATTGCCGCACACCATGACCTCATCGAAGGTAAGTCGGTGAGGAAGCATGACCTGGTCATCAGGTTCCTGAGAGGAGCGAGGAGACTAAATCCGCCTCGCCCTCCTCTCGTTCCCTTTTGGGACCTCTCAGTGGTTCTAACTGCCCTGAAGAGTGCTCCATTTGAGCCCCTGCAGTCAGTCGAGCTTAAATTCCTGTCTATGAAGACAGCGCTCCTGGTTGCACTGGCCTCCATCAAGAGGGTAAGGGACCTGCACGCATTCTCCGTTGACGAAGCGTGCCTGGAATTCGGGCCGGCTTACTCTCACGTGATCCTGAGACCCCGGCCTGGATATGTGCCCAAGGTTCCTACCACTCACTTCCGGGACCAGGTGGTGAACCTGCAAGCGCTGCCCCTGGAGGAGGCAGACCCAGCCTTGGCACTGCTATGTCCAGTACGTGCTCTCCGCGCCTATGTAGACAGAACGCAGTGTTTCAGGACCTCAGACCAGCTCTTTGTCTGTTATGGTGGGAAGCTGAAGGGAAAGGCTCTCTCCAAGCAAAGGTTGTCTCACTGGATAGTGGACGCCATTGCTTTGGCATACCAGCAGCAAGGTCGACCGTGCCCCCTTGGTGTGACTGCCTACTCCACCCGGAGTGTGGCGTCCTCTTGGGCTCTAGCGCATGGCGCCTCGCTAACAGACATCTGCAGAGCTGCAGGCTGGGCGACACCTAACACATTCGCCAGATTCTACAATCTCCGAGTGGAGCCATTGTCCTCTCATGTACTCGCTTCAACCAGCTAGTACTGGACCCGCTCAGGTGTCTTCGCTTGCTCGCCATTCCACTCCACGGACTAGATATGTGCGATTTCTCCTCACGTGAGCTTCTCCGAAAGCCCTGAGTTCCTCCAGCACTCCTGACGTCGGCGCCAGTGTCTATTGCCTGCGCGTCGGCTAGGTGCCTCCCGTGTGCATGGTCCCTCCTCTGAGCGACCCCCACATGTGTATTTCCACTGTAAGCCTCGCTGAGCATGTGTCTTTCCCTTGGCAAGCCACCTTGCCACCCCTGGGGTTGAAATATTCCACCTGCGGCTGGACACCCCAGTGTTCTCCATATGCATCCCTCCGGGTCATATGTGTATTCTCTAAGTCCCCCCCCCTCTGGGTTGGCAATAATTGCATATTTCCTCTAAGCTATGGGCTATGCTCCCCAGTGTATCTTGGTATTCCTGTGCTAAATAGGAGTCCTTCGTCCGTGCCAGTCTCACGACAAGGATCTGAGATTTACGCAGGGCACTGGAAGACAGCCGAGAAGGTGGCGTGATTAGACTGGTAACCCCATTCGTCGTCATCCGACGTAACTCGGAGTGACAACGAAAGGGAACGTCTCGGTTACGTATGTAACCCTCGTTCCCTGAGTAGAGAACGGAGACGTTACGTCTGCCTGCCACTTTCCGCTGTACCGCGGGGATCGCCTGAGCTCAGTCTTGGCTCCTCAGCGAAGAAACATATCTGCATGTTGCCGGCTTCCTCCTTTTATACCCACGAGGTGGGGCGGAGTTACGCTATGCAAATTCCGCAGACCCATGGCATTTCTTTGCCATTGGCTCATTTTGTAATACTCAAAGTCGATAGGTGTTCTAAGCGAAACCCCATTCGTCGTCATCCGACGTAACGTCTCCGTTCCCTACTCAGGGAACGAGGGTTACATACGTAACCGAGACGATTTCCAGTTTCTTGTTGGTTAAATTGTAACCTATGGCTTTTAATTCCCTTTGAATTCAATGTTGTGACTCTTGTATTCTGACTTGTGATGCACCCAAATCATAATCACGTGTTTGTTTATTGGCCTCCCGACTGAGCATGAGCACTTATTATTCAACCCAATTATTGATCTGACTGTATGACGCTGCTGTATGTGAGCTGGACTGTGACATTTTTTTTTAGCAGAACTGCTTAATAGATGAAATGAACTAATTTAATAATTGATGATCTTTACAATGGAACTGAATCAACACTGAACTGACTTTAGCTGAACAACAGCTGAAATGCATCATTTTCCTGTCATCACTGTGAAGCTGCTTTGAAACAATCTTGTATAAAGCGCTGTATAAATAAAGGTGACTTGACACATGTCAAAACTTCACCATTAGGCGGTATGACAATTTTGGGCAGAATGTCCAAATGTTTACCCAATTATACCAGGTATTTGCACATCAATCAAAAACAATCAAAAAATGTTGTGTATCTTGAGCGTTTATTAAGGCTTACAGTTTCTGAGCTATTTTTGCACTGATGTCTGACTTTGTATTCAGTTGTTATGAATCATCTTAAACTAAACTAATCTTTTTAATTGTGTACATAAAGTTGCAAATCAGATACTGCAAATTGGGTGAAATGCAAAGCACATGCTATTCTTTTTTTTGTCTACTATTTTAATGTCTACTATTTTCTTTTTGTCTACTATATAGTTGGGAAGTATGTGTATTCAGATGCAGCCTTTCTTCTCGATATCATTGCCATCCCTCTCAGTCTCTATCAGAGAGATAAAAAATCAGCCAGTATGTCATCTCTGATGGATGGTCTTCATCTTTCCTGTCCCACACTGAATGCCTTTTAAAGGAAACGTTGAGGTCAGAAGGAGTCTCTGAGCCTCTTTTCTCAGATTGGCATGTCAATATCTATTAGTGGCTGAGGCCGTCCTGATGCAGATCTCTGAGGAGCCTGAGGAGAAAGGCATGCTGGGAAAGGCATGCTGTAGCTGTCAGCTGAAAGAGCATCTATCCATGAAGGCCAGTCTCAGACGAAGAGATTTTCTGTTTCTACACCACCATCAAGGAGCAGTTCACCCAAAAATAAAAAATCCTGTCATTGTCACACCAACCCCACTGAAACAGGAAGACAGAGCGGGACATTCCGAACAGCTCCTCCCCTTTTTACAAACAGCCAATGACGTTTAGTTTATATCACAGCTCGGCCAGAGCCGTTGAGCTCAGTAAAGACGCAGTTTAATAATCTCTAACTGTTTCTCCTCCTAATCTCCTCCATATCACTTTAAAATTCAACATTCGTGTTGAATTCAAATAGGTCCGATGTGTTTTCTGGACTGCGCTGACTCGATCTGTGCTGTTGTGTCTCTGGACCGGAGCTGTGGCGGTTTGTTTGAAACTAATATCAAACCAGACTTACACTTTATCTATCCCATATATAGTGCACTATGTGCTACCAGCATGTAGAAAATAGTAAATGTGTGAACAAGTGATCGATTTCAGCCGCGGCTGCAGCGTCTATTTATAATGTAGGGGGCGGAGAGTCAGATTCTAGAGAGCATTTGATTGGACAGAAAAACTGATGAGAAGCTGAAGTGCAGAGTGATGTCATCAAAATCACTGATCCATTTTGGCGGAAGTGAGAGACTGTAAGTTTTGAACACTTATATCTTCTAAATGTGAATTTTTCAATGTTTTGAAGCACACTAGCTAGATAACAGTAAGACTAACATATTCATACTAAAAGCCAAAAAACTTCAACTTTGATTTAATGGGGACCTTACATGAACATGTATTATTATAGTTCCCCTTCAGGGACTACCGCTGCGTGTAATCGCAGTGGGAACGCCCTCCAGCGTAACGCGTCTGAAGCATGAATGAAATCAGTCAATGGAGAGATGGAGCGTCATAGCGAGTGACGTCATCGACCAGGAAGCTACAAATATCCCCTGAGCACACAATACGCCAGCTTTTTGTTACTTCAGCAAGCTCTGTGTGTGTCTGAAATCTAGCGATTGTGTTTGTCTGTTTAGACAGGAGTTTCTCACTATATATATATATATAAAAAAACCAATATGAGTGTCAAAGTGACGAGCGAGCAATATAGAGAGTGTGTTTCCCCCTGTACACGATACATCACGGGTGGGGATACACATCAGCTGTGTGTTGCTTGTTTGGGATTGCTGCATGCCCAGTCGGCTCTCGAGGGGGTCGATTGTGAGCATTGCGAGCTTTTCCCTTGAGAACTCTGCGCTCGCGGCGATCGCTCTTCGAGGATAGTGGTTTCCTGCGAGCTCCCCGAGGCTCGGTTCCCGCTTCTGTTGAGGCAGAGCGGCGGCGCTTGTCTTGGGGCTCGCAGATGGATCTCACTGGCGACGTTGAGACGGGCTCCGCCCTATCTCAGCTATCTCCAGCGAGATCTACTGCCTCTCACCCGGCTCTGGAAGCACGCGCTGCGGCGGTTACTTCTGCCGCACATGATGTCGAATTTAGATAATCCAGTTCTGAGGAGCTCGATGTCGAAAGTTTTGCATCAGAAGAAACTGACTCGTCACTCCAGCATACTGCTGAAGAGGGGCTGATAGATGTGTTATCTCGGGCTGTAAAAAAAAAAAAAAATCAAAAAAAAAAAAAAAAGTGTCCAACTGATAGGCAGGAGTCCAGAAATGAAAGCAAATTAGATGATAGACTTCTGTCTGCACGTCCTCAGCCTTCTCGCCGGTGCTTACCATTCTTCCCAGATCTTCACTCTGAGGTTTCAAAGACCTGGGTTAGACCTGTTTCAAATAGAATTTATACTAACCAGTCTAATGCTTATGGAAACATTTTTGGTGCAAAAGCTTCAGGGTACGTGACCATGCCGAAGGCAGAGGAGACGCTCTCCAGCTATCTCTCTCCTGCTTTGTCATCTTCACTTAAAGCACCGGCTCTGCCTTCTAAGCCACAAGTGTTAGTGGGGAAGGCTTACTCGGCGCACTATGGCCATTATGCAGGCTTATCAGGCTGTCCTGCTTAAAGATGCTTGTGAGGGGGGTGAAATTTCTGTGGATATGATTTATGAGCTCAGGCAGACTGCTGATCTCACTCTCCGGGCCACCAAGGAGACCGCTAAATCTATCGGCCGGTCTATGGCATGGTGGCCACAGAGAGACACTTGTGGTTGAGTCAGACCTCTATGAAGGAGAAAAATAAGACTCTCCTTTTAATGCTCCAGTTTCGCCTGCGGGCCTCTTCGGTGAGGCTCTTCACTCTGTCACGGAGAGGTTCCAGGAAGAGAAGAAACAGGCGGCTGCTTTTCAGAAATTTATGCCCCTTAAAGTGCGTGTCACTGGGGCTGCTGAGCGAGGGCAGTCCCAGCCGCCGTGTAGTTCAAAAAGAGCGCAGCAGAAACGGAGTGTCGCGTCTCGTGCCCCCCCGCAGAGAAACTGGAGGGACGAGGCGGGGCGCTCTCCGGCGCGACCTTCTCGGGGTAGGGCTGATCTGAGGACAGTCATTATCGCCAAGAAGGCCGCGTCGAAAAAATCCTGACGTGCTGAACGTCAGGACTCTGAGGGTGGTCCCCATCGTGGAAGACTTGAGTTCACTGCACAAAAACACGGTGCCCTGTCTTTCCCGATGCCCTCAGCTGTCTGCTCTACTAACCCTGCCTTACAGGGCGTAGAGAGACTCGGCGAGCGATTTCCCGAGGGACGCTCGCCCCCCTCTGAGGAGGGTTGTGGAGTGCCCAGACCAGCTCTTCCCTGCCAGTACGTTACAGGGCGCTGTGTCTGTCACTCGGGATGTTCATCCAGAGGCCAGCCTCGAGAGGCTGTTTCCCATAGCGAAAGGAGCTATAGAGCGGGTTCCTCCACCCAGCAGGGAGTTAGGATACTACAGCCAGTTCTTCATCTTTCCGAAAAAAGATGAAGGGCTGCGTCCCTTTCTAGATCTGCGTCTCTTAAATCGCGCTGTAGGGAAGCTCAAATTCAAGATGCTCACTCTCAAGCAGATCGTGTCAAATCAGATCCGAGGACTGGTTCGTCACGATAGATCTAAAGGACGCTTACTTCCACATATCTATCCTACCTCAACACAGGAAGTTCCTGAGGTTCGCTTTCGGGGGCGAAGCTTACCAATAACAGGTTCTTCCGTTCGGCCTAGCACTGTCACCCCGCGCGTTCACGAAGTATATGGATGCGGCTATAGCCCCGCTGAGGCTGCAGGGCATCCGTATTCTGAACTATATAGACGATTGGTTAATTCTAGCTCAATTAGAACAACAGGCGGTCCGGCATCGAGATGTCGTTCTTGCTCACATCAAGAGGTTGGGGTTGAGGCGCAACGCCAAGAAGAGTGTTCTTTCTCCATTACAGAGAACCAGTTTTCTCGGTGTAGTGTGGGATTCGACGACGATGCAGGCACAGTTGTCACCTGCTCGTGTTGCTTCGATTCTCGCCGCAGTAGATCAGGTCAAGCTAGGCCAGTCATCCACTGTAAAACAGTTCCAGAGACTGTTAGGTCTCATGGCAGCTGCATCCAAACGTGATACCTTTTGGCCTCCTGCACATGAGACCGTTACAGTGGTGGCTCAGAACCAGGGGATTCTCCCCGAGGGGAAATCCGCTTTGCATGATCATGAGTTCGCGACGGTGTCATCGCGCCCTGGTTATGTGGAAAGATCCTCGGTTTCTGTCCCAAGGCCTTGTGTTGGGAGCTCCTTGTCATCGCGTCATGCTAACGACAGATGCCTCTCTCACGGGGTGGGGGGCGATCATGATTGGGCGCCCAGCTCAGGGTCTTTGGGAGGACCGTCACCGTCTATGGCACATAAATTGTCTAGAGATCTTGGCGGTGTTTCAGGTTCTGAAACATTTCCTCCCAGACCTAAGGGGCCACCATGTTCTTTTCCGGTCAGACAACACATCGGTGGTCTCTTATATCAACCATCAGGGGGGTCTGCGTTCTCGCCCACTTTACAAACTGGCACGTCAGATCCTTCTATGGTCCCAGGGGAAATTTCTTTCTCTGAGAGCTATTTATCTCCCGGGGTATTTAAATCAGGGGGCAGACATCCTGTCGAGGCAGGGGCCGAGGCCCGGGGAATGGAGTCTTCACCCCGAGGTGGTGGAGCTCCTATAGGAACATTTTGGTCGTGCCGAGGTAGACCTATTTGCTTCCCGGGAGACATCACACTGTCCACTGTGGTTCTCTCTCAGCCTGCCAGCCCCACTGGGGTTGGACGCGATGGTACATCTGTGGCCGAGGTCACGTTTGTACGCTTTTCCCCCGTTAGACCTATAGTTATGCAGGCTTTCTGTCCTCCGCCTTTTCTGACGTCAGACCAGAAGTGACTTAATTTGCTGTGCCCCGTTAGGTCTTTAGATGCTTATGTCAACATGGCTGCCCTGTGGAGGAGATCGGAACAACTGTTTGTCTGTTTTGGGTCACCTAAGAAAGGGTGTCCGGCATCTAAGCAAAGGATGAGCAAGTGGGTGGTCGAGGCCATCTTGCTTGCTTACGGTTCGGCCCATCAGCCTTCACCTTGGCTGTAAGGGCTCATTCCACCAGGAGTATGGCTGCCTCTACAGCTCTTCTTTCAGGAGCTTCTCTTCAGGATGTTTGTGATGCGGCAGGCTGGTCCTCACCGCACACTTTCGTTAGATTTTATTCCCTTGATCCTAGCTCCACTCTCGGGGCTCAGGTTCTCTCGTCGGTTTGTGTCTCCTAATGACACACGACGGGGATTTGGTCGTATGGGGATGTGGGTATTGCGTTCCCACTGCGATTACACGCAGCGGTAGTCCCTGAAGGGGAACGTCCCGGGTTACGTATGTAACCCTAGTTCCCCGAAGGGACGGACGCTGCGTGTCCTGCCATACTCCCGGCATCCCCTTGGGTCGCTTGCTTCAGTAACTTTAAGCTGGCGTATTGTGTGCTCAGGGGATATTTGTAGCTTCCTGGTCGATGACGTCACTCGCTATGACGCTCCATCTCTCCATTGACTGATTTCATTCATGCTTCAGACGCGTTACGCTGGAGGGCGTTCCCACTGCGATTACACGCAGCGTCCGTCCCTTCGGGGAACTAGGGTTACATACGTAACCCGGGACGTTTCAATTTCCATTAAATGCAATTAGCTGAACTTTAGAGTGTTTTAACCCACGTAAATACATATTTATATATAACACACAGTAAAATTGCAATCAAGTACCTTAAATGTGCTTTAGTATGTTAGTCAACTTTTCAAGTGTATTTCTTTTAAGTACAACAAAAGATTAAAACATAATTATTTAAAATGTATCTCTATTTTTTATATCCTTTTAAGATTTAAAGTATAATGCAAATGCACATTCAGTACATTTAAGTGCACTTTTTTTTCATAAGGGATGTGCTATAATCCAAAACTTACAATAGTTCGGTGTGAGGAACAGACTTAATTCACTGATTATCTTCCCCTCGAACATAGCGCTCAAATATAATTTGTGCAAGCGCATATTTAAACTTGCCGCATTGCAACGCTACAGGTTCATGATGTGACTTATAATGTAGTACATATCGCACACAGTTTTTTAATATGGAGTGATACAACTTCATAATAACATTCACTGAGCTCATTATATTATAAGTTCTAGGTAATATATCTAGATCCAAATTCAGAAATATCATGAAACTTTAATATATTTTCAAATGTATTCATATTTGAATTTATAAAACGGCTTACAGTTCAAAACATTACAAATTATTTGTAAATTATTATTAATGAAAGTTATGGAAAATGTTACCTAGGAAACAACACTTTCCCTAATTTGCCAAAAGCAAACATCATTAGTAATGATATTCCATTCTGCATAAATAGAATTTGCCTGAATGTTGTTTGTTATATCATTACTGGCACTCTACCGCTAATGACTAATTTCCACAAACTGTTTCCATGGATGCATACGGCCGAAGCTACATAAATATCACTAACATGAGGCATAATGTTTAATGAGCATTATCATCACGAGTAAAATGTGATTGAAAGCATCTGTAGCCCTTCGGGCCGCATCAGATCTGAGTCAAGTCTCCTGACACTGGATTTGTAGTTGGTAAAGAGATGCATCTACATATCAAAGCATCTGCTGAAGTGATGTGGAGGATGCGAACCCCTCGAGAAAAACAGTGTGATGAGGGTCAAACAAAGGCTAGAGGCAGACGGGTATACTACAACCGCAAACAGAGAAAAATGTTAATCAATAATAATGTTTTTATAACTTAACCCCATTAAGTTATAAAAACTTTATGTTTTAACTTAACTTTTAAGTTCCCCAAGCTTAAGTTATAAAGACATGGGGAACTTTTATCCAAGTTTTCCTGGGAATCAAGACCATGACCTTGACATTTCTACTGTACATCAGAGGGGAACATTATCAACAAATAATGGCTTCAATTTAGTCTTTTCCTCACACAAAGCTAATACTCAACAGTGTAAATGCTCTTCACACTTGGAATACAGTATGAATATCATATTTTCAATTTTTTTCTCCAAAAGTTGGTGTGAAAAACAACATGTGCATGATATTTTTAATTCAGGGGATTTCAAACTTTTTGATGCCAAGGTCTCCCAAATTGTGATTCTATGTTCAATGTTTAAGAATGTGTTAAGTAAATTACAATTACTGATTACAAAGGTGGCAATTATGTACTAAATCCTTTATGGACAGTATTAACTTCTAATTCTAAATCTAAAGATAACAAAATCTAATATATATGTACAGCATTTTTCAAAATAAATCCAAATCCAAATAAGGTTTACTGAGAATACTGCCATATGAAACCCAGTGAGAGAAAGCTAAATATGACAGGCACAACACAAGCACAACGTTTTCTTGCAGATTTGTTGTTAGTGTTTAAAACTGTGCTATGATGCACGTGGCAAAGTGAGCTATGCTGTGCCCTCATTTAGTTTGTCCTTTTAAACAGGGGCAGGAGATTAAAAAGAGCAATAAACCACGCTCAGCTCAAACATCCTTTTGTTGCCTTCAAAACACTACAGAAAATAAAGGAAGACCACGGCAAATCACGGCAGAGCCTTTCTGAAAATATTTAATCCACGGCTGTCCTTCCGCCTGTGGAGAAGATTGTGTTCTTGCTGAAAATAAGTGCACTATTTCCCCCTTTCTTTGAGCTTTACCAAACTACTCAGAGCATAAAAGCACATACATAGGAAATGATTACACGACGCAGGGTTCTGGTTTCAGTAACGTCACAATGGACACTTAATTTACTAAACTCATTTTCAGCTCATTTAGCTTTATCAAAATGACACTTAAACCCCAATTATTCCTTTTTTTAATGTTTCAAATAGGTTTAAACAGGCTTGAAGGGGGTGGATTGGAATCCACTGCTGCTTCAATGTATATGTAATGATTGATTATAATTAAGGTATTAATCAATATTTTTCCTTCTAAATATCAAATGAGTTGAATGACTTCTCTGGAGATTGTACTTTATTTATATAAGTTACCAGTGTGATTACTGAAATGTTCTTTTCATGTATTCTTTAATGTCTGTATTTGATATCTGAATGCAGTGCTTGCTTATTTAACCCAGCTTCCAGAAATGAAATAGGGACTTGTTTTGTGTTTGAGAAAGGTCTTCAATGTGTTAAAACATGTAGGGGTCATTGAAGCCAATAGTTTAAGGGGCCATTTCTTTGTTAAAGCCTTTCTTTCCAGTTAGACTAAAGTTTAGCTATCCTTGAGAGAAAGAACACATTATCTTGATGTTTTGAGAGGACTCTCCTGTTTATAGTTAGAGCCTGGCCAAATCCAACCTTGGAAAAGCTGTGTGTCGGTGTGTGTGTTAGTCTTCTTGGTTACAGGTTAAGGAACCACTGGCATTATTGGAGATTGACTGAGTTGTTGTTCTGGACATGCTGGCGCCCAGCGACCCAAATCTGCGACCTGGAAGGTCATGACGTGCCTAACTTCAGCTGCATAATCGATGGAGATATGCTTCAGTCTATCTGTATATGTGTGGAAAATTACTGTGTTTATCTATTTCATAGCCAATGAGAATCATTCATCCTGTAAGCAATGACATAGCTTAGACCTTGGAAATCGTATAACTGCTGTGATCTTTGTAACTGTAAGGGGGGCGGCCGATGAACTCCTGTGCGAGTATTGAAGCTGACTTCTGCTGATGAAACTGCAAACTATCTTCAGTAAAACTTTTCTTTAATTTTTTATAATTCTGACTCTGGGTCTTCATTCTTCATATCTGGTTCTGGGTCTTTAACTGTATACCCCTTACAGGCTACTAATAAAGCTAATTGTGGATACATGAAACAACCCATACAAAAATGCAATATATGGCCATATACTGTATGTACTTATATTTTAAATAGCATGTCATATATCTATACATATATTTGACTTATCTGAGAACACAATATATGCCTGCAACATATATGAACATTTATGTGCCCAAACATGTGAAGAAAATATTTGAGTTCATCCATATATGATACCATATATCTGCATATATTACAGTATAGTATTGGTTTCTCGCATATATAGACAACAATAAGTATAAATATGTGACATACATATTTGTTTCCCACATATTTAATAAATGTATGTAAACATACATGCATATGATACTGATGCATTTTTAAAGCTGTGGCATATGATTATGGTGTATATATATGCATATATACATATATATGCGTCTTACATATATTTAACATTTATGTGCATATACGGGAAAATATATGGCACTTACATGAAAACGGCCATTTTTGCTATATTTTGAAATATGTTTTATTTATGTCTATGTGTTTTATATATATAAATTTTGCATACAGTATATTCTCAAATAGGCAGCAGACATACATGGGCACTGACATTATATATGTAATTTACATATATTGACATATATTACATTTCTGTATGGGAACTAGAACTAGAAATCACAATCAGGCGTGCGTTTCCTGATAACGACATAACTCGCTGCTTAAGCACAGTAGTACGATGCATCGTTGTACAAACTAACTAGCAAGTCACGATTGTTTCCCGAACATGGTCATGTCGTTAATACAAAGTTCTGTCATGAAAGTATAGATGGCGCAGGCTGATCGGTCCTTAACTCAATCTGCTTGCAATCACATCATCTCTATAGGGCAGAGCTGATTGGTTCCTGCTGTATCAGTAGCCAATGAGCTCGCTGCTCAACCTTCAAATACTTCGTCAGCATTTTCTGTAGCAGTGCAGTGCTTTCAGAAACCCTCCACCTTCCCCAGCTCCACCTGTATAGATCTGCTACGGGTAATTCATCTTGTACAGCAGCAGTAGGATGTTGTCACGATTTTGGTCTTGTCTCTGTCATGTTTTGGTTTGTTCATGTCATGTTCCATGAATCAATCAGTTTGTCAAAAGGATAAAATATAGACTTTTTACTTGCAATTGCAATTTTTTCTCGAAATGTGAGATATAAACTCGCAATTCAGAGAAAAAAAAGTCAACTCACAATTCTGACATTATAACTCGCAATTGCAAGTGTATATGCACAATTCTGAGAAAAAAAGTCAGAATTGCAAGATTAAAATAATTGCGTGAAAAAAAAAACTGTGAGATAAAAAGTAGCGAAAAACAAGCGTCCATAACTATGAATAAAATAAAATTTAAAAAATGGCATTCTACAGAGTCATGCCATTATTGTCAGGTTTATGGTCTTTGTTTGGTTTGGTTTTGTTTGTTCCAAGTTCCTGTGTTTATTTCCTGTCTTCCTTAGATGACATAGTGTGTGACTTTGGTATGTTTACATGATAACAATGTATTACAAACTTGAACAACGATAACAGTTTTGTTTTCAAAAGTTTGCGTTTTCAGGCCCCCAAAATGCCGTTGTCGTGTAAATGAACAGCCAAAACTGAAAATGGTGTGCTGTAAACGGTCCCTAGTTTCCTAGTTGTTTGTTACACTAGCAGGCTATTGTGTCACCTGCCCCTTGTTAACTCACTCTATTCTCTTTATACTCCGCTCAGTTTAGTTCTTTGTGCTTTCTTATGTCTGTTTTAAGTGGTTGTTATTTTCGTGCATCTTGATCTCTCTCCCGAGTGTTAATTTGAGTTATAGTTTTTTAAGGTTTTACAGCTGCAACTAGATCCTGCTCAAACTGATCCTTGCTGCAACCACTGTGACAATTATAAGAGCCTTTACATAATAGTACAATATTTTAATTGTTAGTATACGGCCAGTGGGTGAGATAAGTTGTGTATAACAGCCATGGTGTCTTTCCACACATAGCATCTGTCTTTATTTTCAGGCAGCGGAATGGTTTTCCGGGGGTTTGACAGTGGTGGTGTAGAGTGCTGGGATTTGCGCTGACACACACCATAATAAAGTTAATAAAGATGGAGTGTTTTATGTTCATCAGAAGAACTGCTGGGCCGCATCACACATCTAATGTGAGTGAGAGTGACAGCTGGAAATGCACATGAAAGCAGTTGTGCAGGCTATAAATTAAACGTGAGGCTCTTTGAGAAATGTGTTTGCTTAACAAAATAACTTTAGACCAAAAAAGTACTTCAAAACATAACTGATGTGTCTTGAAATTATCACAGAATACTGCTATAGAGTGCAAACACTGCTGTATTTTCATTCATTTACTCTGATTAAAAAAACTCTTCAGTAAAGCGCACCAAACCAACCGCTCTTATGAGGGAATGGACAAAGCATCCCATGAAACATTGCGACTGACAATCAAATCAGATGTTAGGGTACAATATAAAATTTTATTTGAAACGGTGCATGCTCTAACAACGTTAAAATAGAGAGAATTAAAGGTAAATTCACTGCCTTAAGGAAATTAAGTAATCACCTTTGTGGTGATGAATGGATGACAACTAGAAAGCTGACTACATGACATTTAAATGTAGTGTTTCAAGGGATAGTTCACCCAAAAATGAAAATGATGTCATTAATTACTCACACTGATGTCGTTCCAAACCCGTAAGACTTTCGTTCATCTTCAGAAGATTTTTTTTGATGAAATATGAGCGATTTCTGTCCCTCCATTGACAGCTGCGCAACTACCACTTTCAAGGACTAGAAAGGTAGTAAAGACTTCATTAAAGAAATCCATGCGAGTCCAATGGTTTAACCTATATTTTATTAAGCGACGTGAGTGATTTGTTTGCGCAAAAAAAACATAATTTACCACTTCATTATATAAAATAAATCTCCAATGCGCATTCACTAGAGCTCCACGACGCATGTGTGTTGTGTTGACGCGAGAGCAGACGTTGTTGCGTGAATGCGGGTTGGAGATTATTGTATTGTAAACAAAGTGGTAAATTATGTTTTTTTGACGATCCCAGACATATATATGTACAATAACTGATTATGAAAGTAAAAGTACATGCAGAATAAGGCATTAATATGTGCTTTAGTGAGAACTGGACCAAAAACGTTCACCACAAAGACAAAAACTCACCTGAAGGTCATCTGAAAGACTTGTCCCAGGATCACCTGTTGGCTTTTATTATTGTACCCACGGAGCATCTCACTGAAGAGTGTGTCGTTGAAGCGTGAGTCTTGTCTCACACACTTGGGTCCTTCACAGTGATCGGCCAGAAGAAGACAGGAGCGGCCGTCAGCAGCGAGCTTGTATTCCTGCACACACCTGAGAGATACACACACACACACACACACACACAGGCACGCACGTGCAGACACACACACACACACACACACAGGCACGCACGCGCACACACACACACACACACACACACACACACACACACACACACAGGCACGCACGCCACACACACAAACACACACACACACAGTGACAGCATTGAAAGGGAATTCAGCCAATAAAACTGTGTAGTAAACTGAATATATGATAATGTCTTTACTGTCACTTTTGATCAATTCAATGCCTCTTTAGTGATTAAAAGTATTAATTAATCCATTCTCTGGATGGACGGACAGTTTTAAATTATTACATTGTTTAAAATAATACATTTTTAGCTAACTCTGATTTGTGTATGTACTTTTCTGCAAATCCATAACTTAGACAGTTTCCTCTTATAACAGATCACTCTAAATTGTAATGTGGACATTTTCTGTAAAGCTGCTTTGAAACAATGTCTATTGTAAAAAGCGCTATACAAATAAATTTGAATTGAACTGAATTTGTGCTTTTTATATATCTATTTATGTGCTTGAATTAAAATGCATGCACTCACCCACAGAACATGAGCACATTGCTGGATGTCGGGTCATCGGGAAGAGGAACCAGTTGCTGAAGACACAACTGCTCACAGCCTCCATTGAACCCGTCCGTACAGTCTGTTCCCAGCGAGTAGTCATAGCAACCCGAGCCATCCTTCATGGGCCTCAATCCTTCTGGGCACTACGAATGATTTGAGATGAGAGAGATGGACACAGAGATCAACATCAGCATGCCGGTCTGGACCTTCTGTTACCAGGTAACAATAAAAACTCCTGAGACAGTGTGTATTCCCAGTGGGGTGTTATTATGTGATGAAGAAAGCAGTTTCTCAGGAAGGAAAGGGTGTTAATGAGGGTTGCCAAGGCAGTGCCAAATAATTCAGAAAAAATAACCACAGCCTCAGTAAGACACCCATTAAACATACATGCCAAACTGACCAAGCCCACATGTTCAGAGGCAAGAGAGTGACCAATTAGATCGTTATATATTTATAAGAAAATGTGCATGAGCAAAAGTAGAGGATGCTTGTGTCACGGCGGGGCAGTTAAGGAAGAGGAGAGGAGGATATAATGTGCAGCTTTACTGTTATTAACAAAAATAACAAGGAATATAACTAGAACGGATACAGAGAAGAAGGCAAATGAAACAGCTTTACAGACAAGTGTAATAATAACACTCAACCAGAAAATGAGGAAATTACATTAAATTCAAAGGTAAACAAGGAACTCAAGGAACCTTAACAATACACAGGTGAGGATAATAATTACTATTGAAACAAACTAGCATTGGAGACCAAGGTAACTAAGACAGAAAATAACGATAACATAAACTAAGCATCCTAGACAGCAACATAGTGTCGGCCCAGATGCGGCCCACATCTGGTACACTTGGATACACAACGTACGAGATGTGGGCCGACACTATGTTGGTATCTGGGATACGTTTAAATCCATTTTTAGGCTTAGGCTGGACATACTTCCCCACTATTTAGTAGGTGAAAAACAGTATCTGACAAAAGATTTCCGAATTCACAGTACTCATTAGAGTAGGCAAGAAGTACCCAGATGACCTTCTACTTCTGGTGAGATACTGTTGTGTGTATTCAATGGACATTTTACTATCCAATGAGGCCACGGGAGAGGATTTATGAAGTGACGCAACTGACGCTGTAGGTCACATAACAATATGGCATATGTACGTCTAGATTACATTCATACTACACACATTCTTTTTTTACTTTTTACTTTTATGTGTTGATTTACACACAACATTTTGAAAATGGGTTTCAAAGTGGAAATTTTTTAAAACAGTCTCAGTGTAAACAACAAAACCGCAAATCTCTGAAGACGATGTCATGCACATGCGTATTACATGCAGAATACAGCGTTTTTAGTCGTTTTCGCGGATCCGTGTGAATGGGGATCGTTTTGAAATTGGTGTCGTCTGTACGCGGAAAACTCACATGAAAAATGTCTCTAGTTACTATTGTAACCCAAGTGCCCTGAAGGGAACAAGACCCTGCTTGACAACGCTTTGGGAACGCCCCTGCGTGAGTGCGTCATGAAGCACGTATGAAATCAGTCCAATGGCGAGACGGAACGTCATAGGCGGCTGACGTCATCGACCAGGAAACTATATAAGCACCCCAAAACACAAGCGCGTCAGCTTCTGATAAGACTGAAGCAAGTGCTCACGGGCATGCTGGGAGTATGGCATAGACACGCAGCGTCTCGTTCCCTTCAGGTAACTAGGGTTACATACGTAACCAGAGACGTTCCCTATCAGGGAACTCGAGCTGCGTGACAACGCTTTGGGAACGCTAATACCAACGTCGCCATACGAGCAAGTGTCCGTCGTGTGAAGTCAGAGCGCACATTCGGACGAAAGCACCTGCACCCCTGGAGTGGAGCTGAAGTCGAGATGATAAAACTTCACGAATGTGTGCGGTGAGGACCAGCCTGCTGCATCACAAACATCCTGGATTGATACTCCTGACAGGATAGCCTTAGAGTCAGCCATACTCCTGGTTGAATGAGCCCGGACAGCCAAAGGAGAAAGCTGACCGGCAGACTCATAGGCAAGTGAGATGGCCTCGACCACCCACTTGCTCAACCTCTGCTTAGATACTGGACAGCCCTTCTTAGGGGGTCCAAAGCAAATGAATAGCTGTTCACTCTTTCTCCACAGGGCAGCTCTGTGGACGTACGCATCTAGGGCCCTAACAGGGCAAAGCAGATTTAGTTTCTCTTGGTCCGACGTCAGAAATGGAGGAGGACAGAAAGCCTGCAGTACAATAGGCCTGACCACATTGGTTGGTACCTTGGGAACGTATCCCGGGCTAGGGAGGAGGAAAGCCTTCACCATGCCTGGTGCAAATTCCAAGCATGAGGGAGAGACCGACAGAGCTTGGATATCTCCTATTCTTTTTAATGAAGATATAGCCAGAAGAAAGATAGTTTTAAGAGTGAGGAATTTCTCCAAAACTTCTTCAATGGGCTCGAACGGTGCTAGAGAGAGACCTTCTAGAACAACCGCCAGGTCCCAGGTCGGCACCCTCGTGCGAACAGCTGGCCTCAGCCTCAGAATGCCACGAAGGAAACGGGTTACAAGTGGGTGTCTCCCGAGAGAAGCACCACTCAAAGGGACGTGGTAAGCAGATAAGGCCGCCACATACACCTTCAGTGTGGAGTTGGATAACCCTGTGGAGAAACGCTCCTGAAGGAAATTCCAGCACTGCACCCACCGGGCAGTTAACTGGGTCCAGCTGGTGTTCTCCACACCAAGAGGTGAACATTTTCCACCTCAAGGCATATCATTTCCTAGAGGCCGGAGCTCTGGAGTGGAGGATGGTCCACTCCAGTCGAGCGACCAGATTCTATGAGCTGGGCCCCCTCAGAGGCCAAGACCACAACCTCCATAGATCTGGGCGGGGGTGAAGTATCGACCCGCTCGCCTGAGAGAGAAGGTCCCTCCTCATCGGAATCTCCAGAGGAGAGCCGTCGAGGAGAGAAATTAGGTCCGCAAACCAAACTCGGGCCGGCCAGTACGGGGCTACCAACAGTAGACTGACCCCGTCCCGGTGAACCCTCTTCAGAACTCCTGGGAGCAGAGCAATCGGGGGAAATGTGTACAGGCGTGACCTCGGCCACACCTGTACCATCGCGTCCAACCCCAGAGGGGCTGGAGGACTTAGGGAAAACCACAGTTGGCAGTGTGATGTTTCCCTGGATGCAAATAGGTCTACCTCGGCACGGCCTACCATAGAAGGATCTGGCGAGCCAGCTTGTATAACGGGCGCAAACGCAGACCCCCCTGATGGTTTATATAAGAGACCACCGATGTGTTGTCTGACCGGACAAGAACATGGTGACCTCTCAGGTCTGGGAGGAAGTGTTTCAGAGCCTGAAACACCGCCATCATTTCTAGACAATTTATGTGCCAATGAAGATGATGGTCCTGCCACAGACCCTGGGCCAAGCGACCACTCATGATCGCCCCCCAGCCTGTGAGAGAGGCGTCCGTCGTTAGTGTTACACAACGACACGGAGCCCCCAACACAGGACCTAGGGACAGGAACCAAGGTTCTTTCCACATAGCCAGAGCACGGAGACACCATCGCGTGACCCTGAACTTGCGGAGCGGGTTTCCCCTCGGGGAGAACCCCTTGGTCCTAGCCACCACTGCAGTGGTCTCATGTACAGCAGGCCGCAAGGTTTAACGTTGGACGCTGCTGCCATCAGACCCAGAATCCTCTGATATTATTTTACAGTGATTGACTGGCCTAGCTTTGCCTGTTTGACGGCTAAGAGAATCGAAGCTATACGAGCAGGAGACAGACGTGCCTGCATCGTCGTCGAATCCCAAACCACGCCCAGAAAAGTGGTCCTCTGTACTGGAGAAAGCACACTCTTCTTGGCGTTGAGCCTCAACCCCAACTTTTTGATATGGGCGAGAACGACATCTCGATGCCGAATCGCCTGATGCTCAGATTGAGCCAGAATCAACCAATCGTCGATATAGTTTAAAATGCGGATGCCCAGGAGTCGCAGCGGAGCCAGAGCTGCATCCATACATTTCGTGAAAGTTCGGGAAGACAGTGCTAGGCCGAACGGAAGAACCCGATACTGGTACGCTTCGCCCCCGAAAGCGAACCTCAGGAACTTCCTGTGTTGTGGAAGAATGGAAATGTGGAAGTACGCGTCCTTTAGATCTATCGTGACAAACCAGTCCTCGGACCTGATCTGTGACACGATCTGCTTGAGAGGAAGCATTTTGAATTTGAGCTTCCCTACTGAGCGATTTAACATGCGCAGATCTAAAATTGGACGCAACACCCCATCCGTCTTTGGAACGATGAAATATCGGCTGTAATAACCCAACTCTCTGCTGGGAGGAAAAACTCGTTCTATAGCCTCCTTCAGCAGGAGAGTTTTCACCTCCTGTTCCATAACCAGAGCCTGCTCGGGGACCACCACTGTGGGCAGAACCCCTCTGAAGCGAGGCGGGCGTGATCTGAACTGAATCGCGTACCCCTTCTCGATAGTCTGCAGGACCCAATGAGATACATTTGGAAGGCTTTTCCACTCTGCCAAAAATTCTACTAAGGGTACCAGTCTCTCGAGACTGGCCTCTGGAATGTTTTGAGTTGCACACAGTACCCTGTCACGGCGCACCGGCAGGGAACAACTGGTCTGACCACTCTAAACCGCTCCTCAGAGCGGGCGAGCGTCCCTCGGGAAAGCGCTCGCTGGGACCGTCTACGCCCCGGCACGCAGGCGGGGTTGGCAGAACGGGCTCCTGAGGGCACCGAGAGAGAACGGGCGCTGTGTACTGCAGCGAACACCTTTCTCTCTTGGTGGGGACCACCCTCAGTACCCTGACGTTTCTGGCGTCAAGGCTTCTTCTTCGGCGGAGCCTTCCTGGCGACAATAACCGTCCTCAGATCGGCCTTGCCCCTGGAAGACCTAGTCTGAGAGCGCCGCGCCTCGGCCCAGTCTTGCTGGGGAGGAGCACGAGACGCGACAATCCTTTTCTGTTGCGCCCGGTGTGAGGAGCTACTCAACGACCGGGGCTGCTCCCGCCCAGCAGCCCCGGAGACATGAACACGGAGGGGGAGAAATTTATGGAGCGCCGCCGCCTGCTTTTTCTCTTCCTGAAACCTCTCGATGACCGAATTCACTGAGTCACCCAAGAGGCCAGCAGTTGAAAGCAGGGGGTCGAGGAGAAAAGATTTTTCCTTTTCCTTCATGTTGGATAAATTCAACCATAAGTGTCTCTCCGTTGACACCATGGCTGCCATAGAACGGCCCACTGATTTGGCCGTCTCCTTGGTTGCACGGAGAGAAAGATCTACTGCCTGACGTAATTCTCGAATTACGTCAGCACTAATTTCATCCCCCTCACTCATATCTTTTAAAAGGTCTGCTTGATATGCTTGTAATATCGACATAGTATGTAAGCATGCTGCCGCTTGACCTGCCGTCGAGTAAGCTTTGCCCACCAAAGCCGAGGTATTTCTTAATGGCTTTGTGGGCAATGCCGGTGTCTTAACCCCTTACCAGTCGCCCCCCTTTTTGGCAATCGAGTGCAAAATGACATACCCATAATAAAATGGTTGTTGCTAAGGAGTCCTTCTGACTATACACAAAACCAAGGTATCATTTAAAAGCTAACACTTGACAGTTTACTGTGAAAAACTCAGAATTGCTCTAGCAATTACTAATAGAGAGATAAAGCAGCTCAAAAACAATGCACAATTTTTTTGAATGTAAAATTCGGGATCACCAGGGATCCGTGCGGCTCAAGGGGTATGACGATGCCGTATCTGGAAATAGATGGCTCGCTAGCGTTTCTTCAGCCTTAGGCATCGCCCCATAACCATAATTCTTAGCCCCAGAAATATTTGAATAAACAGATGTTTGCTGGCTAAATATTCTGGATGACACTGGTCTTTTCCATGACCTCGACACCTCGGTGTGGAGGTCAGGAAAGAATGGAAGACACCGGCGTGGAGGTGCAGCACGAGACGGCAGAAATCTTTCATCTAGTTTACTTTTTGAATGAGATTCCTGTCTATCAGCTAGCCATTCGATGCTTAATTTTTCTACAGCACGAGTGAGCACCTACATAAGCTCCTCACTAGCAGGAGACTGAAGTGACGAGTCCCCAGTCTCTGCTGTATCAATACTTTCAACATTCAGATCCTCAAAACTGGATAATTGAAGTGATGGTGCCTCAGCCTGGGGGGAAGAAACCGCAGTGCGTGCTTCCACACCCGGATCTGAGGCACTGGATCTACCAGGTAAAGGCTGAGATAAGGCAGAGCCCGTCTCAATCCCCGCTGATAGATCCATTTGCGATCCCCATGATAGCAGCCTCCGCTGTGCCTCGGCAGCAGCGGGACCCGAACTGCGGGGAGCGCGCACCGAACCACTCTCCTCGAAGAGGGCTCGGCGGGAGCGGAGCGTTTTCATTCTCGCCATTGGACTGATGTCATACGTGCTTCATGACGCACTCACGCAGGGGCGTTCCCAAAGCATTGTCACGCAGCTCGAGTTCCCTGATAGGGAACTTCTGTTTTAAGCATATTGTTGTAGTCTAAAAGTACCGTAAGTCTCTTTGATGTGGCTCGGGTCCCTCCTTTACTGTTTTCATGTACTGTATCATTCGTCTGGTTGAAAATTGTAAATCCAGTTTTGATATTTGAGGTATAATGCATGGTGCACAAATAGTGTGGGATGACTTGCACTGCAGAGTTGGACGTTTGGGATTTGCAAAAGTTATTTTTTCCTTTTTTCACTCGTGGTAAAACAAAGTTTCGCTTGAAGTATATCATGGCCTTAAAGCACGGCAAGTCGTTGATAACTGTGAGTTCCCTTTCGTGGGAAATCCTACGTCTCGTCGGAGGAGTTTCCAACGAATTGGGATCATGCTAGGGAGACCAACTGCCTTCGAGTGAACTAAAACGAGCCAATAAACATTGGCATGCAAGATTTGCATTCCGCGCGCCACCTACCAGTGCGTGTATAAAGCGGAAGCAAGCGCATACACATTTGCTTTTGGCTTCGGAGCCGACCGGTTGTCTCCTCTGAGTGAATGAGTTCAAGAAAGTGTTTTCTTTGTGCTCAACAACTCTGCTCTTTTTCTGGATCTCTCTGTGTTGGTGTGACGGCGCTTCAGTGATCTTCGCGAGCTCCAGCTGCCGGTTGTGGTTACACGCTATCTACATCTTACAAAAGAGCTGTTTTCACTGCTGGTATTCGGTTGAGTGCACACAGCGGCCTTGCAGTTTCCCCGCTGTGTTGCCGCGTTGATCCCTGCGTGCTTCAGCACAATAAGAGAGCATTCTCTAAAAGAGTAACACGGGTGAAGATCGCGTCCTTTTCAGGATGAGGTTTCATCCGTGTGTTTCTGGATGCGGTAGATATCTGCCATCGGTTGATGGTCACGATCGCTGTCTCTCGTGCTTGGGCCTCATGCACACGGAGGCAGCCCTGGCGGGGTAACCCCACGCTCCCCTCCCGCGCCTGTAGGTTCTCTTCCAGTCTGACTGGAAAGGCCTACAGCGCGTGCGGAGAAGCTGCTTCTGCCCTGCATGCCATGGCGCTTCTCCAGATCCACCAGGCCAAAGCGCTCTCTGACATGCAGGAGGGTGGTACCGACCCAGGGGTGCTCCAAGAGCTGCGTATGGCGATGGACCTCGCCCACTGGGCGACGAGAGTCACCGCACGCTCCCTGGGTCGGGCGATGTCCACGCTGGTGGTCCAGGAGCGACACCTCTGGCTCACCCTGGCCGATATGCGCGAGTTGGACAAGTCCAGGTTCCTGTACTCCCCCATATCCCAGGGTGGCCTCTTCGGCGACGCGGTGGAGAGCTACGCCCAACAGTTCTCCGCCGCCCAGAAGCAGTCGGAGGTTATCAAGAACATCATGCCTCGGAGACGGCCTGCTGCTGCCCCGTCCCCGTCGCCTGCGCCTCTGGCTGCTCGTCGCCGAGGGCGCCCTCCTGCCGCCGGCCTCCGCCCCTGCCCAGCCTAGGCAGCAGCCCCCTAAGCAGCAGGGTGCCGGCCGCAAGAGAGCTGCCCAGCCCGCTCGGGAGTCGTCTAAACCTCCCGGGAAGAGGAGAGGGAAGCGACCCTGAGACGAGCGACCCAGAGGACGCAGTGGCTGCTCGTCGGGAGGGAACCTCTGTTCCTCTCCTTCCTCCGGAGGGCCGGGTGGAGAATCTTTTTTTCCCTTTTTCTTTCTGTTCTGGTACCCAAAGTTTCAATAAAATAGCAGTTTCTACTTCCTCTGGGTCACTCACGGTCGAGTCTGGCAGCCGAGGTCGGCCAAGTGCCTCGCCGCTCCCAGTCTCCCCCGTCCAAGAGGGTCAGAATGACAGTGTGCGCCGCCAAGTTGCCTCGCCGCTCTCATTCCCCTCACCCCAGCGCTCAGACGCCAGTGACCCGCTATGGCTTCGTCACTCTCGTCTCCCGCTGGCCAAGGAGGTGTGGAAATCGGGATACCTCCCCGTTTCCCCTCCTTCCTTCGCCTTGGGACAGCCAGCAGCTGAACGCCTCCGAGCCTTCCCTGTTGCCTGCTGCCCCCCGGTGGAAGCAGGTAGGTGTTGCCCCGCACACCCAGACCACTCTCTTGGCCGCAGTAATGCTTCCGGAGTCCGGTCCCTGCCTTCTAGCTCGCTGACCCTCCGCGGGTACGCCGGTGATTCGCGTGGGCTCGTTGGTACGGTCTCTTGAAGCCTGGCTTCAAGCCTCGGCTTGGCCCTGTCGCCCCGTGTCTTCACGAAAGTCGTGGAGGCGGCCATTGTTCCTATGAGAGAACATGCCGTTCGCGTTCCCAACTATCTCGATGACTGGCATGTAATAGCTCACTCGCGAGATCTGTTGTGCGAACACAGGGACTTTGTGCTCCAACACCTCAGCCGATTGGCACTTCAGGTCAACTGGGACAAGAGCAAACTCTGCCCCACGCAGAGGATCTCTTATCTCGGTATGGAGTTGGACTCGGTCGGTCAGACTGCACGCCTCACCGAGGAGTGCGTCCAGTCAGTGCTCAACTGCCTCAAGTCTTTTCAAGGCAAGTCTGCGGTCCCACTGAAACAGTTTCAGAGGCTCCTGGGGCATATGGCAGCCGCAGTAACGCCGCTCGGCCTGCTTCATATGAGACCGCTTCAGTTCTGGCTTCACGATCGAGTCCCGAGATGGGCGTGGCAGAGCGGCACGTTCCGGGTCAACATTACCCCGCACTGTCGCCAAACCTTCAGTCCTTGGTCGGACCCTGTGTTTCTACGGGCCGGAGTTCCCTTAGTCCAGGTGTCCAGGCATGCTGTGGTTTTCAGAGATCCTTCCATTCCTCTGAGGAAGGATCTACTTTCTCAGAGACGGGGCACCCTATGGCACCCGCGTCCAGACCTCTGGAATCTTCATGTCTGGTCCCTGGACGGGACGCGGAGGTTCTAGGTGGCCTACAACAGGCTGTGGTAGACACCATCACTTCAACTAGAGCGCCCTCTACGAGTCGCCTCTATGCGTTGAAGTGCAACCTGTTCGTCGATTGGTGTTCTTCCCACCGGGAAGACCGATCAGAGTTGTGCTCTCCTTCCTGCAAGATGGGTTGGAGAGAAGGCTGTCTCCCTCCACCCTCAAAGTGTATGTTGCCGCAATAGCCGCTCTTCACGATGCAGTAGAAGGTAAGTCATTAGGAAAGCACGACCTGGTCATCAGATTCTTTAGGGGTGCCAGAAGGCTAAATTCGCCTCGTAATCCGCACCCCGTACCCTCTTGGGACTTAACTCTAGTGCTCAGAGCACTTCAGAGGGCCCCCTTTGAGCCATTGCAAACGGTTGAGTTCAATATCCTGTCTATAAAGACAGCTGTCCTGTTGGCTTTGGCCACCTTTAAGAGGGTAGGGGATCTGCAGGCTTTTTCGATCGACGAATCGTGCCTTGAGTTCGGGCCGGGCCTTTCTCATGTTGTTCTGAGACCCCGGCTCGAATATGTGCCCAAGGTTCGTACCACTCCATTTGTAGATCAGGTAGTGAACCTGCAAGCGCTGCCCCCGGTGGAGGAAGACCCAGCCCTTGTTTTTCTCTGTCCCGGCCGCACCTTGCGTTGTTACGTGGACAGAACGCAACGATTCAGGACCTCAGATCAGCTCTTCGTCTGTTACGGAGGCCAGCAGAAGGGGAAGGCTGTCTCCAAGCAGAGGTTAGCCCACTGGCTAGTGGATGCTATCGTCCGGGCTTATGCTTCCCAGGACGTGCCTTGCCCACCTAGGTTGAGGGCACACTCTACTAGGAGTGTTGCCTCCTCCTGGGCTTTGGCGCAAGGCGCCTCGCTGACAGACATCTGTAGAGCTGCGGGCTGGGCGACACCTAACACGTTCGCTAGATTCTATAGCCTCCGTGTTGAACCTGTTTCCTCTCGTGTACTCGCTATGGCCAGTAACGCAAGAAATTAGGTTATGTCGGCTTGCTACGCCATTCCCGCCCACGGCCGGATACGGGCGTCTTCTTACTCCGTTGGTTCCCCAACATACAGCTAACCTCGTGAGTTCCTCCATCACCCCTTCGGCACCAGGCGAGGCGGATCGCCCGGCGCTAGGTCTATTGCCTCTCGTGGGAGTTGTGTGTAGACTGGGTGGCCTACAGTGGTCCCTTCGGCGACCCATTTTCTCCACGATCCAGCTACCCTCCGGGCTAGCATCGTGTCTTCCCCTAAACAGACCATTCTGTCGTCCTTGCTGAGTACGCTCCCACCCCTCGGGCTGGGACTACCTCAAGGACTGCCATGTGTTTCACTACCCCAGGTAGTACACGGGTTAGTACACATGTGTATTCCAGTGCCTCCCTTCGGGCGGGCTTGGGCTTCTGCAGCGTTCCCTCCCACAGGTTGGGTACGCTTTCCCAGTGTTATCCATATCCACTGAGAGGGTCTTCCAGAACAGCAGTGTGATTTTCCTAGCTAGCTCCCGCCAAACACGATAAGAAACTGCCTCGGCGGGTAGCTAAGCTGGGCGCTGGAAGGGGCCAGCACCATGGCGTTTTGTTAGGGATCCCAGTTCGTTGGAAACTCCTCCGACGAGACGTAGGAGTTCCCACGAAAGGGAACGTCTCGGTTACGTATGTAACCCTCGTTCCCTGAGTAGGGAACGGAGACGTCTCGTCCCGTCGCCATGCTGCTGTACCTTCGCGGAGGACTGGACACCGTCCGGCTCCTCAGCGAAAAGCAAATGTCTATGCGCTTGCTTCCGCTTTATACCCGCACTGGTAGGCGGCGCTCGGAATGCAAATCTTGCATGCCAATGCTCGTTTTAGTTCACTCGAAGGCAGTTGGTCTCCCTAGCTTGATCCCAATTCGTTGGAAACTCCTCCGACGAGACGTCTCCGTTCCCTACTCAGGGAACGAGGGTTACATACGTAACCAAGACATTATCTGCACAATTTTTTTATGATCAGTTTCTGTTTTATGTAAATCTTTGCTTGAGGGATTCCAACCAGAAGAATCTTCATTGGGAGAGTGTTTTCTGTACTGATGCACAGATAGATTGTCAATGAAAGAGAAATTTGAATAAGATGACAGTCAACATCGGCCAGAGACACTCAACACACTTCATATTCATTATGTATGTATCTCATATCTGTCCTGCGGGAGATGGGAATGTGCTTGGAGATAACATATGATGGAGTCCATCTGTTGACGATGACATAGGGGTGATGCTTTGAACATTAAAGACTCCACATTTTATATGAATATACTTACATATGAGGCAAGCACAAATATGATCCACTGAAATGGCAATTGTAGTTTGGCAGTGATTCCATCACAATTTATTTTCTAGAAGGTCTACAGACCAACATGAGTGGATGAAAAGCCGTGAAACTAATGATCTGTAGTGCCGCCATGAATCTCATGAATACAATTACACACCCAAATCACAAGAAAAAAAAGAATAAATAAATAAATATACATTATTATTGCAAAAAATATTATTAATATCAATAAGCATATATCCAATACATTAAAGTAGCTTACTTTAATAACAATAAAATGAAATAATAACAATTAATATTTTTAAAAACTATATTAGTCATTTTTATATTATTTATGTATTTAATTAAATAGGTTATAAGGTTGTTTGTGACGTCAGAAATACCAGCGATTTAAAACCGTGTTTTTAAGACTGTCTTTGGTTCACTGCAGTTTTAAGGAGAAATACTCAGCAATGGTGTTGACTTGTGAATTTAAATGCACATCGAAACAAGGCTAATTAATTAAACAACTGAACCATAATGACCATGAACATGGAAACAAAGGAGGAGCGGGAAAATGAACAAAGGAAGACAGAAAATACTGAATACAAACTAGAAGTCCATGAATACAAAAGAAAAACTGAACATAACTGTGACACTTGAATTGATTTACACAAGCACAAACATCTTAAAGCTTTCAAATGTAGGACAACAGAGTATCAGCTCTTAACAGAAGCATCGCAGACTTTCTTCCATAAAGTTCTTGACCATTTTATTTGCTCGTCTGCACTGAAAATGAATCCAGGCATGCAGTATGTATATGATCATCAAAATCACAAATATTTGTCTCATATTTATAAAATAAGATGGCAAGGACACTCTCAGGACAGATCTTTCATTCTGCACACAAGGTCGGTCCCAGAGAGCCAGCAGAGACTGTGAACCGTGAGACCAAAGGCTTTAGATTGCATGAATTCAAAGAAAGCAACAACAACATCAAGTGAGAAATAAAAGAGCAGCGCTGCAAAGCACATCAGCAAAACAAGTGGTGCATTCACTTATTTATTTTTAAGAGTGGGGGTGGGGGGATTTGTGTAGTGTTTTCATGTATTAGTTATTTTTACAGCACACTGGAACTGTGTCCGAAGGACGAGTGCACTGGATTATATAACACAGATATGATAAGATATGAGATACTCTTCATATTGGATAGGATCATACAGTTGGACAACATCAGTCCTGCGTCTGCAATATAATATTGATCACAGTGTTGCTTATGCATGCTTGGGTCATATGCAGGCACCTCTACCATTCTCCCAGAAGCACATGGGTGCTACATATTTCAGTCCGAAACACCAAAATCATGACATTTCATAACACAACACAGCTCAAAACTGGCTGTCATTTGGGTTATACACGTTTTCTTTCACCAAAACTATTATCACCAAATATTTCTCTCATTTTAGTTATTTTAACATCCCTGCTTTCAAAACTAATAATATGGTAAACATTTTGTGCATACAGTAATGCAACCGGCGGTTTTTACTGTACTGTATATTCTGCTGAATTAGAGGCTTTCCTGAAGTACATTTATTTTACAGTACACAATAAGTAATTTGCCACATTTAATGTTGCTTTTACTGTAAAATACTGCAAGAATGTTGAAAACAAACCATATTGCACTGCTGAATGGGAATGGCTGACAACTTTCATAATTTTTCCCTCAGTCAATGCAATAGTTTTACATGGAGACAATGACTAATGTTTGACATTGCATTCTATATACACTACATTGCATATTATTCACAACACTCATAACACCCTGATGAAAAGCGAAGTGGTTGGTATTTTAATAATGGGATTTTTTCAAATAAATTAGCAACATTTTAGAACATAAGAATGATAATTTATCAACAATTCATTTTAGAAGAAAAAAACAACAGCAAAATAAAACAACAGTGCATCATTATTCTGATCAGTGTTCTTATTTATATGCAGCTGACATTGGAGAAAATAAGCTTAGAAATGAAATTAGCAGTTCAGTCTTAAATCTGATACTACCTTGCAATATCTTTTCATATTTAAAATCTTATACAATTATTTGAATTGACTGCAATAAGCTATGTAAGTCATAAAATAGCTTATAGGTTAATATCCCTTAGAAATACCATTCCGTTCATTCATTCATTCATTCATTCATTAAAATTTGCCACTTGTAAAAAAAGTATATAACTATATGAACTATATCAGTCTAAGCGATGAGTTATTCGCAGAGCGCCATTAATACAGAGATTAGGAGAACAAAATAAAAAATGTCTTACAGCACATTCCTAAAGCGCTGATGTAAAACACTCAATGGTCGCCTATAAAAGACGAGCGGTGTGATCTCCATCAGAACAGAAGGCAGAGATGAGAGAAATGAAGGAGTACAGAAACCTCTGTGGCTCAGTCTGTGTTTACTTTCATTAATCAATCTAATCACCTCCAGGTTTTTAATCAGACACTGTGCAATTTAAGCGGCTGCCTTCATCTTAATGAATGCGTGTCCCTCATTATTAATCTCTGGAATTACACGCGTGACCTAATAAAGCTGTTTTGGAGTGACGTTTGACCTGCGGTTCAATAGAGGTTTTTTAAGAGTGGCACAGACACACTTACAGACAGTATCAGTGGCTAAAAGATCTGTTTTATAATATGCTTGCATTATTGCTCCCAAAAGAAGCTTATTAAATTACTTAACAATGACAATTACATAAAAAATGAGTAAAAAAATGTCCTTTAATCACCTTCATGTCTTTAAGTGCTAATCAAAAATATAAACTCAAACTGACATGCTTCTGCAAACATTAAAGGCAATTAAATCGAAAACCTGACGACGAGAGAGACTTGTGGACAGAAGTGACAAAAGATTGTTAGGAGAAAAACGACTCTAAAAGCTGTTTTATTATTTTGTCCCCATTGGCTCCTCGCCTCAGATAGGAGATTGAATCTGCTGCATATAATACTGTGGCTCTCGCATTCATTAAACTATTAAAGGAGCGGAAATTGAAATGGCAGCCTTTTGTGGAATATCTCTGCCACAGCTCTGCCAATTGTGAACGCTGATGTGTGAGTTTAGACCTCTTTTCATCAGTTTAATGTGCAGATGGCATGCCAATTTCTTTGTTCCTGGCATTCAGATCTCAACTTGACCTTATCAGATGGTGGCAAAACAGGAAAACGGGACAAAAAAGGAGGAATTTATGATATAGAGAATGACTGCAGGATATTATTCGGGGAACTAACAATTGAGTGTGTGCTTTTATTGAATAACACTTGTCTGGCCCTCCGGAAACGTCCCGGGTTACGTATGTAACCCTAGTTCCCCGAAGGGACGGACGCTGCGTGAAATCGCAGTGGGAACGCCCTGAGCGTGACGCGTCTGAAGCATGAATGAAATCAGTCAATGGAGAGAATGAGCGTACGGCGAGTGACGTCATCGACCAGGAAGCTATAAATATCCCCTGAGTACACAATACGCCAGCTTAAAAGTTACTGAAGCAGCGACCCAAGGGGATGCCGAGAGTATGGCAGGACACTAGGGTTACATACGTAACCCGGGACGTTCCCCTTCAGGGACTACCGCTGCGTGAAATCGCAGTGGGAACGCAATACCCACATCCCCATACGACCAAATCCCCGTCGTGTGTCATTAGGAGACACAAACCGACGAGAGAACCTGAGCCCCGGGAGTGGAGCTAAGATCGAGGGAATAAAATCTAACGAAAGTGTGCGGTGAGGACCAGCCTGCCGCATCACAAACGTCCTGAAGAGAAGCTCCTGAAAGAAGAGCTGTAGAAGCAGCCATACTCCGGGTGGAATGAGCCCTTACAGCCAAAGGTGAAGGCTGATGGGCCGAACCATAAGCAAGTGGGATGGCCTCGACCACCCACTTGCTCATCCTTTTTCTAGATGCAGGACACCCTTTCTTAGGTGACCCAAACAGACGAACAGTTGTTCCGATCTCCTCCACAGGGCAGCTCTGTGGACGTAAGCATCAAAACCCAAACTGGGCACAGCAAATTAATTTTCTCCTGGTCTGACGTCAGAAAAGGCGGAGGACAGAAAACCTGCAGAACTGTAGGTCTAACTGAAACAGTTGGAACCTTAGAAACATAACCTGGTTTCGGAAAGAGAAAGGCCTTAACCTGTTAACCGTTTCCAGAGCGTCGGCGCACTGAAGCGGTTTTTTTTTTATTTAGTTCAAATTTACTATCAGATTTAATGTTATACCTTGACAAACTATACATCATTAAAAAGATATAATACTCAAGATTCAGTATTTGACCACTATTGTATTCTGAGAAACTTATAGTGACAGTTATGTCTTAATTTGTGTCAGGAGTTATGAAATGAAAAAATGAGTCGATACCTTTAATATGAATTATGAGCGTCAGCTGGTCCATTCATAAAAAACACTCCGTGCTGTCGTCATGACAGCGATTCGCAAAACAACGTCCCTCAGGGCTTTAGCTCAAAAATGTGCAGACTTGGAGAAATATTGATATATTCTCATAGATTCACATCATATTTCTATAGACAGGAATAATATTTGTTGAATTTATACCCAAATGCGTCGATGTAATCATTATGATCGCTTCTTACTGAGATGTGCTGTGTTTTCAATTCATACCAATAGCCTGAGGGCGCTATATGCACAATAACAGTCCATATATGGATCACGAATAAGACCCATAGTCATGTGACATTCCAGGACGTCACTGATACAGAAAGTAGCTGACAGAGATCGCTGTAACATGCAGATAAAGATGTTTTGAAGACAATAAACATGATTGCAATGATATTTGAGTTACCTGTGTTCTTCAAGCCATGCCAGGTATTTCATAATAATAGATTATATTTATAATGTAATGCTAATCGATATAGATTTCATCATCGTGCAGAACACTATAAATAATACATTTTCTGTCGGATTTTTTTTTATCTGAAGCCAAATTAGATCACAGAAGATTATTTAAAACACTCGACTTGCGTTATAAAGTAAGTTTGGAGCACAAACATGGTTTTAATCTCATAAATGGTCGTGTATTGATGGTGTGCTAAGCTAACATGCTAGCTAGCCCTGGTGCACCTGCCACCAGCAGTTATTGTTTTATGATTTTTTTCTAAATAGGAATGCTTACTGAAATGTTTCAGTGCATTTGATACCAGTTTCAAATATTTAGTGAGAACTTTGATAAAAGAAATTAGGGTTTGAAACCCTATGAATAGCCTGTGAATAGCCAGTCGTTAGTAGCTATAATGCAGACAAAAGAAATGCATATTTAGAGCCATAACCAGTCTGGAGAGGTGTAAATGTGTGCAGGGAGAGACTGACTCTGAATGGGGCTCGTTTGCACCACAAAATAATAGAGACAATAGACTGATTAGATGACTCAGAAGATGACTAAACATCAGTTTGCATTTTAGAGTCTAATCAAAATAAAGTAATTTGACATGATCTTGAAAAACATTTAACTAAATACAGAGTTTTAGACTTATCATTTTCAGATTTTAAATATAAAATGGTCACACATATGGCTTTAGCTGCAGTGCATTTCTAGATTCCTCCAGGGCCAACTTCAATTTTATTTTTATGAAGATGTTTCATAAAAGTAAATTTCTAATAACTTTACAAAACTTTGAAGCTATTTAAACATTTTTTTTCATTATGACAATAATTATTTCTACATTTACAATAAACTACTAGGTGTCAGCTTTCAAATGAGATCATACTTGTGCTTTTAGTGCAAAGGGTTCATGAACTGTATCTGTTTAAATTTGGGTATGCCATTTCTGGGGATTTTTCAAAAGTGGCCTTGAAGGTTAACAGGTTAACCAACCAGGAGCAAATTCCAGGCACGAGGGAGCCACCGAAAGTGCTTGAGTATCTCCAATTCTTTTTAGAGATGAGATAGCGAGAAGAAGGATAGTCTTTAGAGTAAGAAACTTTTCCGAAACTTCCTCGATGGGCTCAAAAGGAGCAAGGGAGAGACCTTCTAAGATGATGGCCAGGTCCCAAGCTGGTACCCTCGTGCGAACTGCAGGCCTCAGCCTCAAAGTGACACGAAGGAAGCGAGACATAAGTGGGTGTTTCCCGAGGGAACCTCCACTTGAAGGGGTGTGGTAAGCAGCTAAGGCCGCCACAAACACCTTCAGTGTGGAGTGGGATAACCCTGTGGAGAGAGACGATCCGGCAGGAAATCCAGGACTGTACCAACCTGGGCAGTTAACTGGGTCCTGCTGGCGCTCTCCACACCAAGAGGTGAAAAGTTTCCACCTCGCGGCATATAACTTCCTCGTGGAGGGAGCTCTGGATCGGAGGATGGTCTCAACGACCTCAGCCGAGAGACCAGAATCTATGAGCTGGGCCCCCTCAGAGGCCAAGCCCACAGCCTCCATAGCTCTAGACGGGGTGAAGGATTGACCCACTCGCCTGAGAGAGCAGATCTCTCCTGATCGGTATCTCTAGGGGAGAGCCGTTGAGGAGAGACACTAGGTCTGCAAACCATACCCGGGCCGACCAGAACGGGGCTATTAGCAGGAGACTGAGCCCGTCCCGGCGAACCCTCTCCAGAACTCCTGGGAGCAGAGCGATCGGGGGAAAAGCGTACAAGCGTGACCTCGGCCACGGATGTACCATCGCATCCAAGACGTATCACGTTGGACGCAGCTGCCATGAGACCTAGCAGTCTCTGGAACTGTTTTACAGTGGATGACTGGCCTAGCTTGACCTGATCTACTGCAGCGAGAATCAAAGCAATACGAGCAGGTGACAATCGTGCCTGCATCGTCGTTGAATCCCACACTACACCTAGAAAAGTGGTTCTCTGTAATGGAGAAAGAACACTCTTTTTGGCGTTGAGCCTCAGCCCCAGTCACTTGATATGAGCAAGAACGACATCTCGGTGCCGAACCGCCTGTTGTTCCGATTGAGCTAGAATCAAGCAATCGTCTATATAGTACAGAAAGCGGATGCCCTGTAACCTCAGCGGGATAATAGCAGCATCCGTACACTTTGTGAATGTTCGGGGTGACAGTGCTAGGCCGAACGGAAGAACCCGATATTGGTACGCTTCGCCCCCGAAAGCGAACCTCAGGAACTTCCTGTGTTGAGGGAGGATAGATACATGGAAGTAAACGTCCTTTAGATCTATCATGACAAACCAGTCCTCGGAGCTGATTTGAACATCCCCAGTGACAGACACAGCGCCATGTAACGTACTGGCAGGGAAGAGCTGGTCTGGGCACTCCACAACCCTCCTCGGAGGGGGCGAGCGTCCCTCGGGAAATCGCTCGCCGAGTCTCTCTACGCCCTGTGAAGGCAGGGTTAGTAGAGCAGACCCCTGAGGGCATCGGAAAAGACAGGGCACCGTGTTCTTGTGCAGTGAACTCAGGTCTTTCACGATAGGGACCACCCTCAGAACCCTGACGTTCAGCACGTCAGGATTTTTTTTTTTTTTTCGATGAAGTAGTATCCTAACTCCCTGCTGGGTGGGGGACCCATTCCGCCAGGAACTCTACTAAGGGAACCAGCCTCTCGAGGCTGGCCTCCGGATGAACATCCCGAGTGACAGACACAGCGCCCTGTAACATACTGGCAGGAAACAGCTGGTCTGAGCACTCCATAACCCTCCTTGGAGGGGGCGAGCGTCCCTCGGGAAATCGCTCGCCGAGTCTCTCTACGCCCTGTATAGGCAGGGTTAGTAGAACAGACCCCTGAGGGCATCGAGAAAGACAGGGCACCGTGTTTTTGTTCTGTGAACTCAAGTTTTTCCCGATGGGGACCACCCTCAGAGTCCTGACGTTCAGCCCGTCAGGACTTTTTCGACGCGGCCTTTCTGGCAACAATGACTGTCCTCAGATCAGTCCTGCCCGAGAAGGCCGCGCCGGAGAGCGCCCCGCCTCGTCCCTCCAGTTTCTCTGCAGGGGGGCATGAGACGTGACACTCCGCTTCTGCTGTGCTCTTTTGGAAGACGAACTCGACGAAAGACTTTGCTCTGGTTGAACATTCTGCGTGACAGACACAGTGGCCTGTAACGGCGCACCGGCAGGGAACGACTGGTCTGAACACACTAGAACCCTCCTTAGAGGCGGCGAGTGTCCCTCGGGAAAGCACTCGCCAGACCCTTCTACGCCCTGTTTCGGCAGGGTTAGTAGGACGGGCCCCTGAGGGCGCCGGGAGAGACAGGGCACCCTTAAGGGAGGTGAACGCAAGTCTCTCTCGGCGGGGACCCCCCTCAGATTTCCTTTGAGGAGGTTGGCCTGAAAAGCCTGCATAAAAGTCATCGTATGCAAACATGCAGCCGCCTGCCGAGCCACCAAGTAAGCCTTCCCCACCAGCACAGAGGTATATATATTTATTTATTTATTTATTTTTTGGTGGAAGAGCCGGTGCTTTAAGTGAAGACGATGAAGCAGGAGAGAGATAGCTCGCGAGCGTCTCCTCCGACTACAGTATCGTCACATAACCAGCAGATTTAGCACCAACAATGTTACCATAAGCATTGGACTGATTTGTGTAAATTCTGCTTGAAACCGGTCCAACCCAGGTCTTTGAAACCTCAGCATGAAGATCTGGGAAGAACGGTAAGCACCGGCTAGAAGGTTGAGGTCGTGCAGACAGAAATCTATCATCTAGATTGCTTTTAATTCTAGAAACCTGTCTATCAGCTGGCCACTCGATACTGTTATTTTTTTTTTTTTTAGCTTTTCAACAGCCCGAGATAATACATCCATCAAACCTTCTTCATTTGCAGTATAATGTGATAAACTAGTTTTCTCTGATGCAAAACTTTCGACATCCAGCTCCTCAGAACTGGAAAATCTCAATTCAACATCATCATGTGCCTCCACCCGGGCAGAAGTAGCCGCGGCAGCGCGTGCTTCCAGAGCCGGGTGAGAGGCACTAGATCTCGTCGGAGATAGCTGAGATAGGGCGGAGCCCGTCTCAACGTCGCCAGCGAGATCCATCTGCGAGCCCCAAGACAAGCGCCGCCGCTCTGCCTCAACAGAAGCGGGACCCGAGCCTCGGGGAGCTCGCAGCAAATCACTCTCCTCGAAGAGCGATCGCCGCGAGCGCAGAGTTCTCAAGGGAAAACGCTCGCAATGCTGACAATCGACTCCATCGAGAGCCGACTGGGCATTGCTGCACTCCCAAACAAGCCACACTTAGCTCGTGTGAATCCCCACCCGTGATGTACCGAGTACAGGGGGGAACACACTTCTTATACTGCTCGCTCATATTGTTTTTTTTTATATAAAATATATATAGTGAAAACTCCTGACAAAACAGACAAACACAATCGACAGATTCAGACACACACAGAGCTGCTGAAGTAACTAAAGCTGGCGTATTGTGTACTCAGGGGATATTTATAGCTTCCTGGTCGATGACGTCACTCGCCGTACGCTCATTCTCTCCATTGACTGATTTCATTCATGCTTCAGACGCGTCACGCTGAGGGCGTTCCCACTGCGATTTCACGCAGCGGTAGTCCCTGAAGGGGAACTGTTTTTATTGGAAGTGATCCATTCCAGAATGGATTTTTAATGGTTAAAAATCATTTTAGTAATCAAAAGGGATGTCTAATTAAATAAAATAAATTATGAAATGTATACAATTTAACATCTATTTATTCAAAGTTAAACAAATAGAAATTTTTTAGGGCCCTATGATTCCCCCCAAACAGTAGTAATATATTTCTGTCACAATTTCCTCAAGTAGAGGCCAAACTTTTATTTTGAGTGGTTGAAGGGAAGACTGTTGAGTCTCTGTGTGTTACTAATGATAGTTTTCATAATATTATTAATAATTATTGAATACATTTTTCTCTGTAGTCTAAATGGCAAACCGACCACCCAAAAAATAAATAAAATAAAATAACAGCACATTTTGAATGGATCTGAAGAAACAGATTTCTTGCTCACTAAGTTTTATAGAGATTGCAGAAGAGATTATTGGTCAAAACTAGCCAGACAAACCCTGATGTGATGGGAGACACACATCTCTGAGAGGAACTGAAAGAATCCACTGTGCAGCTGCTCAATTAGCTGTACAAGAACAATCACTGCACAAATCTGTTATTTTGTGATGTCTGTAGTGCTGAAGACAGGGCTGGTTCCCAGCATGCATCACAGCATGAATAATTCATGCACATTATGGCTCACTGTTTTACTCTGTTAGTTGCACTGGTGTTGTTGTTCTTTTCAGTCTTGAGTTATGCCATGTTATGTTCATAATTTTGCCTTGGTGGCCTATTCATACCCTATTAATACAATTATGGTGATAAATTGGGATCAAAACAATCAAGAAGTGGCAGATCGTTTCGGTAACAATTTCTATGAAGACCATGCTTATAATGAAGTATAGCTCCTAGTATTACTATTTTATAAATACATTTATAAAGACTCATTATTATAGCAATTACTGCATTGCTATAATGTTATTATATTATAGTTACAATGACTTTTTAGTAATTCAGAATTATTTCTGTCAAAAAAGTGAATATATTGTTATTAATAGCAGTGTTGTGTTCTTATAAATACTTATTATGAGTGATAATACAGTTCCCTTTCGAACGGTCACTTCGTATTGCGTAGCTATACGCAGTGGGGAAACTCATTTTCCTCGATTTACTGAAGCCTTTATGTAAAGCCCATTTGCAGCTGCGCGGGCGCCTCTGACGTGCGACCAATGAGATCACTCTGCATCATACACGTCAGAGCCTGCCAAGGGGGCATGACCTCATTCTATAATAGTCCCTGAATTCGCCATTATAGCAGGTTTAACGACTGAAGCGACACCTTGCCGTGTTACTATAGTGCGGCTGGCTACACAATACTCGTTCCCTAACTCAGGGAACTGAGGTTACGTGAGTAGCCGAGTAGTTCCCTTTCGAACGGTCACTTCGTATTGCGTAGCTATACGCAGTGGGGATGCCATGCAAAACGCCGCACTGAGTAACTGGCTGCCACTGCAACTCAGGACCCCTAAGCATACAGAACAAGCCATAACCGCATAGTTATGTATAAATAGACCGTCAGGTCTAAAATAGTATACATCAGTTAGAAATAACCCAATATACTACACCAATTAGTATATGAACATATAACCAGTCAAGTGGGTTTATATATGAAATTATAACCGGCCAAAGTAGGTTTATATATGTATGGAATATAACCGGCCAAAGCGGGTTTTATATATGTATGGAATATATCCGGCAAAGCGGGTTTTATATATGTCATATAACCGGCCAAAAGCGGGTTTTATATATGTCATATAACCAGCCAAAAGCGGGTTTTATATATACATGTAAATATAACCGGCAACAGCGGGTTTATGCATGAAGTACAACCGGCCAGCAGCGGGTTTTATATATATATGTAATATATATATATAATAAACTATTTGAGTCTCATCAATCAGGATTTCGAAAATTGCACAGCACTGAGACTGCATTGGTAAAAGTCGCTAATGACTTACTAATTGCCTCTGACTCCCGCTCCACGTCTATTCTCATTCTCTTGGATCTCAGTTCAGCCTTTGACACTATTGACCATGCCCTATTACTCAATCGCCTCGAACATATTTTTGGTTTATCAGAGACTGTTCTTGACTGGTTCAAGTCCTATTTCACTGACTGCAGTCAATTTGTTTTTATGGGTGGTTATAGGTCCAAAGTTGGCTCTGTTCATACGGGTGTTCCCCAAGGATCAGTCTTGGGTCCTTTACTCATTAGTATGTACATCTATCCACTTGGTCAATTACTACATTCTCTCAACCTTAACTATCACTGTTATGCTGACGATACACAGATTTATATACATACTAGACCGGGTCAGCAAGTGAACGTTGGGCATCTTTCTAACTGTATTGCTGAGATAAAGACTTGGATGTCCAATAATTTTCTGTCACTAAACGGCTCAAAAACAGAAGTCATGCTCATTGGATCTCCTCATCAACTGCGAAAGGTTGGGTCCCCTACTCTATCTGTTGATGGCGTTGCATTGGAGTTTAAGACCAAATTAAAAAATCTGGGTGTCATATTTGACGCCACACTGTCATTTGAGCCTTTTATCCAAAATACAGTTAAAACATCATTTTATCACCTCAGAAATATAGCCCGGCTACGTCCCATGCTGTCCTTCTCGGTAGCTGAGAAGTTGATAAACTCTTTTGTCTTCTCGCGCATTGACTACTGCAATGGTCTTCTAGCTGGGGTATCTAAATCATCATTGGATAAATTGCAATATCTTCAAAATTCAGCTGCTAGAGTACTGTCTGGGGTCAGGGCCAGGGACCATATAACCCCGGTCTTGGAGTGCCTGCACTGGCTACCTGTTAGGTACCGTATTGATTTTAAAATCCTTATGCTGGCCTATAAATCTCTGTACAATCTGGCACCTCAGTATTTGACTAACTTATTAATCCCTTACTTACCACGTCGCAATCTGCGCTCCTCGCAGAGTGGTGTTTTGGTTGTTCCGAAGGCACGGCTTCATACGTGGGGTGACCGAGCATTTTCTGTCTATGCTCCTAAGCTCTGGAATTCTCTTCCGGCCGACATCAGGGAAGCAAAAACTTTAGTGACTTTTAAATCTCTTCTTAAAACATTTTATTTTAGGATTGCTTTTACATGATCATAATGTTATGTGTTTATTTTTTTGTATTTACATTGTCTTACTCTGCTGTTATGTCTGTCTGTAAAGCGCTTTGAGAAAGCTACTTTTAAAGGCGCTATACAAAATAAATATATTATTATTATTATTATGTGAATGCGATTGTGCACAGTAAGATATGACAAGACCGGCCACCGACGGGTCTCAATCATACCGAAAGCACCTTCGCCTGTAGGGAAGGCACTTCCATATTATAGAAACTCATAAATGTGGAAGGCGAGGACCAGCCGGCCGCATCACAAATATCACTAATGGGAATGCCAGATGACCAAGCCCATGACAATGCCATACCTCTGGTCGAAAGGGCCTTGATGCCTATAGGGCAAACTTGACCGGCTGCGGTATAAGCCATAGAAATAGCATCCACTATCCATCTAGACAGTCTTTGCTTAGTGACTGGATCCCCCTTGGATCTACCACCAAAGCAGACAAAAAGCTGTTCTGATTCTCAGCGCTCTGACAGGGCAGAGAAGATTAACCTCTCCATCCTCTGCAGAAGGAGGGAGGGCTGATAACGTCACCACCTGTGCTCTGAACGGTGTTGAGAGCACTTTAGGAACGTAACCATGTCTGGGCTTAAGGATGACTCTGGAGTCATCTGGACCCAACTCCAAACATGCAGGGCTCACAGAGAGCGCTTGCAGATCTCCCATTCGCTTGATAGATGCCAACGCCATTAGGAGAGCAGTTTTCAGCGGGAGGGGTTTTAGATCAACCAATTGGAGCGGTTCGAAAGGCGGACCTTTCAGAGCCCCCAGGACCGTGGAGAGGTCCCAAGACGGCACAGATGGAAGTCTGGAGGGGTTCATTCTCCAAGCACATTTAAGGAATCTCCCGACCAGGTCGTTTCTACCCAGTGACTGGCCAGCCATCAGAACATGATGTGCTGCTAAGGCTGCCACATACACTTTGAGCGTGGATGGGGAGCGACCCGCATCCAGCAGCTCCTGTAAAAATGATAGAACCACAGATATCTGACATGACTCTGGGTCAGCCTGATTTTTCGAGTACCAGCTGGAAAAACCTGACCATTTCGAAGCATAAAGGCATTGAGTCGACGGGGCCCTCGCTTCAGATATGGTGCTTAAGACCTTCTCAGGAAGGTCCTTGGGTACCCGTTGAGGGGC
Organism: Siphateles boraxobius; assembly: GCF_051911475.1. Lineage (NCBI taxonomy): Eukaryota > Metazoa > Chordata > Actinopteri > Cypriniformes > Leuciscidae > Siphateles > Siphateles boraxobius. The sequence continues at coordinate 12,575,759 of NW_027509182.1, forward strand.
CAAACATGGAGGGCCCATAAATCGGGTCTCGGATGCCACAATGTCCCGTTCGCCTGTGTGAGGAGGCCATGGGATTGTGTCCGATAACTGAACCAGTTCCGGGAACCACGGTCTGGTTTTCCAGAGAGGGGCCACCAGAAGGACCGGGCACCCGCTCTCTCTGACCCGTTTGATGACTTGTGGAATCATCGAGACGGGGGGAAGGCATAAAGGGGACGATTGGGCCAGACACGGGCCAGCGCCCCCCTGTCCTTCGAGAAGAACAATTTGCAGTGGGTGTTGATTCTCGAGGCGAAAAGGTCGACTTCGGCCTCGTTAAACACCTTCCATATCAGACTGACCGTCTGTGGGTTCAGGGACCACTCCCCGAGGGGAGTGTTGCCCCTTGAAAGCATATCTGCGCCCACATTCTGGACGCCCGGGATATGCGCTGCTCTCAGAGAGCTCAGGTTGGTTTGCGCCCATATAGAGGAGGTCTCTCGCCATCGCATGCAGGTTTCCTGATCTGATGCCCCCCTGGCGATTTATGTAGGCCACCACTGACATATTGTCAGTGCGGACTAAAACGTGGTGACCTCTGAGGTTCGACATAAATGCCTTCAGGGCCAATTCAACTGCTTTCATCTCCAGACAGTTGATATGTAAGCTCTGCTCCGTGCTCGACCAGAGGCCGGATGCAGGCATGCCCTCGTGCAGCGCTCCCCAACCCAGGTTGGACGCATCTGTAAGAACCACTTTCCTCCTGGAAATTGTTCTCATTGTCACCCCCTCGTGGTACCAGTTTTGAGCCCGCCAGGGAATTAGGGTTCTTAAACTTTCTCTGAAAGTGCCTGCAAGCGCTCGCACTGAGAGCGAGTTGAGTTCATTTGAGTTGAGACAACTTTTTCAATGACTTTGGAGAGAAATGGAAGGTTGGAAATGGGCCGATAATTTGAGAAGATATCCGGATCGAGGGATGGTTTCTTAAGCCGAGGGTTGATAAGCGCAGTTTTAAGCGAGATTGGAAAATGACCCGATTGCAGGGAAGATTTAATGATAGTAGTGATGAGAGGACTTAAAGAATTAGTATTTGATTTGATCATGTCAGTGGGAAAAGGGTCCAATGAGCAGGTTGAGGGTCTCATACTGTGTATGAGAGTCTCAACCTGTCTATGTGTAGGAAGAGTGAAATGAGAGCTGTTTTGGATTTCTTGGATTATTGTTAATAATATTGGAGTAATATTGTGACCGTGCCTGACTGATCAGATATGCCTAAATCATGTACATGAACATTGTTAACTGGAAAGTTTGTTACAATGAGATCCAGTGTATGCCCTTTGTTATGTGTAGGGACTGTCACAAGTTGCCTGAGGTTGAGTGAATCAAAAAGTTGTAGTAGTTCTGTAGTATAACCACGCATAAACATTATTCAACATTATTGTGTAAAAATACAAACATGTACATACATGTTACTCACATATTACGGTAGCCCCGTTTGTGCTATATAGAGTGAATTTACACCTTTGCCATTAACAGGTTTATAAATAACTGAAAAAAGCACAAATGTCAGAGCATGTCAGAACACCTCCAGGACCAGGAAAACACCTCGGACCCCAGAGGGTTAATGTCAGTGTGGGTAAGCCAGAGGTGGCGCTCGAGCACGACCAAACTCGCCATATTCCTCCTGATAGCCTGCGCTGTGGCCTTGGTAGCTCTCAAGGCCAGGTCCGTGGCGCTTCGAAGGTCCCGAAAGGCCTCAGGGTCCGGGCCAGCCTCGTCAGTAGACCGGAGGAGTTTGGCCGGGTAAACCTGCAGCACGGCCATCGTGTGCAGGGCCGATGCAGCCTGACCGGAGGCGGAATATGCGGGTCCAGCGAGGGCTGAAGTGCTACGGCACGGCTTGATAGGATGAACAGCTCTAGTTCGCAGCTAGCAGCTGTGTTCGGGCAGAGATGAGCGGCCAACACCTCTTCGAGGGGCGGCAACGACTCATAGCCTTTTTCCGCTGATCTCCCTCGAACAGGACCGGAGATGAACGAGCTGGAGAGATTGAGGCACGTTTGGACGTGGCCGGCGTGCGTTCACTAACATCCATGTTCTCCGTGTTGCCGTTGGCTGCGGCGCTTCTTCTTCCTCGGTTGAAGTAGGGCCGGAGAGGGAAGCGCGGGAGAGGCGGCGTCGACGTCACAGGAGAGGGCTAGCCGAGTTTGCAGCACGGAGATAGGCATGCTCTCGCAGGCCGCACATCCGCCGGCAGAAAGAGCATTCTCCGCGTGGTGAAGTCCCAGGCATGGAATGCAGCTAGCGTGTTCGTCCGCCTCTTGCAGCTTGCATCCGCACATGGCGCAGGTCTTGACACGAGGCATTTGAAACAACGCTCGTACAAATAAAACACACAGAAATACAATGAATCATTAAAAGGATATCGCCGGATAGCCACAGGAGAGACGGTGTCAGGAGAAACACGGTTGAAATGTGTCGTCTGCTGAACTGTAGCTTGCTCAGGCTGAAGGCTTGTTCGACGGCGAATGCTCAATAAATGGTCAGAGACGGGAAGTTTGTCGCTGAAGGAGTAAAATCTGCTATAATGGGGTCACGCCCCCTTGGCGGGCTCTGCGGTAACAGTTGCCGCAGCACAGCCTATGAGCGCGCCAGACGCTCATGTTCTAGCTGTGCAGCTGCAAATGGGCTTTACATAAAGGCTTCAGTAAATCGAGGAAAAGGAGTTTCCCCACTGCGTATAGCTACGCAATACTCGTTCCCTAACTCAGGGAACTGAGGTTACGTGAGTAACCGAGTAGTTACCAACCTATATAAATGCATCATCGATGGCTTTAAGTAAAGTGAAAACATAGGATGCAATTTTCCTAAAGCAAATGTTTAGAAATCATGAAGATGTGCTCATTATACATTTGAAGTTGATTACTTGTAAATGTATCTAATAAACAATAATTCCTGGGGGAAAAAAAATCATTAATATGACCAGTTGAAAAAAAAAATATATTTTTAAATGTTACATACTAGTAAAACACTGCAATAGTATTTTTAAAAGTATAATTCCAAATTGCTATAAGCAATATTCATATGGCTGATGAGATATAGATTTAACAAATCAATTACCATTCATGAATGCAAATATTAGTCATTAAAGACATAATTGATAATTATTTGGTACAACAAACAAGTGTCTCTGGAGCTATTTTATACATTTATAAATCAGTGTATAATGGATTATGAGCATTCACATTGAAAAAGCAAATGCATGACATACGGAATTATAAAAAAAAATTATAAATGTAATAAATTATAACTGTTCTTATAAAGCAGTAAAGGTCTTAATGAGTCTTTATAAATATATTTATAGAATATAAATACTTATAAATAAGTATAAATGGGGCTATAATTCATCATAAGCATGGACTTCATAGAGAGTGTTACCACATTTTCTTTTGTAGGGTGTGTGTTTAGATTAGTCTGAGGTTCAAACCATCATTTAAAGCAGTTGTCATGCAGCTGATCCTTATAAATGTAACTAATAAAATGTAACTTTACACTTAGTTGGTGAGCGGAAGAGCTTTTTTTCTTGTTCAAAAAGTCCTCCACAATAACGATTCCACGTGTGTGTTGCTCTCTGTCGTCTCATTATTTTCTGCTCTCAATCAGCATGTCCTTTTCTTCTTGTTCTTCATCTCGTTTCCCTTTTCTTCCATGTCCACTCCTTCTGTTGTGCTCATCATCCATCCGTCTCTCTGTCACCTCTTCACAGGTCTGGAAGCGTCTTCTCTCTGTATGCTAATGGCCCAGGAGGGAGCCGTCTCCTCAGTGTAATGGTTTGGACACACCTGGCTTGAACTCCAGGGAGGAAATTCAAATGACGAACACGCAAGCTGTTTCATTTGCAGCAGAGATAAAGATACTTGAAAGAATACATGCCTACAAAAACTAAACAGAACCGACATACGGAAGAAAAAAGTCCCTGCGTGTGAATAAATGTGCCTTCTTAATGCTTTACAAAGGAATTTGATAAATCAACCCAGCGTGGATGTTTTAACATAGAAAACACAACACACACATAAAACCCTAAGGGTCTAACAAAGTGTGTGTTGGTGTGTGTGTGTGTGGGCCTCAGGCTAAAATCTAGCATGATATTTGCAGCATGTTCCTGCCTATTAGTAGCCATACTTTCACAGTAGTACAGTTACATGAGAAGTGTTTAGTGTGACGTCACTATTCAAATGAACTCTTTGCCACATTGAGACTGGACAGGAAATTTACAGATTTCAGATTGAATGAGTTTGAGAAAATGGCTGTATAATAGTGTAGGCAACGATTAATCGCATCCAAAATAATAGTTTGTGTTTACATAATATATGTGTGTGCATGTGTATAATTGTTTTATATATGTAAATACACACATATGCATGTATACATGTATATACTGTATATATAACACATTTTTCTTAAATATATACATGCATATGTGTGTATTTATACATACAAAATTATACACATATTGTAAACACAAACTTTTATTTAAGATGTGATTAATCGCAATTAATCGTTGCAAATAATAATTATATATATTTTTTTAAATCCAAAAAAATCTAGTATGCTCACCAAGGCTGTATTTATTTGATCAAACATAAAACACTAATACTGTGACATATTATTACAAATTAAAATAACTGATGTCTATTGCAATATATTGTAAAAAGTAATTTATTAATGTGATCAAAGCTGAATTTTCAGCATCATTACTTCAGTTTTCGACCAAACATATAATGGTGAGTGAGTGCGACATGGACGCATCAGTGAATTTTGCTAAATAAAATGATCCTGCCAGAATAATAGCATGAGAACTTTCTGATGTCTGTTCAGTCTGCATCATCTCAGTGAGCTTTTATGAGATTTTACGCATTCGCAGTAAGAATTTAGCATTTTCCAATGTTAAATGAATGCATTCATGAATTAACTGAAGTTAGGAAAGTAAAAGGCTTTAGACTCAGAGAGATGAAAAACTGAACATGATGGAGGAAACCGAAGTGTTTTCCTCATCCACAGGACGGACAAATCTCTCGTTTGCATTCGTTTGAAACAGTGAATCACAGAAAGAGGTTGAGAAGTCTGTTTTTCATCTGTTCAGTCAACAAGGGGAAAACAAGCAATAAATGAATCAGAAGGAGAAATTGTTGGCTATTGGAAAGGGAGACTTTTCCTGGTAGAACATTTTAATAAGATCTCCCACTGGCAAGAGCTCGGCCTTCACAACCCAGCGTGGAATAAACTCGGACAATCTTATTAGTAGTTCTTCATGTATATTTCATTTCTGAGAGGTCCTTGCTGAAAACTTTCCTTCCAAAATAAATAATGGATTTCACTGTTCAAATTATGTTCTAGAAGAGTATGCACTTGTTGAAAATTGTCAGAAAAAAAAAATGCCAGTGGCTACACAGAAAGTGCAATAAAGCTCCCAAACATCATGTTGTTATAGAGTCAGCTCTCATCTGTGTCTGGTTCTGCAGACGCCCACTCCTGGAGAACGCTGGAGGAGATTATCAAACATGAGGTGAAGAGCATGAATCATCATCATTCATCACCTGCTTCTCTCCAGAGGACGGAACGGAACAGCTTTATATGCATTACATTTCTGTATTAATATGTTTTGTATTTAAACACTTCTTTTGACATGTCACCACAAGGACTTGTTTCAAACTGACTTATGAGATTACTCACTTGTTCAGTGTAACACTAATCTTTGTTTGTCTTTCAGGTTTGTTCTTTGAGTTTTTGGAGTTATCTAAAAATACAGATAATGCACCTCTGACAACCACTATTGAAGAAAGAAAATTATTTGGGATGATGGTAAGTCAATTATGACAGAATATTCATTTTTGGGGTGTATTTTCCCTTTAAGCGAACTGCAAGAACACTACATTTTGCAAATATATTAATATAAGACTCTGGACACATCTACTCATTTATTTTAATTACTTTTTTGTATAATAACACATCAACCTATCTGAATTGTGCAATGACAAGTAAAACTCTCACAGATGATCACAGAATGTAATGGAGTTTGTACATGCTGTAGCATATATATATGCGTACAATATGCGTCACATGATTAAAGGGTAACTCAACACTAAAACAACTTTTTTTAGTTAATTATCTGTAAGAATGGAGCTTCATAAATGCTGTTAATTGATTCGAGTAAATTTTTTGACATTTGGGTTAAAAGCGTTTTAATTTTCAAATATATGGTGTAAAAACGTCTGAGTGCTGCCCTCTTCAGGTTAAACGGAAAGCTCCTGCAGTAGGGGTACTCTCTGACGTAGAATACTCTCTGACGTCACTCGGTCACGCCCTTGGTGCGAGCTCACCACGCCCTTGGCAGCCCCTGGTATAAAACCATCTGTTTCCGTCAAAACTACTGTAGCGAGTCAGGAGTTGGAATTAGGAGTATTGAAAACGGATATATATATATATATATATATATATATATATATAAGCATATAGTTAGCATAGCATTTATATAGTTATTTAGATTATTTCGTGTAGCCTAGGTAGTTAATCTCGCCTATCGCTCCGGTGTGCAACCTGCATTTTACGTGGGATTGCTTCTCCAACGCAATGGAGGTGGAAATGGGCTTCTCCACACAGCTCGCGCTGCCAAACGCTGCTCTTCCTGCATGAACTCCACCACCGCAGCGGCGTCATGATGTGAGTGAGCATATATTTTTAATCACAATTTATGTTCCTTCTTATTAGGCTAAAGTTAATCCTCTGGTGTCGACAAACGCGCCGCCGCGATTTGCTGATTATTTTTTTCACATAGCAGCAAAATATAATGAACCTAATGGTAATAATAATCCTGGAAAAAATTACCTCAAAATGACTGAATATAAGAATAATCGGATGCCGATCGCGATGCGGGAGTTAAGACCGCAGTTTGAGCTGGTGTCCACAGACAATTCACCCTCCTCCATTTCAGATGAAGGTGGGGGAGAAAAGTTCTCGACTTCAAATGACCGCTCTGTTGTAAACATAGAGGTTGCAAAGCTACTTGCGTCACTCCATTTCAGCTAGTTTGACAGCAGCTGTCACTGCGGGTCTGAGGTGCACGCCCCCCGCTCAGCCCCGCCCCTCGGTTCGTCGCCTCTATCTCCGCTGGGCTCTGCCCACTTTTCCAGCATTTTTCAAATATTGCCAGTGGGTGGAGTCAGGCTTTGACCAGGGGTTTAGTTACCCTTTAAACATCGAAGACCAACATTTTCGCACTACAACTTAAAAATTTCATTCAAAAAGCTTCATTTTCACACTTTATAAATGTAAAATTAAACATTTTACTTTAAAGTACATTTTGAATCGTTATGTTTTAATAATCTGTGTCGGGTTTTAAAGTAGCTACACTTGATGTGTTGACAAACATAGTAATGTAAAGTTAATATTAGAGGTGGGCATAGATTAATTTTTTTAATCTAGATTAATCTCACTGGAATCTTGGAATTAATCTAGATTAATCTAGATTAAAATGGCTCATTTGAATTCTGCCGAAGGAATTCAGAATATGTGTGTTACCCAAATAATGACTAAAATTAAGTCTTTGAGAATAGTTCGCCTCGCGTAGGGATGTGAATTCCTGCCAAAAATGCCATTCGACAATAGAGGAGCAAAAGTCGAATATCGGTCAAAAAATTTTTATAAAATAAAATAAATAAATAAAACGCACAATTACAATGACAGAAAGGGAGGCCAATTTCATCTTTAGCGATTTGTCATCAAACAAACTGTTTATTAATTGAACAAGTAACATGTTTTCGTCGTTTTTTTTTTTTTACATAGTGGCCTAGGCTAATTGGAAGTAGAAAAAAACAATAAGCACGACGTAGCTACAGTCCGTTTTTGCATCGCCAAACCAGATGCTCGTTAGATCAAAAAATAATGTCATATGTCATAATGATTTTATGTGAACCTGCCTTTACCGGCAATAGCCTCATCCTTTTTAACCAAATTAGTTTCAATCAACGTAAACTATTCGTGTGACTATGCCCCTGCGCAATACACACACATTACCGCGGGATATGGCGGGTGTTCATTTCATAAACTGTACACAATGGTAGCTTATTTATTTTGTAGCCTATAAATTAATGTATATGTCCAACGGATAATGTCATACTTTTTAGTAGTGCTATCGTGGCGTAATGATCTGTTTGGTTGTAAAATGTATTACCTGAATGAAATGAAATCGAATGTATCGTCCTGTGGTATCATTCATTCACAGACAGCTTACGAAGATGTTCAACTAATAAAGATCTTCATCGCTGGCAAAAAATATGATGCATTTGCAGATTTGCTTTCACTAGACTAAACTGTAGATCCACGGTCACTTGATGTTATTAAATCTTCCTGTTACGAATCCGAGTCGAGTGTGATTGAACGCGCTTCAGAGTTCAGACGATTCAGTGCGTGAGGAACTGAACTGATTCGCGAACCGATTTAGACAGATCTGCCAACTTGTTTGATGAAGTCTTTGAACAGAATCGACCCATCTCTGATTCATTTGTAAATTGAGCATCGCTCATGCCCATAAAAAAGATAGGCTACAGCGCAATAAACTCATTTAACAACATGTAAAGTAACGAGAGGAACGATCAACGTAACATGTAAAAGTATACACCTTGTGTCCCTGACAGGAAAATACCCTGCTGCACGATTTGCGCGAAAATAGAACGATATTCGAAAAAGCTATTTTATGATCCCAACCCAACTTTGAGAATAGATTAACGGCGATATTTTTTTTATCGCCCGATAAGAGTCTCACGTTAACGCAGCACGTTAACGCCGATAACGGCCCACCACTAGTTAATATATAAATGTACTAAATTGCATAATTACAAATATGTAATTACAAATCAATTTAAATAAAAATTCAATAGAAGTATATGTTAGTTTACCATAAATCCTTGTCAGTACATTCTGCAGCACACTTTAACCATATTTCAAAGTATATATGAATCAAAAGTATACATATAAAGATGTACTTAAGTCTTACAAATCATTTTTACTCACTTAAGTTCAATTAATTGCATTGAACTATAATGTTTATTATTCAATGTATAATATGCATTTTTATTTAATTGTAAATAACATTCAGTTAGTGCCTGCAAACATTACATTCAGTTTGCACTCCAGTTTATTTTTTAAGGTATTCTTTTAGTAATAAGTATTATTTTAAACAAATACAAAAATGTACTTATTTTCCCCCAGGATATGTTTGGAAATTAAGATCCTCTTAATTATACTTGCCATCAACAACTATGAAGTACATGTTTCATTTTTCTTTTTAATGACTCTGCCATTTCACTACTAGAAAAATTATTATTAGTCTCTTTCCCATCGCTCGTATGCCACAGATTTTTATGGTGCATGTGCTTTGCCTTGTTTTTTTATTATTTTGCATTATTATTATTTTTTTTTTATTATTATTATTTTTTTTATTATTTTGCAGAGGAGTCTATGGCTAACTTGCACAGTCCCCACTATTTTCTGGCTGAAAAAAAAAACTGTCCAGGTGATGTTTAGTCTTCCTTTGATCGATGTGTAAAAAAATAAAAATCAGTACCTGCACATTAATGTCACATATCTTTCTCAGAGCAAGCATTCGCATGACTGTAATTTAGCAGCACATATTTGAAGGGAAGTGAAGGCTAAATGTACGAAGGATTTTGAGTCAGGGTCGCCATTACAGAGTTGTTACAAGACTAGAGCATTGGTAAAGGAAGTGACATCATTTGTACTCGTGCCAAGCACTGAATGCGGTCTGTCTTATAAAAACACAGCATGTCCTAAAATAATCAGCACTCCACTTTTAGGGCATTTGCAGCAATCGCTGCTTAATCCTTTTAAGTGTTCACTTCACCTCTATTACTGAGAGTGTGGAGAAGTGGCAGAGGAACGTAAAGCTCGGAAAGTTCCCGATGTCACTGAAGCTGAGGAGAGTAACACACAAGCCAGAGTGGTATCACGACCTCGGCCCGGGTCAAGAGATCCAGAAATGAATCCACTCCAGCTGCAGTTAGAAGGAAATCGTTCAGCTGTACCCGAGTGTCAAGCTTGAGATCGCTGTTATACACTTACAGGCGTGTGTTGGATGTGAATTAAGTTTTATTTTCCAAGATATAACAATCACCTGTGAATTTTATAGGTGCATTTAAGCTAGACCAAACTACAAGGGAATTGCACATTATTTGAATGTTTTAACACATTTGTGAAATGCTGTATACTGCAGGAAAAATGTGTTTTTCACAAAAAAAAGAAGAAGAAAAAAAGAAATTGAACATTGATTGAGCAACAGATTTTGTGTGGATTAAATCATATGAATGTATGAGGTTGTAAGGTGGGCCACACGGAGTTAAACCAGCATCAGGCAAAATACATCAATACTTTAAATTCCCCCTGTGGTGAAAATCCAGCTTTTAATGTGGTGTTTTTAATACGCTTTAACACAAACCATGTGTAAATTCATAAGTCGACAGCATTGCTGAGTATTTTCCCCTTAAAACTGCAGTGAACCAAAGACAGTCTCAAAAACACGGTTTGAAATCGCTGGTGTTTCTGACGTCACAAACTACCTTGTAACCAATCAGATCAACGTGTGATCGTCAACGAGTGGATCTCTGAGTGAGTGAGTGAGTGGAGGCGGGGCTCATTTGCATATTCATAGAACTAAATGAGGCAAGGGTGTCGAGTTACATTTAAGGCTTTATACTCTTTTATACCTGCAGCATTTGTACACGCATGCTCAGTGTGCACGCATGGTCATCTGTCATTTTCTCCAACGCAGTGGAAAATCCCAGTATGGGTTAGAATCGTTTTCATGTTAAAATGAAATGCACAAGTGTGGACACTTTTTTCCTGAAGCGTTTATGTCACTTAAGGTCTGCGTTAACCAAGATACTGTTTAACAATGGAGACCAGTCTTACTGTAGGCTACATTACCTAAGAGTGCACTTCAGTGTGTTAAGAAAGTGCATTCTCTTACAATACACTTAAGTGCCTTTTTATTTCATTAAAGGTGCAAAACGCAAGTCTCTGAGTTTTTGCAGAACTACGCCCCCTCTGGCGACAAGTGAAACTGCAACCAGAGTTGTGCACGCTCATGGACCACATGCAAACGCACGAATGCACGAGCTGTTAATAACTAAAGGAGCATCTGCCTCACAGATCTTTGGTGTACAGCCAAAATGTCTTCAGAGGTAATAAAGTTATAAATCTGCAAGTCATTTCAAATATATGGAAGGAAAGACATTTGAGTAAATTACTCTTATGTGTGAGGGGAAAACGGGGGTAGTAGAAAACGTCTATGGTTACGTATGTAACCCTCGTTCCCTGAGTAGGCAACGGAGACGTTACGTTGGATAACGACGAATGGGGTTTCGCTTAGAAAGCCTATCAACTTCGCGTATTACAAAACGAGCAAATGGCAAAGAAATGCCATGGGTCTGCGGAATTTGCATGGTGTAACTCCGCCCCACCTCGTGGGTATAAAAGGAGGACGCCGGCAACATGCATATATGTTTCTTCGCTGAGGAGCCAAGACTGAGCTCAGGCGATCCCCGCGGTACAGTGGTAAGTGGCAGGCAGACGTAACGTCTCCGTTCCCTACTCAGGGAACAAGGGTTACATACGTTCCCTTTCGTTGTCACTCCGAGTTACGTCGGATGACGACGAATGGGGTTACCAGTCTAATCACGCCACCTTCTCAGCTGTCTTTCAGTGCCTTGCGAGGTCCCTGTCGAAGACTGGACAAAGGAGGGGGGGGGGGGGGGACTTAGAGAATACACATATGACCCGAAGGAAGCATATGGAAAACACTGGGGTGTCCAGCCGCAGGTGGAATATTTCAACCCCAGGGGTGGCAAGGTGGCTTGCCGAGGGAAAGACACATGCTCAGACAGGCTTACAGTGGAAATACACATGTGGGGGTCGCTCAAAGGAGGGACCATGCACACGGGAGGCACCTAGCCGACGCGCAGGCAATAGACACTGGCGCCGACGTCAGGAGTGCTGGAGGAACTCAGGGCTTTCGGAGAAGCTCACGTGAGGAGAAATCGCACGTATCCAGTCCGTGGAGTGGAATGGCGAGCAAGCGAAGACACCTGAGCGGGTCCAGTACTAGCTGGTTGAAGCGAGTACATGAGAGGACACAGGCTCCACTCTGAGATTATAGAATCTGGCGAATGTGTTAGGTGTCGCCCAGCCTGCAGCTCTGCAGATGTCTGTTAGCGAGGCGCCATGCGCTAGAGCCCAAGAGGACACCACACTCCGGGTGGAGTGGGCAGTCACACCAAGGGGGCACGGTCGACCTTGCTGCTGGTATGCCAGAGCAATGGCGTCCACTATCCAGTGAGACAACCTTTGCTTGGAGAGAGCCTTTCCCTTCAGCTTCCCACCATAATAGACAAAGAGCTGGTCTGAGGTCCTGAAACACTGCGTTCTGTCTACATAGGCGCGGAGAGCACGTACTGGACAGAGCAGTGCAAGGCTGGGTCTGGCTCCTCCAGGGGCAGTGCTTGCAGGTTCTCCACCTGGTCCCGGAATTTTTTTTAAATGCACGGGCGAGCCGTCTTTAAAAAGGCGTGCCGCGTGCAAGCTCTTTTAGTGAGAGAAAACTCAAGTGTTGAAGCACCCGGGGAGACACGCACCGACTGGCAGACCACTGCAACAGATCAGCAGGAAGCACGTGCTCGCCGTAGATCGCCGTCACATCAACACTCGAGGTACTCGTTCGTGAAGCTGACAATTCAGAGATGGCTTGTGGAGAGAAGAATAAACTTGGCTCCGAAGCGAAAACATATCTGCATTTTGCCGGCGTCCTCCTTTTATACCCAAGAGGTGGGGCGGAGTTATGCCATGCAAATTCCACAGACCCCTGGCATTTCTTTGCCATTGGCTCGTTTTGTAATACTCGAAGTTGATAGGCTTTCTAAGCGAAACCCCATTCGTCGTCATCCGACGTAACTCAGAGTGACAATGAAAGGGAACTTTGTTTATGTGTTTACTGTATCCACCTATGATTGTATTGTTATGAAAACACGTTCATGAACAATATAATTGATTACTTCGCAAAAGCTCAAAATAATAATCATACCATACACGGTTGGTCAACAACTTTCACTCAAATGTCTTAAGGTAATAAACAATCAAATGTCACCATGACGTTTTCATAAAAGCCAAACAGGCTAATCAGCCGAAGACTTGCGGGGTTCAGCCTGTTTTATTGATCTGCTAAGTAGAATATTCCAATAACAATACATCCTTTTTCTGTTATAATTTACTCAAAATTTCTGTCTAATTATCGGTTATATTTTTCAGCATGTTATATCACACTCAAGAATCTTGAACTGTTTTGCTAATCACTAAACTACATGTAGCGCTGATTTATTTAGTAGATATTTTGACAGGGACAATACACACGGACAAACATTAATGTGTAATGTGTCAATACTTTATTTAGTAAATAGTTAGTCTGCTAAACAGTATGAGTAAAGTAAAAATACTATTCTTCCGAACACAATTCCTAGTTTATGAAACTGTTCACTAACAATGGTAGTAAAACCAATTCTGATTGTACATGTGTCTAGCTTTCGTAAAGCATTACACATTTTACGCATCGTCATTTGTTGTCATACATAGATTGGCCGTATCAAACATTAGATACTGGGCTATATCTTACCGTTTTATCAAGAAAAAAGCCAACTGAGGATCCCGTTTGAGACCAAGAGCAGACCGGAGATCTCTCCATTTGTTGAATGCCTTCCCGAGGTTGACTCTTGTCTTACTCCGACGCCTGTCTGACTCCAATTTGGACTGTTTGGTGGCACTAGACAAAATTTTTCTATTTTTTACTTTACGTGGAGTTTGCGTTGGGGTTTGGAATGGACTACAAGCCGGTCTCTTTGAATCCATCTTCTACCTTTGATGCACGAGTTGTCTTTGCTGATGTGGAGAATGGCGGCGCCGGCGAATACACAAACCTGCGAGACATAGCCTGGTGAGCGTGAACGCGCATGACGTCACGCCCAGTCTCAAATTCGAGCCCGAATCCCTCTTATATATTTTACAGTACAGGATTATAGAGGCAATCTCAGTGCGCAGAGAAGGGCTCATTCAGCCCATCAGGCAGTTCTTTAAGCATACTAGGATAGAAAAACAGGTATTTTTAACATGAAAATTTGTATGTACAGTATTAATACTTTTAAAATTCAAAGTACACTACTAGTGTACATGCAATGCAATTAAGCATATTTCAAAAATTAATTCCGGTTTGACATCCATGATGTCACGAAACACGTGAGAATCATTTTTGATGTCAATTTTGACACTTGACGGACTTGTTTCATTACAAAAGAAAAGAGTGATTAGGACATTCCTCAAAATGTGACCTTTTGTGTTTCACAGTGGAAATGGGTTTGGAACGAGGGAAAGATAAGAGCATTTTCATTTTTGGCTGAACTATTCTTTTATAGCACTGCAGCTGATCAGATAGCAAAATCAGTGTCAGACTTTTATTCCTAATAAAAGTGTGAGTGATTAAAGCTCATCCTGCTGTATATGATTGATTCCTCCATCAGCACAGAGAGCTGTGAGCTCATCAATTTCCTTGCTTTACGAGTAGAGCTTGTCTCAAAAAAGCCATTAGCCACATTTCCTTGTTCTCATTTCCCTTCCTTTTAATCTGCACATGTAACAAGTCAAACTTATCCGCCTGTAATGAGACGTATTTGCTGTTCTCCTCGATAGAGAGCTCGAGAGTCGCCCGTTCTCTGAGAAGGGTACCAGTGCAACTCAACAACACACACAGTCATATAACAGGGGTGCGTTTCTCAAAAGCATCGTTAGCCAACTATGTTCGCAAGTTCAGTCGTAACTATTGTATAAATATCCATTAAGTTAGTAAGTCAAACTTGTTTTAGTAACACATAACAACAAGTTCCTCCATAAGGATAAATGTTGCTTTTTTCCCCCAGAAAATTCCGTGTAAATGATTTAACGAAAAGTAATTTTCACATTTTAGTTTTTGAAAGTCTTCCTCATGGCCTTCCAATTATGGGTGTTTATGTGTTTTCCCTTGTTTTTAAAAACTGATGGATTAATCAAAATTATTTTCCATGCTAATCCACATCATTTGACAGACGCTGTGGATAAAGTTGAGGCTGTAACTTACCTGAACTATCATACACCATACATTGCCCTATAACCGTATTAAACTGATCAGGGTGTGTTTCCCAAAAGCATCGATAGCCAACTATGTTCACAAGTTCAGTCGTTATCATCAGTTCAACGAGTCTGTGTTTCCCGAAACCATCGTTCCCACAAACATTCACAAACAGCATCGCAGAGTTGTGTGTTTGTAACGACAGATCTCGAGCTGTGGTTAGAAGAAGAGTTTCTTGTTTGCATGACATGTGGACTCAATAAATCCTGATCTTGAGTTAATAATAAGCAAGCTGACGTTCAGTACAATCTGTGTCTTTCATTTAGAATACATACAATGTAATTTACGTCTGTTAGTTTGTCAAGAGTTTTAAATTGTTGTTTTTTTTGAAGAGTGCGCATGTGTGAACGAGCTCTAGTGCGTAAGAACAAGACTATGATTGAATCTAGAAATAAAGAAAAATATCTGAGGAAAATGATAAATAGTCTTCAGATGACGACCGTAATTTATAGCAAAACATCTAGCATTAATTCGATCTCAAACAGTTTCGTTAAAAAAAGTTATTCCTCCACCATGTGCCGTCGTAAACAAAAGTGGTTGATCGAACAATTTGCTTCGGGAAACAGTCGTGACTAGTTGATTTCTTCAACGATGCATCGTATTATGTTAGTGAAGCAGCGAGTTACGGCGTTGTACGGGACACACACACCCAGGCCGGTTGTTACACTGATGTTACAGATGATCTGTGGGTCACCATGGCAACTCACCATGCAGCCAGTCGAGTCCATCCTTCTGTCCGAAACACATTTGAAGTTTTTCCGGCATCCTCCGTTGTCTTTGGAACAATCCCTCACCGGACCAAACGACGCCAGCAGATCGTCCACCGTCTCGAAATACGTGGACATTATGGCCTCTTCCCTACAGGCAAAACACAACATTTCATTTCATTTCAAGTTTATCATCATTAAGTACAATATCAATCTAAGAACAGATTGCACATGTAGACTGCTCACCAACGTTGCATTTATTTGATCACAAATACAGTAAAAATAGTCAAATATTTTTAAAGTAATTGTTTTCTATGTGAATATATAGTAAAGTGTAGTTTATTCCTGTGATCAAAGCTGAATGTTCAGCATCATTACTCCAGTCTTCAGTGTCACATGATCCTTCAGAAATCACTATAATATGATGATTTGATGCTCGAGAAACATTATTATCAATGTTGAATTCAGTTGCTTCATATTTTTGTGGAAATTGTGATGCATTTCTTCTCCTCAGAATTACTTGATTAATAGAATGTTCAAAAGAAGATTTTTTTATTTGAAAGTAATCTTTTGTAACATTGTAAATGTTTCTTGAGCAGAAAATCAGCATATGATTTCTGAAGGATCATGTGACACTGAAGACTGGAGTAATGATGCGGAAAATTCAGCTTTGCCATTAAAATTGATTAAAAAATAGAATATCACAATATTACTGCTTCTACTGTAATGAGTGCATTCTCAGACATTGAAAAAGTATGATGTGAACATTTGCAGTACGAACCTATAAATACTAATTATACATTGTAAAGTATGCAGTGAAAAAATAAGGACTTTAAAAAGTTTTCAAAGCTTCAGCTGACGGCCAGAATCTGCACAACAGCGTTTAGTCTGAGAGCGGGACACATTTGAAACCTGTTTATTTTCTGACTGACACAGACATATAATTTGTTCCTATCATATTTATTTTTCAGTGAGGATGGAGCTGAAACTAAAAGGTCACAGAAATAGTTTGTGCTTCGTTGTTGCCATGACAACTGACAAACATCTGCTGTGATCTACAGTTTTGTGATTGTGACAATCACACATTACAACAACAACCACCGCAACAACAACAACAACAACAACAACAACAACAACAACAACAACAACAACAAAATTACAAACTCTGTAAAGTAGAAGAAATTGATCATACAACTCAACACAAAACAAAACTAAACAATCCGTAAACTAAACAATACTTTGAAACAATCCGTATTGTATAAAGCGCTATATAAATGTCAAGATCAAGGTGACTTGACTTTTGGCTTAACATATATTATGTAAGGTTACACTCTTTTTTTGATAGTCCACTTCAGACATTGTACTAACTAATGTATTGTTCAACTAAGTGTCAACTAGCAGTCATTATAGAGTATTAGTAGACTGTCTGCTTAATATCTTTAACACTTTATTATGATGCTCCTCAACAGACATTATACTGACTATAAGTAACTTTGCAACCTCAACTTATTCAACTAACCCAAACCCTAACAGTCTACTAATACTCTAATGATAGTTAGTTAACATGTAGTTGCAAATTAATGAGAGTTAGTTGACTTATTTGTTACATATAGTAAGTAGAATATCTATCGCAATAAAGCATAACCTTCTGCAATTATGTAAAACAAAAACAAAAAAAAACATTCTCTACTAGTCACATGCAAAGCATTATGGGAGCTGCAAATCTCTTGGCTTCAATAGTTTTTAACCAAATCAGCTGAAAATATTTTGTAAAAATAACATTATTTTAATCACAAATCTAAGTATAAGACGCTTGTAACTAATTTTCTTTAATAAAATGATTAGCCTTACTTATTGTGAGGAAAATATTAAATATTATTACACCATTTTATATGCTTTTATAGACTCTTAAAGTTGTCAGGCATTTGCTGTAATTAAAGGCTCAATTTATTATTGAGCAACATTGATTTATTGTATTTACCTAATGGACTAAATATATTCATATATTATATGAGTTTCAATGCTCTATGGTTTATGACTTGGGTCGGCAGCCACCCAGCAAACTAGAATGCTAATCATAGAATAGAATAGAAAAGAATAGAATAGAATAGAATAGAATAGAATAGAATAGAATAGAATAGAATAGAATAGAATAGAATAGCCATTTCTGGGAAATTAATCTTGGACAACAATGGATCTATGTACCTCAGAGAAAAACAACAACAATTAAATGAATTTGCCACCCAACTGCTGAACAAAGACTGTTTCAGTTGTTAGTAGAGATTCGGCAATGTGACTCATACTGTGTCCTTGAATTAGTCTCATTCAAAACATTGCAAGTAACAGACCCGAGTGAATGCTTTTCGACTCAATGCATGCTGAGATTCACATTCATGGTGTGTGCTCTTCATTTCAATAGCACCTCAAGCAAAAGTCTCGTGTTTCTTATTAATGACAGTATTTTCTGTGATCTTAGACAAAGGCACTACAACATAAGAAGCAAAGAAACTATTTTGCGGTTAACCTGAGGTCACGTAACATATAAATGTCTGCTGATCAGACACATGAGAGGAAATGACACCGGCCTGTGAACGATAAAAAAGATATGTTTTCCAATACATCTGCTGATTCTCTGCTCACACAATAAACAGCATGAATAGAGACAAATTAGTCTCAGTGGAAAAACAAAAAGCAAAAAGAAAACCGTGGCTGAATTTGTTACATGTTTTACAGGAGGATTCTTCATATGTGACCCTGGATCACGAAACCAGTCTTAAGTAGCACGCGTATATTTGTGGGAATAGCCAGCGATACATTGTATGGGTCAAAATTATCAATTTTTATTTTATGCCAAAAATCATTAGGATTTTAAGTAAAGATCATGTTCCATGAAGATATTTTGTAAATTTCCTGCCGTAAATGTATAAAGCTTTTATTTTTGTGAGTGAATGCAGCACAATCGCAAACATAAATGGACAACTTTAAAGGCGATTTTCTCAATGTTTCGATTTTTCTGCACCCTCAGATTCCAGATTTTCAAATGGTTGCATCTCAGCCAAATATTGTCCTATCCTAATACACCATACATCAATGGAAATCTTATTTATTCAGCTTTCGTGTGATGTATAAATCTCAATTTTCAACCCATAAGACTGGTTTTGTCATCCAGGGTCACATATCCTCTACAAGTGACTGTTTCTAAACCACAAAAAGCTGCAAATTGGAACGTTAAACAGTAAAAGTCTGGCTTTCGAAAATAGAGAAACAGTAAAAAAGAAGCTTGCAAGAGATATCTAAATATATATCTAAAACAAACAGAAAGCTTTTGAAATTGTCATACAGCAACTGCCCTGAAAAAAAAATTACAAAAAAATTAATGTTTCTATAAAACCTTTTTTATTTAGAAATTGCTAATAATAATTCATTATTATAGTAATTGCATGAAAATGGCAAGCAACGTGACATTTTGAAGTAGAAAGACTGAAATAGTATTTTCTTGAAAAGCATACTCTAATAACCTGTTTTATTTACAACTTTAAAAAAATATTTTTTTTACAATGTGCCTTAAATTTATGCTATTAAAAATATATTTAAAAAAAAAATAGTGTATTGCATTGTCTAAGTTGAATCATTATTACAAATAATAAGGGTAACACTTTGCAATACAATTTCACTAGTTAATTATAATAGTTACCAATACACTCATTTTTACCAATACACAACATTTTTATCATCTGATATTAACAAAAAATAAATGCTGTAAGAAAATATTGGGTAACACCTTATTTTAAGGTGATGTAGTTAGGCTACACGTTACTACATGTACATACTATAATATTAATTCATAATTACAAGTAAATGACACTAAACCAAACCCTAACTGTAACTCTATAGTACTTGTAGTTCATTAATATTATTCAGTACTTATCTGAGTAAGTAGTGTAACTACATCACGTTAAATTAAAGTGAAATCAAATATTGCTAATTGTTAGTTCATGTTATGCATAAATTAATGTCATGCATAAGCCCTTAAATGCATGAATGTTTCACCAATCATTATTACATATTCGGGTCTTTGTTTTCATGAGATTCATGGACAAATTACTTTACTGTATTTTGATGAAGTAATGTTTTTGAAG
Source organism: Siphateles boraxobius (assembly GCF_051911475.1). Lineage (NCBI taxonomy): Eukaryota > Metazoa > Chordata > Actinopteri > Cypriniformes > Leuciscidae > Siphateles > Siphateles boraxobius. Next base: position 12,595,861 of record NW_027509182.1, read on the forward strand.
TTTCACACATGCATGTGTCTGTTCACGTGCGGCTTCATCTTCCTACAGTCAAGTCAAGTCCAGTCACCTTCATATTCAGCGCTTTTAACAATATAAATTGTTTCAAAGCAGCTTTACAGTGATAATAGGAAATTACAGTAACATAGATTGTTTTGTCTTTACAGCAGCTCTAGAATAAAGTTATTATCCAGCTAATGTTAGTTTTGATTGATTCACTTCCGTTGCAAAGATCATTAGTTATTAGTTATTAGGGGCCGCTAACACGTCACCGTTCTAACAGAAAACCCTAAAGCGCTCCGGCCGCTCATCCGCACAACAACAGTGTCTGGCGGCTCGAGAACGCAAACCTTGAAATTGGATCCAAGGTGCAAGCATTGAATAAAAAAAAAAAACACATTATCATCTCCGTGTAAACTCCAAAAACGCGAATCCCAAAGTGGAATATGTGCGTTAATAATGAGCGTGTCTCTGGCTGTCTCTGGACGTCCACAACCGGGATTATTAGCAGTCCTCACAGGACAAAGCCTCCAAACTTCCCCTAACAAGACTGAGCATGATTTCCCATGGCAAGGGCATTGGCACTGCCCACAGCCTGCCTACTCACATTACATGTCACCCTAACAAGCTCTGCAGACACACACACACACACACACACAGCTGCGCCTGGACACCAGCGATTACAGCTAATTCGAACATGATTAAACGCAGATCCATGCATGATAACTGATCTTGTTGTTGATCAATATAGTATTTCACATGAACTACAAGGGCGAAACTCATAAAACCAGTCACCAAAAAAAGTTTAATTTAGTAGATCATTTGTCATTTTATGGTATCTATGATGTACTGAACAGTGACTCCAGAGTAAATACTATTCCCCCATCATTCACTACATGATGTTTGATTAACAAAGTTCAGGAGGAGCACGTTCAGATAATTAAACCCTTATTAAACACCTGTGGTGCACAGCAGACTTATCTCCGTTCATCGACAGTTTAACAGCATCCCTCTATCATCTCCATCTCCTCACTTCTAGTCCTAACTACTCTTACAACAACCGGGGGGATTCAGTTAAGCGTGAACTCGTGAATAAGTGCTGATTTTAATTGATCTCGTTTACTGTAACTGAACTTGTTCTGCTTTAGATGATGGCGACTGTGCCGACTCGTTTGGATCCTGTGGATTGCTGTCTAGATTAACTGATTTGTGTTGATAACATGTTTTGGTTTGTAGTAAAGACAAAATATTGCTTGTGTTACAGTAATCATAAGACCGAAGAAGTTTGTGGAACTGAAATGTGTCTATGTCACTTTCATTTGCACATATTAACTAATAAAAAAATATTTTTGATTTTTGATTGAATTTGAGTCACTTGTAATAACAACATCCAACAAAATCCTCTAATATTACTTAAAGGTAATTTCATACCAATTAAGGACATAACTATATTCAATTTGAATTACTGTAATCCATTTTTTAAAATAAAGAAAATAATCATTGAAAATAATGTATTGTAGTAATGATTATCAATAAGCAGAATCACTCGGAGTAATGGGAATTAAACATGGATGTCTGAATACATACAGTATTGACAATTTGGAGGGTAAATATGCTTTTTCATGCAATCAATCAATCAATCAATCAATCAATCAATCAATCAATCAATCTATCTATCTATCTATCTATCTATCTATCTATCTATCTATCTATCTATCTATCTATCTATCTATCTATCTATCAGCAAATTATGTTACTGTAGATGTTCAAATAATGATAAGAATCAGAATAATTTCTGCATGTCAGAATAATTTCAAGCACCAAACTCCAACAGAAGAGATATTTCATGTGTGAGGCAGTTATGCTGCTGGGAGCTAATTACAGTTTTCAGTGTGATGTAAAGTTGATGAACAATTTTTGGATTGCCGCCCTTATAGGAGTGGATATGAAACAGGTGAAATTTTATTAACGGGATAATTCCTTTGAAATTTTGCTGATTCAATCAGGGGCCGCAGTGGCTCTAGATGAAAGCCATTTGTCTTGTGATGCATAGGAGGCTGATATTGCCGTGGCATTTCATAACAGTGCTCGGTATTGACAATTTTAATCATTCTCACACGCCCCGTTCCTGTGATGTCTTAATTGAATTCCTTTATGACAGCTGGTGAGCACGGCAACATCGCGACAGTTAAGATTGCATTCTAATGCATGCTCGCACAAACAAACACCTGCCAAGAGACCCGCAAAACTGAAAGAATTGCTTTTTCCTGTTGTCTGGACCTCAGGAGAAATGTGAGCTTTATGTGAGTGGGTTGAAAGGGGTGATGGATGACTGTAAGCCTGTACCGCATGCGGAGAGCAGAACCCTGCAGAGCGATTGTGTAATTAATGTGAAGCCTGAATTATTGATGGATGCTGGTGAGGGCAAAGCTGCAGCTCCTCTTCTGAGAGGTGGGCGGCGGAGAATAACAAAGGTCAAAGGTCACATACACCCAGGAAGTGTTTCACCTACCTGAACCTCGATATATCTTTCCTGCTATGAGGTGAATATATATATATTTTTTTTTTCCTTTTTTTTTTTAGGTGGATGTGGTCCTTAAACCACATTATTATGTATTGCTATTAGACATACACTATATATCACAATGATGAACATGGTAGGCCTATTTAAGTTGCACTTTAAAAATACAATACAAATTATTAGATTTTAAGAATGCATTTTAAAAATACTTTTCCATCAGCCAGTTAAAATTTACAATACTGCATGTATTGCTGCATCATAGACACATGCACACACTGATGTAAACAAGACCAACACAGATAAGAAGAATAGGGGAACGAGTGAAGGAGATGTGATGAATTAAAATACACATTTCTCTTCAATTTATCTGGTAACCCCTTAAACAAAGCAAGCTGCACACAGCAACAGAATACGGCTGCCAGTCCTATATTTGTGTCCTTAATATGGTTACATTCACACACATTTCAGATATTTACAGGAGTGACAACCACATTCTACAGTATAACCAGACTCACATCCGTGAATTTTTAGGACTCGCCTTGGGAAATGAATGGCTTCTGGTCTACAGTGTGTCGTTTGTTTGTAAGCAATGGATAGACAGCTTCAGGGAAATTCAAGTGTTGTTGATTCAGCTTTTGCTCAAGGTCTGTAAATGAATCATAGCCTTTGTAATGCCAAGTAAAAATGATTATTGCAGAACAGTCAACACTAGTGAAGTATAATTTACCAATCCCTGATCCCAAACCTCCCCCTGAGTAGAATAATCAATCCTGAATAGCCAAAACAGTCTCTCCACGGTCATCGATTTATTCAGGAAAAAAATGCAAATAATTCATTTCATTCATGTTTATTTGCATAGCGCTTTTCACAATACAAATGGTCCCACGGCGGCTTTACAGAGAAAGCCCTACTGAGAGAGCCAATGCAAACTGTGGCAGAGGAAAACTTAAGATGGATGGATGGATGGAGAGATGGACTGCTTTATTGATTAATGGATGGATGGATGGATGGATGGATGGATGGATGAAATGGATGGATGGATGGATGGATGGATGGATGGATGGATGAAATGGATGGATGGATGGACTGAATGACTGATTGATTGAAGGATGGATGGATGGATGGATGGATGGATGGATGGATGGATAGTTGGATGGACTGATTGATGATGCAGGAATGATGGATTGACTGATTGATTGATAGATAGATGGATGGATTGACTGGTTGTTTGATTGACTGATGGGTGGATGGATAGATGGATGGATGAATGGATGGAAGGATGGATTGATGGATGGATGGACTGATTAATTGAAGGATGGATGGACTGATTGATGACTCAGGAATGATGAATTGACTGATTGATTGATTGATTGATTGATTGATTGATTGATTGATTGATTATTTGATTAATTGATTGATTGGTTGATTGATTGATTGATTGATTATTTGATTAATTGATTGATTGATTGATTGATTGATTGATTGATTGATTGATTGATTGATTGATTGATTGATTGATTGATTGATTGACGGATTGACTGGTTGATTGATTGATGGATGGATAGATGGATGGACTGATTGATTAAACGATGGATGGACGGACTGATTGATTGATTAAAGGATGGATGGACTGATTAATTAAAGGAAGGATGGATGGACTGATTGATTGATAGATGGATGGATGGATGGATGGATGGATGGATGGACTGATTGGTGGATGGACTGATTAATGGATGGACTGATTAATGGATGGATGGATGGATGGATGGATGGATGGATGGATGGATTGGTTGATTGATTGATTGTTTGTTTTGGCTTTTTTTTTTGGAAAAAAAAGAGCATTAGATTTACTATATTACATTATTTGTCTAATTTCGCGTTAGTGTTTACTATCATTTTCACACTTGTGCACAAGAAGAGACCATTAAAGTGATTAGTGCTGCTCTCAGTGAATCTAGTGTACTCCTCTTATTTCAAATCACTTTTTTCTTTGTGGCTTCACCTTCAAATTTGACTAGGTGCTTAAAGAATTAAGATTAGATAATACTTTATAACAATGCATTTTATGAAAGTTTACAATGTTAGAGATTTGGAGCCCTGAAATATAACTGGTTCAATATATAAATGTCTTTTTGAACAAATTTTTCAAGTTATATTTATTTAAAAAATGTTTTTGATGTTTTAACGATTGTTAGACTATAAACACTTCAGTGCCCTCCAAGACATCAAGTTTGGCACGTAATGACTTCTCCCAGTTAGTCTGATCATTAGAAGTCTGACATCTGTGTTTGTTACAGACACAGTAATGTTTCCGTTGTTCTGTTTTGTTTCACTCAGGTTGTGCAGGGGACGAGAGCTTTTCAACTGTTATTACGATATAATTTTTATGTAGCAGATTTGCCAGTAATATATTCTGTATGAGAGTGGCATTTCCAGAGGGCGCCGGTGAATGGGGTTGATGAGGGTCACAGGCTGGGCTAATGGGAATACAGACATGATGTGGCCCCAGTTTGACACATTCAGTGATGGAAAGGTCTGCAATATCAGTGCCAGTAATCCATTCCCTTTTAAAGTTAATTAAAGACAAACATTTTAATGGCTTCTGGCATTGTTGAGGTAGCCTCTCATATGAGAGCACAGGTGAAGGGATATTCAACTTAAACGTGTCAAAGGAATCAAAATATGCTTGACCTGTTCACATATAAGCGTTCGGTAGAACTTCTTCCACACTACAAACTTCCAGATGGTAAAATTGCTGCACTATTGTAGACGAAGCATTTGTGCAATCAAGGTGCTGTTCAAATCACTTTTCAGGAGCAGATGTTTCCTTGATTACATTCAACATGTGTTTTGATGCACCATGCCATTTACTAGAAACAACTTATAAAGCTGCAAGAAGAAATATGAGGGTGTGCCCTGAAAACACAACACAGCTGAAACAAAACGCTGAAATGGCTCATATATGCCAAGGTAAAAATAAGCTCAGTTCAGCATGCGAAGCTGATCTTAATAAAATTTTGTATATTTATGAAATATTTATTTCTCCTTGTAAAAAGTAAGCAGTTTCATAAATAATCTAATTTCCACCAACATGCAGATTAATTTCTGATTCACACATGCATTTAAGGGGGTTTAAGGCCCTGTCCACACGGAGGTGCGTTTAGCTGTATACGTACACATTTTGTATCGTATTGGTGTTTCGTCCAGAAGGATCCGGCGTTTTGGGACACTTGAAACCGCAATTTTTTGAAACCGGGTCCCAGAGTGGATAAATCTGAAACCAACACCCTTGTACGGCCAATCCGTACATTTTGTGAAACAATGATGTATTCACACCACATGTCAACATTAGTCACACACTGCTCCGTCACACGTAACAGCAGCAATAATGGCGGACTATATGCTTGTGTTCGTGCTGCAGAAGCTACTGAGCCTATTAGCTTTTCTAAAGCAAAATCTTCTGCTCCTCTGCTACTACGGTCAGCAAACTTCGTCTTCACCTTGATGTCGTGTTGGGTTCGTATAGAGCGTGCAAGGTTATGCGCATGCTTCAAATCTTCTTCTTGTTTAGTGTAACTCTGTGGCAGAATTACAGCGCCACATACTGCTCTGGCATGTATACCACACCGTTTTAAGTCGGCTTCAGTGGTTTCGTGTGTAAGCATATATTTCTTGAGATGCGGCGTGTTTGCGAAAAAAAATTAGAATGAGAAAAAAAAAAGATCGAATAGGGAAAGCTGTGGCTTCTTGCGGATGTGGCCTAAGTCACACATGCATTCTTCACTCTTTAAAATATAGGATCTTGGCATCAATGGTTCCATGAAGAACCTTTAACATCCATGGAAACTTTTCACTGCAAAAAGGCTCTTTACCTTTAAAAAAAAAATCTTCAGATTATTAAAAAGATCTTATAAAAGAATAAAAAACAAAAAAGGTTATTTCAACAAATGAAAAATTATTTGAGTGACGATGTCACTGCTGATACAAATACAAATGCCTTTTGAAACCTTTATTATAAATGGAGAAAAAGAGTATTGTATAAGTGTTGTATTTACATTTCTGGAAGATGAAATTGAGGTGAATCTGGTCAGATTACTTCCTGTTTTACTGTGAATGCAAAATACAAAACAAAAAACCAAGTGGAAAAAAGTTATAATAATGATATTCTGTCAAGTATTCTCGGTCTTGAACATCATTGTGCATCTGTAAATGTGCAAATGAAGAGGTTTGGAGAGTCTAATTAAAACCTCATTATGCTCTGGGAGTTTAAAATGAGAGTAATCTCTCAAAATGAACTACAGAATCTCACATAGACTTGATTCTGAGCAAATGGAACAAAAATAACCCTTTCATGTATTGTATCTCTCCTCATATTATTACTTAATTCAAATCTGAAAGGTTACCTTATCTTTACTGAAGGCTTTGATATCACAAAGCAGAAAGTAAAATGTCTACTATATATATGTGTGTATATATATATATATATATATATATATACTGTATATACATATATATATATATATATACATAGTATCTACAGTTGGTAGAATGTATATAAAATTTTCACATAATATCACTTAGGTGGTTTAATTCTAATGAAACTTGTTTGCTTTCATCCAAAGAAAATGATCCAGTTAAAGTTTGGAAATATATATATGTTTTTTTTTTCTTTCTTTTTTTTCTGTATTTTAACACAGACTGCATGAAAAAAAAAGCTTCTGTGTACCATATTCCGATACCTTTCATGGACTGTATCTTAAAATGAAATGAAAATCATCTGTAAGCAGTGTGTAACTGTTTATCCCACACCTCACATGCTCTCCTCTTCTGTTTCACTCGATCACTTCCTCCTCCTTTATGGCTCGTTCTGTTCAATCACTGTTCAGATGTAATCTATATTTCTACCTTAATGAAGAAGTAATGATGTTCCTCCATTAACCTGTGAGTGTCGTGATATGCAGCTTTCTCAGTCTGCTCCGGTTCTTGTGGTCGAGGACTTTCCTCAGATAAATTTCAAATATAATTTCCCAGAATCCATGTGTAGATTCATCATCTGACACTTTAAATGCATTATACACAAGCTACCAAGTGACCAAGCAACCAACCTACTGAACTAGTCAACAAGCAAAACCACCGATCAACTATCATAATAGTTTTTGTTAATTGCAATAAATCTGAAATAAAAAAAATATATAGGTACTATTGTAGATGGAAAAACTTCAACTTAAATGGCTTAGGAATGTTGCCTCAAATTGCCTTTAATACACTTAAACTAAATCTAAAATGAAAACTGAATGATGAATTCCATTACACGAGAGTAGATGTTAAAACTTCATACTGATTTGCACTTGGCTTTCGCCAAGATAAGCACCAACTAAGACATAGCTTTACAGTAACCTATGCGTCTCCATCTATTTACACTACCTTCCATATGGTGATGTGAATATCCTTCTGTCTGGTGTTAATGGCTGAAGTATATTTCCTGGCACGTCAACACACACAACGGCTGCGATGCTGGCTCCAGGGATCAACCACAGTGCGGTCTCCCCAGCGGATCAGCACAACAACCGTCTGGATTGAGCTGAGTTGGGAACATCTCTGGGGTCTTCAAGAGGGCACTTTCCGTCCTCAGTGGTCGTCCCTGCTGCTGAGGTTGCTCCTTCCTCGTAGTTCAGTGGCATAAACCCTTGTGTGACCTAACCACAATCTCCTAACCACAATCTCTAACGCCACAATCTCCTAACCACAATCTCTAACGCCACAATCTCCTAAACACAATCTCTAACGCCACAATCTCCTAACCACAATCTCTAACGCCACAATCTCTAACGCCACAATCTCCTAACCACAATCTCTAACGCCACAGTATCTAACGCCACAATCTCTTAACCACAATCTCTAACGCCACAATCTCCAACGCCACAATCTCCTAACCACAATCTCCTAACCACAATCTCTAACGCCACAATCTCTAACGCCACAATCTCTAACGCCACAATCTCCTAACCACAATCTCCTAACCACAATCTCTAACGCCACAATCTCCTAACCACAATCTCTAACGCCACAATCTCTAACGCCACAATCTCCTAACCACAATCTCCTAACCACAATCTCTAACGCCACAGTATCTAACGCCACAATCTCCTAACCACAATCTCTAACGCCACAGTATCTAACGCCACAATCTCCTAACCACAATCTCCTAACCACAATCTCTAACGCCACAGTATCTAACGCCACAATCTCCTAACCACAATCTCCTAACCACAATCTCCTAACCACAATCTCTAACGCCACAGTATCTAACGCCACAATCTCCTAACCACAATCTCCTAACCACAATCTCTAATGCCACAGTATCTAACGCCACAATCTCCTAACCACAATCTCCTAACCACAATCTCTAACGCCACAGTATCTAACGCCACAATCTCCTAACCACAATCTCCTAACCACAATCTCTAACGCCACAATCTCCTAACCACAATCTCTAACGCCACAGTATCTAACGCCACAATCTCCTAACCACAATCTCCTAACCACAATCTCTAACGCCACAGTATCTAACGCCACAATCTCCTAACCACAATCTCCTAACCACAATCTCTAACGCCACAGTATCTAACGCCACAATCTCCTAACCACAATCTCCTAACCACAATCTCTAACGCCACAATCTCTAACGCGTTGATTGATTGATTGATTCTCCAATCAATCCTCCAACCAAAATGTAACAATTCTAATGTTCAAAATAAAATAAAGAGGACGTAATTTAAAACAAAATAACAGTCTTATTGTCTTACAAACTAACGATGAACAAGCAAACAAACAAACAAATAAACAAACAAACAAACAAACAAACAAAGAAGCAAGCAAACAAACACATGATGAGTTATGATGCAAAGAGTGAGGCCTCCAGAAATCAATAGAGAAGCATTGTCAGCAATATTCCAAAGTTACAAAATCAACTTTTATATTCTAAATATATTTAAAGCTGATGTTTAAACTTTAAACTTACAGTAGGTCATATATTCTAAACTGAGCTCACCAAATTGAAACTAATTATCCAGGCATTCAACATTAACAATACACTGGTAAATTAAAGGAGAAGAGAAGCGCATGCACTGCACAGCAAAACAGGTTTCTACCTCTGCAATGTGTTCATAGTCAAACAATGCAGTGTTTAACGTCTCAGATGGTGCCACAGATTGTCTAGGACAGTGTATCTCCGAGGAAAACTGCGTTTCATCCGCAGCTGTGCAAGTCGTGCTGAGGAATGGAAAATATCCAACTCTAAAGTTGCAATCTCACCAATATACTGTACAAGCTGTTTGCAAAACTACCAGCTTGCCGCACACAATACACTCAAGTAATGGGCTACTATATAAAGAAATACCTCTAAATGTTTTCTTTTTAGATGGCATGTAAGACATTCTGAGATGTTTGAATAAAATGTATAAATCTCCCATAGACCAGCAGACAGAAACCCTCATTAGCGTTTCTCAGAAAACCGTGGTGGAAAAACACTAAGACTAAGAGCGTTGCGGGACGCTGGCACATTTTTTAATAGAATTTATACCTCTACTTCAGCTAAATCAATATAAGAGTGTGACCTTTGACCCCACTGTTCAAAACTGGTTGTTGTTTTATGAGTCTGGGACAAAAGCGATTTACGAATCCACTGGAGCTTCTGTAATAGATGGATTAAAGCAGAAGGGCGCCGACAGCTCAACAGCGCGAGACTTTATTTGATGTGTGTCTATAATGAGCCTAACTTTGCTTTCATAGCGACTAGAAGAGTGAGTGAATATGGCCAGCGATCTGTACGCTGGAAAATACATTCACTGGAAATATCGAGAACCACTTGAAATTCATCAGTCGAAATGCTCAAATCAATTTACTTTGTTGTTCAAATAATGTGACTTAATCTCACCCTGGAAAAGGGGGGAAAAAAAAACATTGTGCTTTATTTGAATCAAAACAAGGACAGAGTGTAAATGGAAAATGTTTCGAAATGTTCTGTCAACTAGTATGCACAACTACATATAAATAGAGTGAATTACATGATTTTGAAAATATGGTTTTCACATTTCAACAAGCAGAATTATGAATGGGAAAACTAGCATGACACAGCGCAGCGCTCTAAGATATAAATGTGTACAGAAAACAATAAATAAATCTAAGGTAAAAAAAAGACAGAATACAAGATATACGTGCTATAATGCATTGTCTTACCTTCATTTGGTGGCTTTTCTCAGAAAAAAAATTGCATATTCATGTTGGCTGATTCGCATTCTGCAAAGCATTTTGGATTCATGCCAGTTTTCATACTGTTAAATATTCATACTACTGGGAGAGATTAATTAATTACTTTTCTGGTATAATTTTAATATAAGACAATTAGCAGTCTCCAAATATAGGATGGATGGATGGATCTATCTATCTATCTATCTATCTATCTATCTGTCTGTCTGTCTGTCTGTCTGTCTGTCTGTCTGTCTGTCTATCCATCCATCCATCCATCCATCCATCCATCCATCCATCCATCCATCCATCCATCCATCCATCCATCCATCCATCCATCCATCCATCTATCTATCTATCTATCTATCTATCTATCTATCTATCTATCTATCTATCATATAGCATCTATCTATCATCTATCTATCATCTATCATCTATCTATCTATCTATCTATCTATCTATCTATCTATCTATCTATCTATCTATCTATCTATCTATCTATCTATCTGTCTATCTGTCTGTCTGTCTGTATAAAACATTGATTCATTAATTCATTATTTTATACAAATGCATTAGTTCAAGAAATAACTTAAAATCTCACCTTAAATCAACTGACTAAGGAATTAAACTAAATAAATAATGGACTCAGTGGACAAGGAGAGAGAAGTATATATCTGGAATCCAGGTCCTTCATTGGGAGTCATATGTGGTGAATGTGATATGAGCTGTGAAGACGATACGCCACTGACTGTTCGACTTATTCTCCTTGTCAGAGACTTATGACTGAAAAAAAGAAAAGCGCTCAATAAGCATCTCTGGCCAGCGTGAAACACTAACCGTGAAGCCTCCTCTGCCGTGTGTGTGTGAGCATGAGGTGTTTAGCTGTGAGATGCTGCATTTGCTCTTCAATGCACACAAGTTTATGTACTCTCATCGGGCATCTGAGATCATGAGAGATCATGAGAGATCATGAGAGATCATCAGAGATGTTCAGTCTGTTCCACAGGTCAGGCTCAACATAATTCACCAAACTGCAATGCCACACTGTTTCACAGAAATGAACCGCATTTTCTGTAAACGCATAAATGAATCCATATAAATGATTGGGATTGTATTTACTTATTTTACTTTCTATTTATTTAGAGGAAAACATTGAATGATAGATAGTATATTTATATACTATATACTATCATGGGACAAATAAAATAAACCTCACACTCAATAACCGCAAATTCCGAAGAAAAAAAACCCCAGTAAAAAAAAAAAAAAAAATATATATATATATATATATATATATATATATATATATATATATATATATAAAATATAATTATATTTATAAATTCTATATGACCGATTTAATGCAATTTGCCTTAGTTGTTCTGTGTTAAAATGTAAATCAAAATTCATTGGTAACAATGTCTGCATATTTATGTTTCCGATTAATTAGAAATGTTTAATGCTTTTAAATTAATCTAAAATGCATTTATTCAATACAATAGTTTCATTATTTTCATTTCTCTTCAAATTTATTTAAGAAGCTTGTTAAATCATTGTGATACACTGTTAATGAGAAGGAAAGCAGTGGTCTCATGCAGAGTAATGGAAGAAAAGGTTTGTTTGTTCATTCATTTATCGAACCCACTTGGAAAATATATATTTGTAGGCAAATCTAAAAATCAAGATTAGAAACATTGACAGAAAAAAACATGAGAAGTAATAATTAAATTGCAAAAGTAGTTGTATAGTCCATTAAAAAAGTTATCCATTAGGCACATTTTCTGAATTTTTAAGGCATGTTATCAAAATAGCAATGCAATAAATACATAGGAACAATGTATAAATACTTTAAATACACAATTCTACAATGTTTTCTTTTTCTTCTTATGGGGTGAAATATATTTCCCTTTCAAGGGAACTTCGAGCTGCGTCAAACGCTGCGGGAACGCCCCTGCGTTGTGCGTCATGAAGCACGTATGGAATCAGCCCAATGGAGAGATGAAACGTCATAGGCGGGTGACGTCATCGACCAGGAAACTATAAAGCACCCCAAAAACACAAGCGCATTAGCTTCTGTGCTTTCAGTCGCGCTACATGTGAATCTGTCCCTGTGTGATATTGTCTGTCTTACATACCCTGCACCACACAAACAATTTATCCCTATATATATATATATATTGAGAGATTATGGCGGACGAACAGCAGTTTAGAAAGTGTGTTCCTCCCTGCTCGCGTTATTTAACGAGCGGGGATACACATGATCTTTGTGTTGTTTGTTTGGGAGTTCAGCATGCCCAGTTTGCTCTCGAGGGAGCAGACTGTGAGCATTGCGAGCGTTTGCCGTTAAGGACGCTCCGCTCCCGCCGATCGCTCTTTGAGGAGAGCGGTTCGGTGCGCGCTCCCCGCGGTTCGGGTCCCGCTTCTGCCGAGGCAGAGCGGCGGCGCTTATCGTGGGGATCGCAGATGGATCTCACAGCGGGGTTTGAGACGGGCTCTGCCTTATCTCTCCCTTCACCTGTGAGATCCAGTGCCTCTGTCCCGGGTTCGGAAGCACGCGCTGCGGTTTCTTCCGCTCGGGCTGAGGCACCAATGCTGCAGCTATCCAGTTCTGAGGAACTTGATGTTGTTAGTGTTGAGGGAGATGTGGAGGATTCGCCACCCCACACTCCTGAGAGTGGTGAGCTTATGGAGGTGTTAACAAGAGCTGTTGAAAAACTTAATATTGAATGGCCAGTGACTAGACAGGAGTCTGTTTCTAAATCAAAGTTGGATGAGAGATTTTTGCCGTCACGTGTGCAGCCTCCACGCCGGTGCCTGCCGTTTTTCCATGATCTCCACACCGAGGTGTCGAAATCATGGAGAAAACCGGTGTCATATAGAGTGTTTAGTCCCCAGACTTCAACATACGCTAATATTATGGGAGCCAAGGCTCATGGTTATGGTGCTTTGCCTCGTGTGGAAGAGACGCTTGCGAGCCATCTCTCCCCCGAAGCAGCATCATCTTTTAAGGCACCGGCATTACCTACCAAGCCTTTAAGAAACACTTCGGCTTTGGTGGGTAAAGCATATTCGGCAGCAGGTCAGGCTGCGTCATGTCTGCATACTATGTCAATCTTGCAGGCATACCAGGCTGATCTGCTAAGGGACATGAGTGAGAGTGAGGAGGTCAGTACTGACGTAGTTCGCGAACTGCGTCAGGCTGCTGATTTATCCCTGCGTGCCACCAGAGAATCGGCCAAATTAATGGGTCGTTCTATGGCAGCTCTGGTGGCCGCAGAAAGACATTTGTGGTTAAATCAGACTAATATTAAAGAGAGAGAAAAAGCTTTTCTTTTAGATGCTCCTCTTTCTCCCATGGGGTTGTTTGGTGATGCTGTGAATTCAGTTATCGATAAATTCCAAGAAGAAAAGAAACAAACTGCAGCTTTTAAAAAGTTTCTTCCCCTTAAAGTTCATGTCCCTGGGGCTGCTGGGCGGGAGCAGCCCCGGCCGTCTTCGAGCTCATCACATAGAGCGCAGCAGAGGCAGAGTGTCGCGTCTCGTGCTCCCCCTGCTGGACAGTGGGCTCAGCCGCGACACTCTCAGCCGAAGCCTTCTCCCAGTAGAACTGATCTGAGGACAGTTATATTGGCTAAGAAGGCTTCGGCTAAGAAGAAGTCCTGACGCCAAGCCGTTCAGGATGCTGAGGGTGGTCCCCACCGAGGCGGAAAGGTGTTCACCTCTTTTTACGGTGCCCATTCCTCCTCGGTGCCCTCAGGGGCTCGTTCTGCCAACCCCGCCTTTATGCCGGGGCACAGACGATCCCAGCGAGCGCTTTCCCGAGGGACGCTCACTCCCTCTGAGGAGGGTCTCAGAGCGGTCAGACCAGTTGTTCCCTGCCGGTGCGCCGTTACAGGGCGCTGCGTCTGCTGCTCAAGTTACACCAGAGGCCAGTCTCGAGAGGCTGGTACCCTTAGTAGAATTTCTGGCAGAGTGGAAAAGCCTTCCAAAAATATCTCATTGGGTCCTGCAGACAGTAGAAAAGGGTTATGCTATCCAGTTCAGGTGTCGTCCACCAAAATTCAGAGGGGTTCTGCACACAGTGGCGGGCCCCGAGCAGGCTCTGGTATTGGAACAAGAGGTGAAAACGCTCCTTCAAAAAGAGGCTATAGAACGGGTTCCTCCTCCCAGTTTGGAGTCAGGTTATTACAGCCGATATTTCATCGTTCCAAAGAAGGATGGGGGGTTGCGTCCAATTTTAGACCTGCGCATATTGAATCGCTCGGTAGGGAAGCTAAAATTCAAGATGCTCACTATCAAGCAGATCGTGTCTCAAATCAGGTCCGAGGACTGGTTTGTCACGATAGATCTGAAGGACGCATACTTCCATGTGTCCATCCTTCCACAACACAGGAAGTTCCTGAGGTTCGCCTTCGGGGGCGAGGCGTACCAGTACAGGGTTCTTCCGTTTGGCCTAGCTTTATCTCCCCGCACTTTCACGAAATGCATGGATGCAGCACTAGTGCCTCTGAGGCTTCAGGGCATTCGTATTCTCAATTACATCGACGATTGGTTGATTTTAGCTCAGACCGAGCAGATGGCGGTTCGGCATCGAGATGTCGTCCTCGCTCATATCAGAAAGTTGGGGTTGAGGCTGAACGCAAAGAAAAGTGTATTATCTCCTTCCCAGAAGACCACTTTTCTGGGTGTCGTTTGGGATTCGGTATCGATGCGGGCGCGACTCTCTCCGACCCGCATCGCTTCGATTCTCTCAGCTGTGAAACAAGTGAAGCTAGGCCAGCTACTCACTGTCAAGCAGTTTCAGAGACTGTTGGGTCTGATGGCAGCAGCGTCCAACGTTATACCTTGCGGCCTGTTGTACATGAGACCGCTACAGTGGTGGCTCAGGACCAAGGGATTCTCCCCGAGGGGAAATCCGCTCCGCACGTTCAAAGTCACGCGGCGCTGCCTTCGTGCTCTGGTCATGTGGAGAGAAACTTGGTTCCTATCCAAAGGTCCTGTGCTGGGGGCTCTTTGTCGTCGCATAACGCTAACGACGGATGCTTCCCTCACAGGGTGGGGGGCGGTCATGAGTGGTCGCCCAGCCCAAGGTCTGTGGCAGGATCATCATCTTTCGTGGCACATAAATTGTCTAGAGATGTTGGCTGTGTTTCAGGCTCTGAAACACTTCCTAACAGACCTGAGAGGCCATCATGTGTTAGTTCAATCAGACAACACGTCGGTGGTCTCTTATATAAATCATCAGGGGGGCCTGCGGTCTCGCCGGCTTTACAAGTTGGCCCGTCAGATCCTCCTGTGGTCCCAAGGGAAGCTACTATCTCTGAGAGCAATGTATCTCCCTGGGTATTTGAATGTGGTAGCAGACTCCCTGTCGAGGCAGGGGCCGAGGCCAGGGGAATGGAGACTCCACCCCGAGGTGGTGGAGCTCCTTTGGTTGAGTTTCGGTCGCGCCGAGGTGGACCTATTCGCTTCCAAGGAGACCACTCATTGTCATCGGTGGTTCTCCATCACTCTTCCAGCCCCCCTGGGGTTGGATGCTATGGTGCAGCCGTGGCCGAGGTCACGTCTGTACGCCTTTCCCCCGATTGCTCTGTTACCAGGAGTTCTGGAGAGGGTCCGCCGGGACGGGGTCAGTCTACTACTAGTAGCCCCGTTCTGGCCGGCCCGAGTATGGTTTGCGGACCTGATTTCTCTCCTGGACGGTTCTCCTTTGGAGCTCCCGGTCAGGAGGGATCTACTCTCCCAGGCGGGGGGCACGATACTTCACCCCCGCCCAGAATTGTGGAAACTGTGGGCTTGGCCTCTGAGGGGGCCCAGCTCATAGACTCCGGTCTCTCAACCGAGGTTGTTGAGACCATTCTTAACTCCAGAGCTCCATCCACGAGGAAGCTTTATGCCTTGAAGTGGAAACTTTTCACTTCTTGGTGTGGAGAACACCTGCAGGACCCAGTTAACTGCCCAGTGGGTGCAGTGCTGGAATTCCTGCAGGAGCGCTTCTCCACAGGGTTATCCCCCTCCACACTAAAGGTGTATGTGGCGGCACTAGCTGCTTACCACGTCCCTTTCAGTGGAGTTTCTCTTGGGAGACACCCGCTTATAACTCGTTTCCTCCGTGGCACTTTGAGGCTGAGGCCAGCAGTTCGTACGAGGGTGCCGACTTTGGATCTGGCCATTGTATTAGAAGGTCTTTCCCTAGCTCCTTTTGAACCTATCGAAGAAGTTCCCGAGAAGTTTCTCACTTTTAAGACTATCTTTTTGCTTGCTATCTCTTCACTAAAAAGAATCGGAGATTTGCAGGCTCTGTCGGTTTCACCCTCGTGCCTGGAATTTGCACCTGGCATGGTTAAAGCTTTTCTGCATCCTAGACCAGGTTACGTTCCTAAGGTTCCTACTAATATTGTTAGACCTACGGTTCTGCAGGCTTTCTGTCCTCCTCCATTTATGTCATCGGACCAGGAGAAACTTAATTCACTCTGCCCTGTTAGGGCATTAGACGCTTATGTCCACAGAGCTGCCCTGTGGAGGAAATCAGAACAACTTTTTGTATGTTTCGGGCCACCCAGGAAAGGGTGTCCGGCGTCTAAACAGAGAATGAGCAAGTGGGTGGTTGAGGCTATCTCACTTGCTTATGAGTCGGCTGGCCAGCCTTCACCTTTGGTTGTCCGAGCTCACTCTACCAGGAGTATGGCTGCTTCTAAAGCTCTTTTGTCGGGGGTTTCCCTGAGTGATGTTTGTGATGCGGCTGGATGGTCTTCACCGCATACTTTTATTAAGTTCTATGACCTAGACTTAAGCTCTACCCCTGGGGCACAGGTGCTCTCGTCCTCTGTGCGCTAGTCTCACATGACGGTCATTTGGTCCTATGGCGACGTGGGTATTCGCGTTCCCGCAGCGTTTGACGCAGCTCGAAGTTCCCTTGAAAGGGAACGTCTCGGTTACGTATGTAACCCTAGTTCCCTGATAGGGAACGAGACGCTGCGTCGCTCCGCCATACTCCCGGCACTCCCGTTAGCGCTTCCTTCAAGCCTATCAGAAGCTAATGCGCTTGTGTTTTTGGGGTGCTTTATAGTTTCCTGGTCGATGACGTCACCCGCCTATGACGTTTCATCTCTCCATTGGGCTGATTCCATACGTGCTTCATGACGCACAACGCAGGGGCGTTCCCGCAGCGTTTGACGCAGCGTCTCGTTCCCTATCAGGGAACTAGGGTTACATACGTAACCGAGACGATTTTTGCCGGTTTAGTGAGATAAACTTTGCTTTTGTACTTCTGTGGTCGTGACCTCAAGAAATAGTTTAAGACAACCAAATAAAAAACTATGATGTCTTAGTTGTATAACTTTCTGTAAGAGATGATTTATATTGCAAAACAAACCTGTCCTTGTAATTGGTATTTCAGTGCATCGGCTGAAAGACCGACATTCATTTCACAACAATTCACAACAGACATTCAGTTTCCTTCCTTTCATTTCAGTATCCAAAAGCTACAGCGCTAATGGGACTCAGAAAGATC
Source organism: Siphateles boraxobius (assembly GCF_051911475.1). Taxonomy (NCBI): domain Eukaryota; kingdom Metazoa; phylum Chordata; class Actinopteri; order Cypriniformes; family Leuciscidae; genus Siphateles; species Siphateles boraxobius. Next base: position 12,614,139 of record NW_027509182.1, read on the forward strand.
GAGTGATTATTTTCTTCGTTTTCTGAATGCAACTAACATTACTAACATTTACCACATGTGCAAATTGACCAATTTAGTAAGATCTTTGCTGTGTGGCAATTATCCAGCATGCTTTTCTGCAATGACACACCAGATTGGAGGTTTGCAGAAAGAAAAAATAAAAGCTTCTATGAATGAAGGCAGATCTTGTCTCTCTTGGCTCTCTAAATCACACATATCTTTTGCCTTCTGGGGTGCTTTGACATCTTCACACACAGTGGAAGTGAAACATTGACCCTATCTCAAGACCTAGATGTAATGAAAGTCTCAAAGGTTGTACTCGATTTCAGATACTAACAACAGTGGCTTCTGTTAAACAAAGGCATTGCACATACCATTATAAAAATATAGCAGCAACTCCATGTCCTTAGAGCCTTTTTAGTAGCACATAAACAGGACTTGCATTAAAGCGGAAGCCTTCAGAGACATAACTTCTAAAAGAGGGTCGGCGGTAAAACCCTCATGAGAAACTGCATCTTTACATTCATCCTCTTAAAGCCACACCACTATAACCATCAGAGGAGTACTTTTAATACAATCCACCCTCTTTAACAATGCAATTCAAGACCATTACTCTTTGACTTCTTAATGTACACGTGTAGATGTGCGTCACTAATGCATAACAGCTAACCTGAGATCATCAAACACATCACCTACTAAAGCTCACACTCTTTTGTAAATATCACAACAATAATAATTAAATATAATACCTTTATAAAGTCTCTAAATATCACTTAAGTGATTGTTTGAGTTGAATATACACAAATAAATGCCTGAGAATCCAACAGTTATTTTAGTCTAAAATTGACATGTAAACGATAGTATTTGACGCATTATATTTATTACATTTAATATTGTTGTTGAATTCCAATTAAATATATGATAATGGAGAAATCATACTGATGCGTTATATATAACTACAATTATTAGGCCTACTAGACCTAATAATTATCTAATATTCTTCATCTTTAACAGCAAAGTGAGAAATTTAGTAAGCTGGACACAATCAACAATCGCAAACAAAGAAAGGGAAATCTGATGTTCCCAGCATGCTTTAATACGTACTGTATAAGGAGAGTAAATGTTGAAGTCGAGAATAGTTTTGTGAATATAGAGGGAAATCGTCTCGGTTACGTATGTAACCCTAGTTCCCTGATAGGGAACGAGACGCTGCGTCAAACGCTGCGGGAACGCCCCTGCGTTGTGCGTCATGAAGCACGTATGGAATCAGCCCAATGGAGAGATGAAACGTCATAGGCGGGTGACGTCATCGACCAGGAAACTATAAAGCACCCCAAAAACACAAGCGCATTAGCTTCTGATAGGCTTGAAGGAAGCGCTAACGGGAGTGCCGGGAGTATGGCGGAGCGACGCAGCGTCTCGTTCCCTATCAGGGAACTAGGGTTACATACGTAACCGAGACGTTCCCTTTCAAGGGAACTTCGAGCTGCGTCAAACGCTGCGGGAACGCGAATACCCACGTCGCCATAGGACCAAATGACCGTCATGTGAGACTAGCGCACAGAGGACGAGAGCACCTGTGCCCCAGGGGTAGAGCTTAAGTCTAGGTCATAGAACTTAATAAAAGTATGCGGTGAAGACCATCCAGCCGCATCACAAACATCACTCAGGGAAACCCCCGACAAAAGAGCTTTAGAAGCAGCCATACTCCTGGTAGAGTGAGCTCGGACAACCAAAGGTGAAGGCTGGCCAGCCGACTCATAAGCAAGTGAGATAGCCTCAACCACCCACTTGCTCATTCTCTGTTTAGACGCCGGACACCCTTTCCTGGGTGGCCCGAAACATACAAAAAGTTGTTCTGATTTCCTCCACAGGGCAGCTCTGTGGACATAAGCGTCTAATGCCCTAACAGGGCAGAGTGAATTAAGTTTCTCCTGGTCCGATGACATAAATGGAGGAGGACAGAAAGCCTGCAGAACCGTAGGTCTAACAATATTAGTAGGAACCTTAGGAACGTAACCTGGTCTAGGATGCAGAAAAGCTTTAACCATGCCAGGTGCAAATTCCAGGCACGAGGGTGAAACCGACAGAGCCTGCAAATCTCCGATTCTTTTTAGTGAAGAGATAGCAAGCAAAAAGATAGTCTTAAAAGTGAGAAACTTCTCGGGAACTTCTTCGATAGGTTCAAAAGGAGCTAGGGAAAGACCTTCTAATACAATGGCCAGATCCCAAGTCGGCACCCTCGTACGAACTGCTGGCCTCAGCCTCAAAGTGCCACGGAGGAAACGAGTTATAAGCGGGTGTCTCCCAAGAGAAACTCCACTGAAAGGGACGTGGTAAGCAGCTAGTGCCGCCACATACACCTTTAGTGTGGAGGGGGATAACCCTGTGGAGAAGCGCTCCTGCAGGAATTCCAGCACTGCACCCACTGGGCAGTTAACTGGGTCCTGCAGGTGTTCTCCACACCAAGAAGTGAAAAGTTTCCACTTCAAGGCATAAAGCTTCCTCGTGGATGGAGCTCTGGAGTTAAGAATGGTCTCAACAACCTCGGTTGAGAGACCGGAGTCTATGAGCTGGGCCCCCTCAGAGGCCAAGCCCACAGTTTCCACAATTCTGGGCGGGGGTGAAGTATCGTGCCCCCCGCCTGGGAGAGTAGATCCCTCCTGACCGGGAGCTCCAAAGGAGAACCGTCCAGGAGAGAAATCAGGTCCGCAAACCATACTCGGGCCGGCCAGAACGGGGCTACTAGTAGTAGACTGACCCCGTCCCGGCGGACCCTCTCCAGAACTCCTGGTAACAGAGCAATCGGGGGAAAGGCGTACAGACGTGACCTCGGCCACGGCTGCACCATAGCATCCAACCCCAGGGGGGCTGGAAGAGTGATGGAGAACCACCGATGACAATGAGTGGTCTCCTTGGAAGCGAATAGGTCCACCTCGGCGCGACCGAAACTCAACCAAAGGAGCTCCACCACCTCGGGGTGGAGTCTCCATTCCCCTGGCCTCGGCCCCTGCCTCGACAGGGAGTCTGCTACCACATTCAAATACCCAGGGAGATACATTGCTCTCAGAGATAGTAGCTTCCCTTGGGACCACAGGAGGATCTGACGGGCCAACTTGTAAAGCCGGCGAGACCGCAGGCCCCCCTGATGATTTATATAAGAGACCACCGACGTGTTGTCTGATTGAACTAACACATGATGGCCTCTCAGGTCTGTTAGGAAGTGTTTCAGAGCCTGAAACACAGCCAACATCTCTAGACAATTTATGTGCCACGAAAGATGATGATCCTGCCACAGACCTTGGGCTGGGCGACCACTCATGACCGCCCCCCACCCTGTGAGGGAAGCATCCGTCGTTAGCGTTATGCGACGACAAAGAGCCCCCAGCACAGGACCTTTGGATAGGAACCAAGTTTCTCTCCACATGACCAGAGCACGAAGGCAGCGCCGCGTGACTTTGAACGTGCGGAGCGGATTTCCCCTCGGGGAGAATCCCTTGGTCCTGAGCCACCACTGTAGCGGTCTCATGTACAACAGGCCGCAAGGTATAACGTTGGACGCTGCTGCCATCAGACCCAACAGTCTCTGAAACTGCTTGACAGTGAGTAGCTGGCCTAGCTTCACTTGTTTCACAGCTGAGAGAATCGAAGCGATGCGGGTCGGAGAGAGTCGCGCCCGCATCGATACCGAATCCCAAACGACACCCAGAAAAGTGGTCTTCTGGGAAGGAGATAATACACTTTTCTTTGCGTTCAGCCTCAACCCCAACTTTCTGATATGAGCGAGGACGACATCTCGATGCCGAACCGCCATCTGCTCGGTCTGAGCTAAAATCAACCAATCGTCGATGTAATTGAGAATACGAATGCCCTGAAGCCTCAGAGGCACTAGTGCTGCATCCATGCATTTCGTGAAAGTGCGGGGAGATAAAGCTAGGCCAAACGGAAGAACCTTGTACTGGTACGCCTCGCCCCCGAAGGCGAACCTCAGGAACTTCCTGTGTTGTGGAAGGATGGACACATGGAAGTATGCGTCCTTCAGATCTATCGTGACAAACCAGTCCTCGGACCTGATTTGAGACACGATCTGCTTGATAGTGAGCATCTTGAATTTTAGCTTCCCTACCGAGCGATTCAATATGCGCAGGTCTAAAATTGGACGCAACCCCCCATCCTTCTTTGGAACGATGAAATATCGGCTGTAATAACCTGACTCCAAACTGGGAGGAGGAACCCGTTCTATAGCCTCTTTTTGAAGGAGCGTTTTCACCTCTTGTTCCAATACCAGAGCCTGCTCGGGGCCCACCACTGTGTGCAGAACCCCTCTGAATTTTGGTGGACGACACCTGAACTGGATAGCATAACCCTTTTCTACTGTCTGCAGGACCCAATGAGATATTTTTGGAAGGCTTTTCCACTCTGCCAGAAATTCTACTAAGGGTACCAGCCTCTCGAGACTGGCCTCTGGTGTAACTTGAGCAGCAGACGCAGCGCCCTGTAACGGCGCACCGGCAGGGAACAACTGGTCTGACCGCTCTGAGACCCTCCTCAGAGGGAGCGAGCGTCCCTCGGGAAAGCGCTCGCTGGGATCGTCTGTGCCCCGGCATAAAGGCGGGGTTGGCAGAACGAGCCCCTGAGGGCACCGAGGAGGAATGGGCACCGTAAAAAGAGGTGAACACCTTTCCGCCTCGGTGGGGACCACCCTCAGCATCCTGAACGGCTTGGCGTCAGGACTTCTTCTTAGCCGAAGCCTTCTTAGCCAATATAACTGTCCTCAGATCAGTTCTACTGGGAGAAGGCTTCGGCTGAGAGTGTCGCGGCTGAGCCCACTGTCCAGCAGGGGGAGCACGAGACGCGACACTCTGCCTCTGCTGCGCTCTATGTGATGAGCTCGAAGACGGCCGGGGCTGCTCCCGCCCAGCAGCCCCAGGGACATGAACTTTAAGGGGAAGAAACTTTTTAAAAGCTGCAGTTTGTTTCTTTTCTTCTTGGAATTTATCGATAACTGAATTCACAGCATCACCAAACAACCCCATGGGAGAAAGAGGAGCATCTAAAAGAAAAGCTTTTTCTCTCTCTTTAATATTAGTCTGATTTAACCACAAATGTCTTTCTGCGGCCACCAGAGCTGCCATAGAACGACCCATTAATTTGGCCGATTCTCTGGTGGCACGCAGGGATAAATCAGCAGCCTGACGCAGTTCACGAACTACGTCAGTACTGACCTCCTCACTCTCACTCATGTCCCTTAGCAGATCAGCCTGGTATGCCTGCAAGATTGACATAGTATGCAGACATGACGCAGCCTGACCTGCTGCCGAATATGCTTTACCCACTAAAGCCGAAGTGTTTCTTAAAGGCTTGGTGGGTAATGCCGGTGCCTTAAAAGATGATGCTGCTTCGGGGGAGAGATGGCTCGCAAGCGTCTCTTCCACACGAGGCAAAGCACCATAACCATGAGCCTTGGCTCCCATAATATTAGCGTATGTTGAAGTCTGGGGACTAAACACTCTATATGACACCGGTTTTCTCCATGATTTCGACACCTCGGTGTGGAGATCATGGAAAAACGGCAGGCACCGGCGTGGAGGCTGCACACGTGACGGCAAAAATCTCTCATCCAACTTTGATTTAGAAACAGACTCCTGTCTAGTCACTGGCCATTCAATATTAAGTTTTTCAACAGCTCTTGTTAACACCTCCATAAGCTCATCACTCTTAGGAGTGTGGGGTGGCGAATCCTCCACATCTCCCTCAACACTAACAACATCAAGTTCCTCAGAACTGGATAGCTGCAACATTGGTGCCTCAGCCCGAGCGGAAGAAACCGCAGCGCGTGCTTCCGAACCCGGGACTGAGGCACTGGATCTCACAGGTGAAGGGAGAGATAAGGCAGAGCCCGTCTCAAACCCCGCTGTGAGATCCATCTGCGATCCCCACGATAAGCGCCGCCGCTCTGCCTCGGCAGAAGCGGGACCCGAACCGCGGGGAGCGCGCACCGAACCGCTCTCCTCAAAGAGCGACCGGCGGGAGCGGAGCGTCCTTAACGGCAAACGCTCGCAATGCTCACAGTCTGCTCCCTCGAGAGCAAACTGGGCATGCTGAACTCCCAAACAAACAACACAAAGATCATGTGTATCCCCGCTCGTTAAATAACGCGAGCAGGGAGGAACACACTTTCTAAACTGCTGTTCGTCCGCCATAATCTCTCAATATATATATATATAGGGATAAATTGTTTGTGTGGTGCAGGGTATGTAAGACAGACAATATCACACAGGGACAGATTCACATGTAGCGCGACTGAAAGCACAGAAGCTAATGCGCTTGTGTTTTTGGGGTGCTTTATAGTTTCCTGGTCGATGACGTCACCCGCCTATGACGTTTCATCTCTCCATTGGGCTGATTCCATACGTGCTTCATGACGCACAACGCAGGGGCGTTCCCGCAGCGTTTGACGCAGCTCGAAGTTCCCTTGAAAGGGAACTGTTGGTGTTTAATGTTCTAATGTGTTGGGATTTATAGCAGGATTTATAGCCTTACCTGTATCACACACACCTGACCCTAAACTTACCCGTATAACACACACCTGACCCTAACCTTGCCCGTATCACACACACCTGACCCTAACCTTACCCGTATCACACAAACACCTGACCCTAACCTTACCAGTATCACACACACCTGTCCCTAATATTACCCGTATCACACACACCTGACCCTAACCTTACCCGTATCACACACCTGACCCTAACCTTACCCATATCACAAACACCTGACCCTAACCTTACCCGTTCACACACACCTGACCCTAACCTTACCCGTATCACACACACCTGACCCTAAACTTGCCCGTATCACACACACCTGACCCTAACCTTACCCGTATCACACAAACACCTGACCCTAACCTTACCAGTATCACACACACCTGTCCCTAATATTACCCGTATCACACACACCTGACCCTAACCATACCCGTATCACACACCTGACCCTAACCTTACCCATATCACAAACACACGACCCTAACCTTACCCGTATCACACACACACCTGATCCTAACCTTACCCGTATCACACACACCTGTCCCTAATCTTACCCATATCAAACACACCTGACCCTAACCTTACCCGTATCACACAAACACCTGACCCTAACCTTACCCGTATCACACACACCTGTCCCTAACCTTATCCGTATCACACACACCTGACCCTAACCTTGCCCGTATCACACACACATGACCCTAACCTTACCCGTATCACACACACACACCTGATCCTAACCCTACCCGTATCACACAAACCTGACCCTAACCGTATCACACACACCTGACCCTAACCTTACCCGTATCACACACACCTGACCCTAACCCTTCCCGTATCACACACACCTGACCCTAACCTCACCCTTATCACACACCTGACCCTAACCTTACCCGTATCAAGGTTACAAATATTAACTTTCCTAACCCTGACCCTGACACACCTGACCCTAACCTCACCCGTATCACACACCTGACCCTAACCCTACCCGTATCACACACACCTGACCCTAACCTTACCCGTATCACACACACCTGACCCTAACCGTACCCGTATCACACACACCTGACCCTAACCTTACCCGTATCACACACACCTGACCCTAAACTTAACCGTATCACACACACCTGACCCTAACCTTACCCGTATCACACACACCTGACCCTAACCTTACCCGTATCACACACACCTGACCCTAACCTTACCCGTATCACACACACCTGACCTTAAACTTACCCGTATCACACACACCTGACCCGAACCTTGCCCGTATCAAACACACCTGACCCTAACCTTAACCGTATCACACAAACACCTGACCCTAACCTTGTCCGTATTACACACACCTGACCCTAACCTTAACCGTTTCACACACACCTGACCCTAACCTTACCCGTATCACACACACCTGACCCTGAACTTACACGTATCACACACACCTAACCCTAACCTTGCCAGTATCACACACACCTGACCCTAACCTTACCCGTATCACACAAACACCTGACCCTAACCTTACCCGTTCACACACACCTCTCCCTAACCTTATCCGTATCACACACACCTGACCCTAACCTTGCACGTATCACACACACCTGACCCTAACCTTACCCGTATCACACACACACCTGATCCTAACATTACCCGTATCACACACACACCTGATCCTAACATTACCCGTATCACACACACCTGTCCCTAATCTTACCCGTATCACACACACCTGACCCTAACCGTACCCGTATCACACACACCTGGCCCTAACTTTACCCATATCACACACACCTGACCATAACCTCACCCGTATCACACACCTGACCCTAACCGTACCCGTATCACACACACCTGACCCTAACTTTACCCATATCACACACACCTGACCATAACCTCACCCGTATCACACACCTGACCCTAACCTTACCCGTATCACACCTCAATAGCAGCAAAAGTGTTTTACAATACAACATGAACACAATAAGTACATTGTACTTATTTTTGATGTAAGTACATACTAAAGCAACCTAATATAAAGTGGGACCAACTTTTGTTTGTACACCTTCGTAACTTCTCCATGATAACACTGCTGTGTATTTGTGCAAATCACCACCTTTCCAACAGAATGAAAATTTTGCTGCTTGACTTTGTCAGCTCTGGGTTTCTCCTGCATCTGCTAAAGCTTCACAAAGAGCACTGAACATCAGCCCTGTCTGCCAAACGAGACAACATGGGGAAATGAGTCCCAGACGGGGAGGACAAAGACCCAGAGAGACGTGCAGGTGGGCGGAGGGGGGAAATAACGGGTTATAGCGAATGCAAACGCTTTCCCTCTCGCAGATGGCTTGGTTTAAAAAAAAAGAAAAACAAGGGAGTTGGAAACAAGTAAAAACTGTACAGTAAGCAACAAAACAATACACAGCTGTTCAGAGAGCACAGCAGAATGATATTACTACAGTGATAGATTGAAATTGCATTTCACATTCATCTCAGTTGTGTTTTCCTGCATGGGAACACGTTTGTGTACATCAGAAATGACTACATGTAGGTTAAAGAAACATTCCATCCAATGGCTTTAGGGCAAATATTGAAGGACAAAAATACAGAGGTTAATGGTTTTAACTGGCTTCTTCTGAATGCAGAGACACAATCCCACTACCAAACTACAGATGCAACATTAAGTTGCACAGTTACAATTCTGTGGTCATCAATAATCTCTGTCTTTCCTACACAGAAATGAATGACCTCTGTTGGACGGCAACATTGTGTTTGGCCATGATTATCCAACTTATAATTGTCCAGGGTTGCTCTGAAGTTGATGAATGGGGCTCTGGCTGTAATTCATAAATATGTTGCGCTTCATAACAAATTCCAGTCTGTGAGGGAACTCGAGCGAAGCCTGGCGCTTTTAATTGAGATACTTAACATGCATGACAAATGAGGCAACTCTACACAAGGCAGGTTCATCACACTTAATTTTACTCCAATGGAAGGTATGGCACATATTATAGCGGATATGAAATCAGGGTCAAAATTTTGGCTTTAGAGACTTTAGCATTTTTCTTAGTACACTAATAAGATTAGAAGTACATTACAAGTGTAGATTCATCATTCATTCATACATTGTTCTTTATCAGACGGGAAACTGTAGGGTGCCAAAGACAATTCAGGTTTCCTTAAGACAAAATAAAGTCTTGAAAATGGCCTACAAATATCTCTTTAAAAAGTCAACAATCCTAAAAACGGCTGTATATTTGGCACAGCCTATGAAGTATGACAGGATGAATGAAGGACATTAGCTTGTGGTAATGTTCAGTTCGCTTGCATCGAATGTACCATTCATCAAAGCGCTGGTTCTGTCGTTCGCACTCTCGACTTATCGACAGTTTCATATTGACAGTACAATGGGCTTTGAGCACAGCTGGAGACGCCTGGAGTTGCATTGATTGGGGGATTTATGGAGTGTTCGGGATAGAGAAGCTCTTCAGGGTAGCCTAAAGTGGACCTGTGGAGTCCATGGAAGCACTGGACTCACCGCAACGCTAATGGCATGTGTTCTTGTAGATGTCTGGGGAAAACATGACCTTAGACAGCTTGAGTCCCTAAAAAGCAGCGGCTAAATCATGTGGGATCAGCTTCTATAAACACTGCAGTAAAAATCTATGAGCCACCTAAAACCTGCAGCAGTCTTTCCAGGATTGAAGGCATTTCATAGTGACAATAGAGATTCCAATTGATGAGTCTTGTGGTGATACAAGACTTTAGTGCTTTGTCACGGGCCTATTGCAGATAAGTATTGATCTGAAAGCATTATTATAACAAAGGGGTGAAATGAGGAAAGACTTCTTTTTTTACACTACAAATATCTCTGATGTAGGTCACCAAAACCAATTTACTCTAAAATCTTTTCACATTCTTTGAATGGTACATATAGCTCAGCTTTATTAGGTTTTGATGGCCATTTTATCATCTGAAAGGCAAAAATCGTAAGACTTGCGAGTAGCATGATTTAAGGTATCAGTCTGCAACAGAAATGGTGTTGAACAAGTCATGTGCCAAAGCTAAATACTTAGGCTCAGGGGTTTGTTCAAGCTACTAATCTTAATAACTATGATCCATATTAATAGTGACGAATGTCTTTGCATCTAATCAGATACCATTAATAGTATGACTGCATTGCAATTAATAATTTTCATATCAAGGAAATTATACACTGCAAAATATTTCTACCAGATCAAACATGTTAAAGTCCTGCCCATCATCCCATGATATTTTCTATCAAACTTCTTTCCTCCAGACAGCACACAAACAGCACACAATCGATCACCATCTGGGTTTTAAATGGCGAGATTCTCACATTCGCTAGCATGTCTGGCTGGTAATTAAACAGGCTAAAATATAAAGGTTTTCAGACAGATCCATCCCATTAGTTTTAAGCCTTTAATAGAGTCATGTTTACTTTAACACAGTTGGGCAAACATTGATTACAACTTTCATTCATTCAGTAACAGTAAATGTAATATTGTTTAACATTATTTTCTTATTCCCACTTGTCAATGAACTATGGGAGAAATAGCAAATAGCGTGTATTAAAAAAGTTAGTTTTGAGGCCTCTTGACATCTGGCACAATCAAAGAATATGGTCTCAAGACTTTTTAAATAAATCATTAGAGGTACAAATCATGCTTTTTGTTGTGAAAAGAACTCACATCAAACTATTTTATATTACTTAATTGTAATATTTTGTTCTCAGTAGTTTAGTAGCTAATTATTCAATTTTGCAAACAACATGTCATCCAACATTTTCCTCACATAGCAAATATGTCCTGCAATACATGAAAACACGAAGGAGGCTCATCCTATTTAAGGGTCCTTTGCATCAAAAAGTTAGAAAACCCCTATAATAAACTATTGAACACAATAGTTAATCCTCAGATTTTATTTACTGATGGGGTAGGGTTGTGTTGTGTGTTTGTGGGCCCCACCGGTATAATAATTCATACTTTGAAGCGTATATTTTAAGAGATGAAAGTCAAAGTCTAAATGAAAGTGACGTGAAGGCAAAGTACGACATCCCATACTCAGGTATTGTACTTCTGAACGGTCTAAAACCTTTCAGAAGTTCATCCAACAATAATGTGAAACATTAATTATTTAAGAGTACAAATAAATGTAGCGATTAATATGAGGTCCTACAAATTAATGTACAATAATTGTTTTACAAAACTAGAGAAATTATGTTTAAATTTGTTTTAGCTTAAAACTAGCATAATCAATTACAAGTAAAAAAAATTGTATTAAATAATAGTAAATAGTAAAAAAAATAATATTAAATAATTACAATATCAATCACATAGAAATGCAACACCTCAAAATATACTAAAGTATAAAAAAATATAAATAAGCTAGTTTGGTTGATGTGCAGCAAAAAATTATTCAACATGAACAACATAATTGTTGGCCAAATTATTCTTGAGAGAACAACACAAGTCTCATTCATTAAGAAGAGTGGTATTTCTGCTATGCAAAAAAAATGCATTAAACACAATACGCATCTCAAATATTCAAAAAGTCCTCAATATCCCAGCAATGCACATGCATAAATTATGCAGATTACTCTTCGCTGGTTTTATGTGTACTAGTGGTATAAATTTATCAGTGATCTTGTAGGCTATTTTGTGGTAATCATTAATAGTGAGTCATTGGATAATTCGCTCAACCAATTCACTCAAAAACACTTATTGTTGTTATTATTTATTTAAATTTATATTTCCCAAATTTAGGTAACAATTTGCAAAAGTTGAAAATTGCACAGAAAATTAATAGACATGCAATGTAACAGCAATCACAATATACTGCACACTATATATATAACCCACAACCCACAGCTCTCATACACAGATTGTATATAAACATTACGGCATTGAGCGCAGAGCATGAAAAACCACCAAAACCCAGGAAAAAAATGATCAAGATTAAATCCAAGATCATCCATTATGAACGAATTATAAGACAGAAAAACATGGCAAAAATGGAATTAAACTTGCATCCAGGCCAGAAGGTGTCAGTATAAAGTCCAAGACCACCACTGACATTATTGGGATAAATAAGAACCAGCCTTCACTCATAGTATCATAGGTCTTCCCTTTGAATATCATTTGCATAATTAAGAGGGGTCATTATTCATTGTGCTGTGTGTGATGTGACAGACATTTCCTGCACAGCGGAGAACTAATTATTTTCCAGATACATTACACTGATATAATTTATTCCTCTGAAACTCCACTAATCACTCATAAGATGCCTGTTTCCGTCCTCAAAGTTGTTCTTTTGTCCCTGCCATGACGTTAAGTACTAATTAAGCTCAATGAATCATTCATAACCTTAACTCAGCCAGTTGAAATGTATGCAAGCTGTAAAGTTAGAGTTTGATGGGGCAAGGGTTGCACTTAACACTTATTATTAGAGAGAAATATAGAGACAGCATTGTGTTAAATAGAAGGTTAAATATGCACAAGAGAGATACAAGCTTATTACATGTCATATAGAGTATATTAATAATAATAATAATAATATTGTTTAGATTTTTTTGAATGATTTGAGGTGATGACGATACTGTTCAGTCGAGGTCAACTTTCGGTCACTTTATGGATCATCATTCTCCATGCTTTATGATCTTTGACTGTCCATGTCGGCTTTGATTATGTCCAGCTAACGTGTTCTTTGACGTCTCTTCTTCTCATCCCAATAACTGTTAATGTTGTTTCCAAGGAATTAGCTCGCACAACATGACTGAAGTATAAGAGCTGCTGTTTGGTGATATCTTTGTTTTGACTCGCTCTAGGATCGACTTGTTTGTGACCTTTGATGTCATGATATGCGCCTCCAACAACATATTTCGAAAGCATCAATTTTCCTTCTGTCCCCCTTCTTGAGTTTCCAGATTTTACATGTGTATGTGGAGATCGGGAAAACGATTGTGTTGACTCAAATCTTTATTGTGGGGCTAATTTCTTTGCTCTTCCAAATTTTTGCAATTCCTTGCATCTCGTTGCGACCAAGTGCAATTCTTCAGTTGATGTCCGGTCTCGATTCGCCGCTGAGGACAATTTTGGATCCAAGGAAGAGGAAATCTTATACTTATATTTTATATCTTATATACTTATTCAATTTCTTAATTGTTGATTATTATGTGAACTGTGCCGTTGCCTTTTGTTGTCATTGCCTTTGTTTTCTTGATGTTAAGGTACAGTCCCATGCGCTCGCTTTCTTCTTTGACCCTTCGGACCAGATTTTCTAAGTCCTTTTCACTTTCCACAAGTAAGGTCGTATCATCTTTCACGATTCACCAAATCGGTGGGAGGAAAATCAACAACCTTCGATATGTTCCTCCCACCGATTTGGTGAATCGTGAAAGTTACATTCGCAGACAGCAACAAAGTGTCGGCCCAGATCAGGTCCACATCTGGGCCGTGTGAAATCTACATGTACCAGATGTGGGCCAGATCTGGGCCGACACTATGTTGCTGTCTGTTTCGCCTCGTGATTGTTTCAGCGTACAGGGTAGAAAACCAGGGTCTCAAACTCATTAGTAGAGCTCCAGGTTTAAACACGTTGAAATTTTTCATTTTGAAACAGTAATTTTTGAGTCGGGCAAAAATAGCTTACGGACTTGCATTCATTCAGTAACCGACCGTTATACATTATTTTCTGCTTGGTTTTGCTTCAACAGTTCACAGATTGTTACCCTGGAGTGGCATTTTACGACTATTACCGTGAAATATGAATTGATATGTTATATCAAATAGTGTCTTTTTTATATTAAGTGTAAATATATCATCTAGTTTAATGGTTTCACTTTGATATTCATTGATAAAAAAAAATATATATATATATATATATATATATATATATATATATATAGGCAATATTCAGGGAAGAAGGAGGCGGGAACCGGCGAACATTTAAACATACTTTATTAAAATAAACCAAACAAACTAAAATACCGCCAGCAGCCCCTTGCGGACGACTGCTGACTTACCCAAAATAAACATAACGGCCAGCAGCCCCTCGCGGACGACTGCTGGCTAAAATAAAACACAAATACAAAAACCAAAACTCAACTAAAATACAGGCCTGTTCCTCTCTCGATCATCAACGTCGTCGCTCCTCCTTTATGCTTCCACTCCTCCGTGAGAGATGCGAGACCGGTGTGCTTCACAGGTGTTGCTCATTAGCAATTGCAGCACCGGCCTCGCACCGTTCTCTCACGTCCCTCGGCCGTCCTGTTCGCCACATACCCCCTTCGCCCCTCACAGGCCGGGGGGTACACCCGAGCCTGTGCCTACTCCCCCCCCCCCCCCCCCCTGGCAGCGGCGATCCCTGGGGGTATGGGCCGACAAGCCAAGGGAAACGGAGACGGAAGCATGAGGAGCGACAGATCGAGAGAGGGGAGAGAGGAAAAAAAAAACTTGGTCCGGTTCCTACAACGCGCTGCCATCTGGTCTTCCACCAGCTGGGCCATCTTCTCCGTGGTGCCTGGCGGTGACGCTGGGTAGCCCTCGGTGGACGGCTCGACGCTCCTCCCCTTCATTGGTGGATGGCAGCAGGCTCCGGCCCACGGCGAGCGGCGGCGACTCCTCCTCTCCCTCCCGGATGGCAGCCGCCCCTTCAATACCAAGGCGGCCGGCAGCGAGCTCGAGCGTCCCACCGGCAACTCACTCCAGCGCACCGCCTTGAGCGTCCATGGCCGCTCCTCCACCGCTCCCTGCTCCTCCCCTTCTGGCGGACGGCAGCAGGCTCCGGCCCATGGCGAGCGGCGGCGACTCGCGCACCATGCTCGATGGCACCGCGGATTCCTCACAGCGGCGAGGACTCTCTGACATCGCGTTCCTCCCCCTTCCCGGGTTTCAGCACCAGTGTAGCAATGTTCAGGGAAGAAGGTGGCGGGAACCGGCGAACATTTAAACATACTTTATTAAAATAAACCAAACAAACTAAAATACCGCCAGCAGCCCCTCGCGGACAACTGCTGGCTTACCCAAAATAAACATAACGGTCAGCAGCCCCTCGCAGACAAATGCTGGCTAAAATAAAACATAAATACAAAAACCAAAACTCAACTAAAATACAGGCCTGTTCCTCTCTCTGTCATCAACGTCGTCGCTCCTCCTTTATGCTTCCGTCCTCCGTGAGAGATGCGAGACCGGTGTGCTTCACAGGTGTGGCTCATTAGCAATTGCACCACCGGCCTCGCGCCGTTCTCTCACGTCCCTCGGCCGTCCTGTACGCCAAATATATATATATATATATATATATATATATATATATATTACCTCTTTAAAAATATATCATCTGATTGCTTTTAATTAAAAGGACACTGCCCCATTCCGTTAACAACCTGTAGTGAAGCTGACTACTTGTTTAAAGTATATCTTGACTGTATTTGAACTACTTTAAGTCACAAGAAGCTTGCATCTTCCTCTTTTGAAGGGGACACAGCTGTGTCTCCTAAAGCTTCCATCGTTTCTTTTGATTCTTGAAGGTGGAGTTTATTTGGACAGGCTTGTATGACCTCTCCTCCAGCTGACAGCTGTATTAACCGAGTAACATTAAGGAGATTCGGACTGTTTACTTTCCCAAGCGCTGTGACGCGTAACTCTCTCCGGAGCGGAGCATCAGAAACAGGAGCCGCTCACACTGCAGAGCGAGGCTCATATACATTCAGGTGGAACCCAAATAAAGCAATCACAGGTCACTGTCCCCACTTCCCAAAGGGCAAAGACATGACCACCTGATTCTGGGATGAAATTGAAATGTTAATGAATGCTATCCATCATCAGAGCTCAGAAATGATCTGAGAGCATGAGGGGTTTTCTGAGAAAGGAATATATCCCACTACTGGATACAAAAATAGAAAGTACAATTATGGTGTTAGATTAAACAACATTCACACTGCTTTACTTATTTGGCACATGAAACAGTAACGTGTTCGAACTACGTAAATTTTCTTTAATGTACTTGCAACCGAGAACATAATTCCCTCACTGGCAGGCTTTTAAGAACTAATTTACTATCGAATGAAAAAAACAACAACCATTAATCGTAACATGTCAGAATAGCTTTCATAAAACCTGCTAATGATCTGTGGTTTCACACTTTTAGACCAAAGCATCATGACCATTCAGTGGTCCCTCATAATTTTTAAATGCAACTTTATATATATATATATATATATATATATATATATATATATAACATACATAATTATTGTAGGTCAAGTATAGTATTGTGACAGAAAACACAAAACACGCATTCACAGCTGTGAAGAAATTCAGATTGAAATCTGCTACTCCTTGTGAAAAAGAAGTCCACATAATAATCCATTAAATGTGCACTTGTGGTGTACTTTAATCTTATAAGTCTATTAAAAAACTGTACATGCAGATAATATAATATTAATGGAATAAAATGCCACTTAAGTGTGCTTGAAGTGAGTATGACTTTAGGTTTCTTAACACACTTAAAAGTGCACTTTGTAATAATAAATACAAGTTTTATTTTTAAAGTACATTTTAAATAATGTTTTATTAATCTTTTGTCGTGCTTTAAAGAAGTACACTTATTATGATTTGTCGACTAACATACTAAAGCACATGTAAAGTACTTGATTAAAATTTTTAACTGTAGTGTTATTCAATATTACATTTAAAGTTAACATGTATTTTAAATATGCTATAAAATGCAACTTAATCATTACAAATGTGTAATTAAAAATATATCTAAATACATGACATGCATGTTTCAATATAAATTACATTTTAGTTTAGCATAAATGCCTTTTAGTATACTCAGCAGTAACTTTAACCATATTTCAAAGACTATTGGTAATTATGAAATTACATATAAAGACCTACTTAAGTGAAAAATAAAAGTCTAAAGTTGAGCTAATTGTGTTTTATTAACTATAACTACATTTTCATTTAATTGCAATTAACATGCAATTAAGTTTCTAATAACATTACATTCACTTTGCATTTATATTATTTTTAACTCAACTCAACTTTTATTTATAAAGCACTTTCAAAATGGGCCAAAGTGCTGTACATAAATAGCATAAAATTCTAGAATTTAAACTTTTTAAAATTCTGTAATTACTATTTCTTTTAATAGTGTGATAAAGTGTACTTTTTCACAAGGGTCATCTGACTTGAAACTAACAAACTATCTTATATATTTATACCTCGAAAATTCATAGTCACCACTAGCTGTCAGGTTCTGCTGCAATTTTGCTTGGTTTATTATTATCATTATATATATATATATATATATATATATATATATATATATATATATATATATATATATATATAAAATAATAATGTTAGTTGGACATTTCAACACTGATCCCCTTTTAAGCTTTCAAACTAAAGCTGTGTCCCCAGGACTGCCACTAATGCCTACTAACATACACAGATATATATATATATATATATATATATATATATATATATATATATATATATATATATATATATATATATATACTATGTGCATGATGCCGCTGTTCTTAGTCTGTACCGGATCCATATTAGCACACCTTGGCATATGTTGTGTTTACAATAATGGCAAAAACAGCTTGGTTGTGAAAAAAAGAAAGGAAAAGTAATACTGTAAATAGCTTGTTTCCCTGAGGATATTTCAGCCAACAGCATCTGTGGAGCTATCAGAAATAAAGAGGCAAGAGCAGTGTCATATAAAGGGCTTTGACAAGTCTATTAATAACTAAGTCTGAAACAATCCAGAGGATATTTTTCTCTTTTCTCTTTTTTGCATTGCAATAAAATACAGAACCAAACCAAAATAAATAATTGTTACCTATTAAATTAATAAAATAAAAGGTCACAATAAAAATAATTTTTAAAGCTGTAGTAAGGAATTGCAGCCCTTTTAAGTTTATTCAAAATATGCATATAAACACAAATATATATATACCTATATTTTAAAGTATAGGGAGACTTCTTGATTACATCATTCACAGCGCTTCAAGGGAGTGGGTGGAGCTTAAGAGCTCTTGGCGGATTTTGCTTGATTCGACTCTCTGATTGGTGGAATTTTTGGCACAGCATTAGTTTTTCACCACGGATTACGCTGTTAAACATTATGAAGCTAATTTTTAAAGTAAGCAAGTTTAACTGCGTAATTGCTGACGGCTTCAACAGCAACAAATAGCATCGATTAACAACATTGTGGCTCACAGTAGGGGTGTCTAATAAATTATCGTTAAAAATCAATTTAGAGGTAATGAAAGGAGTTTTTACTTCCAGAACCCGACTGTTGCGCTCTATTGGTTGCAAGGGTGTTGCTAGGCAGTTGTAAAGTGGTTGTTAAGGTGTTCTGGGTGATTGATGAATGGTTGAGAACTGTGAGCCGAGTATCTCTACAGTATAAGTGCTATAGGTACAATGAAAAGGTTCCTTTTGGTTAAATTGTAGCTGATTACTTAGTAACTAATATCTGTGTGTGTTAATGTATATATATATATATATATATATATATATATATTCACATTTATTTGTATAGCGCTTTTCACTATACGCATTGTTTCAAAGCAGCTTTATGGAAAATGCACGAGTCTACATTACAATTTAGAGTGCTCTGTTATAAAAGGTGAATGTCTAAGTTATGTATTTCAGAAATGTACATATACAAATCACACAGTTAGCTAAACATTTACTAATTTAAACAATGTAATAATTAATGCATAAACAATGAGCTCATTGAAGTTATGAAAACTAGTTTGTTAACAAATCTGACTTTTGAAAAATTATAGCATTGGTGCATGTTGATTCATAGTATATATATATATATATATATATATATATATATATATATATATATATAAATTAGGCAGTTTCCATTCAATCATCTCTCAATGCAAATCACACCAGCTATTAGGCTGACTGAAATAACACCAAGCCAATCTCTAGATATGGTGAAGGGTATGTGATGATGTGGGGATATTTTAATTCCAAAGGCCAAAGGAACTTTATCAGGATGCATATTATCCTGGATCCATGAAACAACTGGCCTTTAAAAATAAAAATCTGCTGTCTCTATAGGAATTTAACATAGGGGTGTCCTGACTTATGCAACCAGTATTTTAAGGAAGAACATGTATTTATTTATGATATATTATTCATTCACAAAGAAAAATGGTGTCGTATAAAATGATCCAGACCATACTGAATGATTTACAGTCAACCCTCAGTTACAGCAGCAGTGCATTTCTGTCTTCTAATACTGTATCCATTGTTCAGTGTATAATGTTCACACAGGTGGTGTTCTTGAGCTGTGATTAACTCACCGCACTTCTCCAGGGTCTTCTGTCACCAACACGTCTGTCTTACAGCTGGCGATAGGGTTGATGGACAGCTCCACCGGAGGAACCACAAAGCTCTTGCTGACTGGCAGCCAAAGGCCTTGACCCAGACTGTAGGATGACCTGCGCGAGAGTGGCATCCACACACAGAGTGTAACGCGTCAGATGAATCTCAATGACTTTCTCTGAGTAACATGCTGGAATAATAACAAACAAGAGCTGCTTATTACAAGAAACCCACCCTGACCCTGGGAGGAGAAGATCTGTTCTTCACGACATGCACAAATAAAGAGCATCAAACTAGAGACTAGCTGTTTGATAATGACATTTGCAAAGGTGTTTAATAGAAAACAATAATAACTTAAAAAAAATAGTAGAAATGGGTCACATAATGGAAAATAGGAATAATACACAAAATAATAAAAACTCTTAATTTCAGAACCCACAACCTATAAAAGAGCTTTGTGAAGAGTTTTAGCCAATCATACCACAATTAATTTGGATACAGAAGTCTTAAAGATACAGTAAGAGTCAGAGATGGGTGTCAGTGTCATTATTGTTCACTAAAACTTAAAACTACTAATAATCCATTTTGCTAATATAAAGCTTGAAATAAACCGGATGTAAAATATTAATTAATATAATTAATATAATCAAATAAATTACATTGGAAATTAACAAAACAATTAATTGTTGCTTAGAAAACTAACTGAAATAAAATACTTTGAAGCTGAATAACAAAATAACATTAAAATCTAATAAAATTGAAATGAAATAATAGTTAAAAAAATGAAAACTTAAACTTAAATTAAATCAGTAAACAGAAATTACAATAAAAAATAAAAAATAAATAAAATTATTTCTCATTATTGAATCAACCCAAGTGTAGTTCCACACACACACACACACATACACACGCATGCACGCACGCATAATACAATTGTATAATACAATCATAATAAAATCAATATATAATACAATCAATCAATCAATCAATCAATCAATCCTGCAGATTGGATTAGAATGGCATTGGCGTGAATCAACATGAACATATTCTCACTTTAGGGGATTTTTCCATCAAATGGCACATGTTCGACAAACACAGTATATTATATGGCGGACTTATACATAAATTCATCATTTGTTTATCAGCAACATCATTATTTTGTCAAGGTAACTGAAGAGCTGAAAAAAATCAAGCTAATTCAATATTAATTTAACCAATGAATCCATATTCTGGGAATTCAATTTGTATGATAACATCCACCCTTATTATCATATATCATGGCGATCTGATACGAGGGCTCCACCGCAGTCTGAGCTTCACCGGTTCCTGACCTTGAGTAGAGACAGGCACATCTGAATTACTCAGGATCAATGCATACTTCCACTCATAAATAAGGCAGTGATAGCCCAGGCCTCGCTCCAGCCCATCAGCTGACACTTCACAGGCCATCGATTGCTTTCCTCAGTCCACTATCAGTCAACGCTGCCAGCTCAACTAAATGGCTGGAGTCGTCCGGTGGTTAACACTGATGACAGCTTGGGTGAGTAAGAAGAGAGTGAATGGATGATATAAATGTAATTTATTTTCGCCTTCATGTTTAGACCTAAAGAGAAAAGCTCAGGCTTATAGCCTGAAAAGAATGGAATTTATTTTTGTGTTTAATTAAGAGGCAGTGTAATAATGGGAAGTAAAGTGAGATATTGTCATTACATTATGCAATTGACCAGCATAAAACACACATTTGTTTCAGACAAAATGGCCGAAATCCATATATTCAGGTGTTAGATACTTAGGTAAAGTTTGTATATCAAATAACCTTATTTTGGATAATCTTAATTGCTCAGAAACCATAAACTATGCATCTTTCTCATCTTTTGGGACACATCTCTTCTTACGTGTAAATAACTGGAAATATGTGACTGCCTATATTTCATACACATAATTCACTGCTGAAATGAACACTAGTGGTTGAAGAACACCACATTATTTTGTTCCTTTTCAAACAAATGAGGATTATAGGAAGATATAATTGATTCATAATTTTGTTCACTGTTTCTGTGCAGAATACTATGATCCCAAAACACTTTTCCCATAGTGCATGATTTGTAAACTAATATATTTTAATGTTTGCATCACATAAGCTCCATATGTGTGTATTCTCTGCTGTAGTAAACTTGCTCAGAAGTTCACCTGATACTCGTGAAGCGCTCGGGTCCGTGAGACACAAGTCATGATAAAACAGCTCAAAGACTTGTAGAAGCAAGTTAACATGGTAGCTTTAGCAAATGTGTTTTAATCTCCTGTTTGCTTTTGTTAACAATATGCGTTAGGTTTAGGGTCAAGTTTAGTGAAGGTGGTGCTTTATTTTCAAACTCAAAGCATTAATCATTTAATCTTTTCACTTTGAAACTTCCATGAAATAGCATTTTGTAGAAATGTACCTTTTTTTCATGACATGATTGTGTAATAAATCTGCATCTGCAATCGACATTTTCCAAAAAAAATAACAATTGAAGACTAAAAATTTACTGTTTTATGTTATTTTTTATTTTTATTTATTCATTTTCATAATTTCATAATGTATTTTGTGAAGTCAGACTATGTTTGTGCATGTGTCTTGAGCAGAGAGCTGGAAGAGTTATATTTTACTTAGAGGTATGCAATGTTCACTTAGCAGAGATGTTCCAATGATGACTGTATTTAAAATGTGTAACGTTGGTATACTCTTTGCAAGAAAGTTAATGTTTCAACTGATGCAAATGTACCATTTTGTATACCACTAATGTAATGTAAACGCTGAGAAATAGTTTCTTAATGTGGAAAGTGGATTGTACCATGTGTATGTATGACATATAAGCTCCATTTTAAGCATAATCTAAATGTTTTTCAAGCTTACAAGGAAGTTGTAAGTCTCTCTGTGATGTATATAAGCTCATTCTTACTGTACCACCTCAGAGAAACATATAGGCATGATGGGGTGAGAGGAAGGAGAAGCATAGAGATGATGGGGAAAAGAAGGAGAAACCCAGAGCTAGCATGATGGGACGAGAAAATAGAGAAATGGGGAACAGAGAAATCTGGAATGACCTCCTCTCATATAGCCTTATTCTAAAATGCCTGTGTTTCTCTCTGTCTGACACATGATACATGATACATAATGAATAGAAATCTATTGGCAAAAGTAACTGGTTTATTGGCAAAAGTAACTTCCGTGATTCAACAATAATAGGGGGAAGCAGGATTTTCAATGCGTCTCCTGAAAAGGGCAGCAAAAATAAACCCGGAGCAAAGTATTTCAGGTTTTACAGAAATACACACAGCCACATATTTCCATCGATAGCAACACGCATCATTCAGATGGCAGTCAATCTTGCTGCAATGCATGTGACGAGTTACATCAGATCTTTTATGGGCAGAAGCTTTTCAGACCCTCACGCCCGCAGGACAGAAACACTGAGAAATCTAAAGTGACGTGACCTGTCCTCGTTTCCTTTCTTCCGCCACCGTTTTCTCAAACACATGAAAAATAAATACACCGAGCCGTGAACATCCAGAGTGACTCTGCTCTAAAACGGAGAGAGGCCCAGAGCTCCAGTAAAACTCACTCCTGTTTCAGGTGGAACATGCCTAGGGCAAATCCTATCAGGAAACCCACAGTGAAGCCCGCAGGCGTTCTGTGAAGTCCTGTGTTCAGCGTGAGGAGGGCTAATGCCCTGCCCGGGCCGGGACGCCCCAGGGACTGTCGGGTTCAGCATGGGACCGTCTTTCAGAGGACAGATCTGGTTTTGCTGTCGTGCTTACCTGAAAATCTTCTCTGGAGCCTGTTCCCCTGTGACAAGGTCATAGCCTCTCTCCAGGTTTGAGTACGGCCATGGACTGTGGGTGGAACACACACACACATTTATTTGACAAATATGAAAAGTGAGGATGTGACCGATATGAACATTTTGGTTCATACCGATAACCAATAGTTCTTTATATTTGACAGCCGCTAACCAATATATACAGTGGATAGCATAAGTGATAAATAAATTGATCTTAATGCCTTAATTAAAATAAAAAAAAAATTAGAAAAAATCCAACCTTTAAGGACACCAATTTTATTTGTGAATGAATAATGTATCGTAAATAAATACATGTTCTTCCTTAAAATACTGGTTGCATAAGTCAGGACACCCCTATGTTAAATTCCCATAGAGACAGCATATTTTTATTTTTAAAGGCCAGTTATTTCATGGATCCAGGATAATATGCATCCTAATAAGGTTCCCTTGGCCTTTGGAATTAAAATATCCCACATCATCACATTCCCTTCATCATACCTAGAGATTGGCACGTTTTTATTTCAGTTAGCCTAATAGCTGGTGTGATTTGCATTGAGAGATGATCTTATGGAAAGTTACCCATGCCAATCTCTGTCCTGACTTATGCAACCTGTATTTATTTACAAAGAAAATTGGTGTCCTTATAGGTTGGATTTTTCCTCATTTTTTAAATTAAGGCATTAAGATCAATTTCCAAAAGATGATTTTTTATTCCTCTTTTTAGTCAACTTTAGCATGGGTGTGTTCACTTATGCTAGGCAACTGTATAAGCTGAAAAATCTAAATCCAAGTATTTATATAGTTTTTGAGAGCATGATTACAAAAACAAAAGTCTCACCATTAAAAGCCACGTCCCAAGCACACAATTATAATGTTCTCATAATTTTATGTAGCCTTTATGACAGACTTAGTACATTATTTATCCGCTTTAATATCTCGAGAAAATGTTTTATTGAGCCGATAACGATGGCATTCAAAATGAACATTTATCGGCCGATACCGATATGGTGGCCAATATATCATGCATCCCTAATGTAAAGCATAAATAGCAATAATAATTAAGTATGGCAGGGATGTCCAATCCTGCTCCAGGAGGACCACGGTTCTAGTTTAGTCTAATTTAAACAAATCTGGACCAACTAAACAAGGTCTTCAGGATTATAGAGCTCTGCATGACAGTGGCTCTCCAGAAGCAGACTGGATCCTCTGAACTAGGGATTGACATGTTCTGAAGTGCCAGATACTGTGCTATTATTCTGCTATGATGAAACTGTGATGTTTGACTGTAAACAGTTGTTAAGACATTCAAGTTGCATCCCAAATTATGCACTTATACACTATGTATTTATGCACTCATCCATGTAGTGTATGAAGTGTATTTTGGATTGGGGGGGGGTTTGCGGGAATGGAGTTGTTTCATGACAATTTAAATTTTTTTCATTGGTTGTTACGTGCAATCTTACCTAGATATAATAGTGTTATTTTCTGATTGGCTATTGTGTAGCTCGACTAACAACACCAGAGGAGACGCGCTTGATTCCTGCCGGTTCCACAGTGAGAGCGGCGCGACCAGAGCAATTTTGGGCGCTGCGGCATATTAAATATATTATAAATAGTTCTTCCGCGTGAGAAATACAATGTGTGGAGGGAGTGCGTGACAAAAGACAAAATGAGTGGCTGTCATGCTCAATGCGTGACACTTGAGAGCCCTGTTGTGCATATATATGCGAAATGGGACGTGTCTGTAATATTCTAGTCTTTCCTTCAATGCAAGTCTTTGGGGTTTCTCACCTGTAGTAATAGTAATGCTAGTAAATCGCCCTGAAATGTGCATGTAATTGTACTAAGGTTTAGCTTTATCTTCCCATGTTGTCATGTTCAGGTGTAACTTGGCCCATGTATTTTAAATCTCAGTCTGGGTGGAAAGTGCTGAGGTTTTATTAGAACAGCTGTTTGCTTGAGCGAGTTCATTAACATGCGCCGCGAGAGTCAGGAAGAGGAGTTACTACACTTGGCATGAGGTGAGGAATCGTATCTATCTGAGTTGCAGTCTTTCTCTTCCCCCTCCTCATCTCCCTGCTGTCCTGGCGTTTAGCTGGCCCTGTTGACAGAGAGGTTTGAGCGCTCACCCTTCATTGCGGCCCCAGTCAGTGCGAACGCAGAGATGCTGATGCTCGGGGTCAGGAGCATAACCTTCCAGACAGCTGCATTCCCCTGCAGAGAGCACAACACAGTGACAGATTATCTTCAGCTATCCCTCAACACACGTGCATTCGCTCCAGACAAGAGGTTTTTAAAGTACTGTTTGTGCCGGGAACAGTGTGTGAGCTGGTTCAGTCTCCGACACCTTCACTATCAGATCACTCTTATCTTGAGCGGCATCACAGAAGTACTCCGCTCTCCAGAGGTGATGATATGAGGAAACGGCAATGACACGGATACTAGGGGACTCTGGGGGGATCGTTGCGTCAATCTCACAGATATATGTTCATGTCACCTTGCACCCCGAAATTAAAAAGTCTATTTTTAGGACCATTTTTGTACATTTGTATGACTAGGAGATTATACTTATATCATTACATGGGGAATGGGCTTTATTGAGTCATGTAAACAAAATTGAAAAACAATTATACAGGTTTAGAGTGAAATGAGAGTACAGAAGTTTGTTTCCGCCACAGAATTAAAAATAATAACAATAATAAAATGAAAAAAGGCATTTGCAACGTTTTTCTCACCAGCTTATTTGTTGACATTCTGAGCTTATATTTTGAGTTCCTAGCTGGGAGTTTTAACTTAAAACCTATTGTGTGTGTGTGTGTGTGTGTGTGTGTGTGTGTGTGTGTGTGTGTGTGTGTGTGTGTGTGTGTGTGTGTGTGTGTGTGTGTGTGTTTGTGTGTGTGTGTGTGTGTGTGTGTGTGGAACATTATCAAGTATTGTGAAGCCTATAACATATATCATGTATTTAGTACCACATAATAAAGTATTACACCTGGATAATTTTATTCAGTTTTCTCCTAATCAATTCAACTAATTCATGGATATATATAAACCACTTTTCAAAAATACTGTACTCGTGTAGTGATGGAAAACACAGAACCACCGAAGATATAAGGCCAAAAAGGCTAGAACTGTGAGATGTAAAATATGAAATCTGAGAAATAGTCAGAATTGCGATATAAAAAAACTCTCAATTATCTTTTTTTCTCTTTCTTTTTTTCTCCAAATGGCAGAAACAAGTGAGAATGAATAAATGATGACAATTATTTTTGGGAGATTCTAATTTAATACATAACGTGAAAAGACTTCATGTGAGTTGTTTTTATTAATTATTTTAAAATGTTGCTTTTTGAAAGATTACAAAAATATTTTGTCATGTCTAAAAGCAAATTAATTTCAACAATGGCAAAATTAATCTCAGGAGGCCTTAGTCATACATCAATATTAATCAGGAGAAACTTTAATATCTTTAATATATTTCTGCTTTGTTCATTTGGAATCAGGATACTTTCTGATGTTGTCTAGACTTTATAAACGTATGATTCATAAAACAAAACAAACACACATATAAAACTTAAAATTGATCAATTAAAATTACTCTTTAATTAACATTCTAAGCATACACTCTTCAAATCTGAAAATCAATCAGATAAGATACATAACTTAACACTTGAATATGAAGGATCATTTTAATAGCAGCTCTGGCTGGAGGGGAAACGAAACAATGAGAAAAGTCATTTTACAAACCGCACAGACAGACATTCATATTTCATGAGCTGGAGCTGTGAATATTAGAAATAATATGCACCCATCTGTACTCCTACCATGATAGTGATATTCATCCCATTTCACGGCTTATTTTTCAGAAAACAAGCACATTTAGGCACATCTATATCACTGGCACAAACAGAGTGAGTGAAGGGGATGAACTGGGCAAACCGTAACCGTAACTAAAATTCAGTAATGACCACCAGAAATAATCTATTGCAATTTATTACACAGCTTACTGGAATATCAGAATCAGTCGTGGCATTCTTTGTTACATTGTATCGTTGTGCCCACATATTGAGAACGTTACTTTTAAATGTTCTGAAACAAGTAGCAACATTTTGGACTTTTTTAGACATCAACAATATCCATATCCCACAACAGTTTAAAGTTTGATGGCCAACTTTTTAAAAATACAAAACATGTCAGTGAAAAATTGTATCTATGTCCAAAACAACAGGGAAAAAAAAAAACTATTCTAAGTATTTACAGTTTACAAACATCGCCATTATATATATATAAAAAGTAGATTTAAAATCAGGTGTGAACATAGGATTTTTTTTTCAGGATTTTTGCAGCCGATATACACACTACCGGTTTCTTGTCAAACACTGTCCGACTAGTCTCTACACATCGTCCCTACACACACCACACCTGAGATCCAGCTTCCACTGGTTGGACTTCCAAATTACATTGAAAACACTGTGTCCGTCCCAATTCGCATACTATCCGTCTATAGTATTCGAAAATAGAATTAGTACATCCCAAATCGTGGTATGTTGGAATCAGAGCCATATAGAGAGAGAGTTGCGACAACTCCATTGACTCCAATGGAACGTTTTTTTTTTCAGCAATGGCGGTTCATGGAGCTTCTCAATAATCTACTTCCGGCAGTAGCAGCAAACACATGCCGCGCCGTAGAGATGCAGCAGAACAAACCGTTTGCGACGCACTTGTAAAAGGTTAAAGGATAATATTATCTTATTCTGTATATTATCAGTACATCTAAATAAAAATAACTTGTAAATTAAAACCTTATAGTTGAGTATTACTCATTAAATTAGGAGACAAGGGATGTTATCAGATAACTAACAGATTAGGCAAGGATTGGAGCTGGACAGAGTTAGTAACGAACACCCTATTAATTGTAAAATCTGTTCTCTTGATTCAGTTTCATCCATCGTTTTTGGAATTAGAGAAACGGAGTCTAAACATTATGTTTTGCAGGGTGAGGTAAGTTATATTATTTAAATATAACGTTTGACCATGTGTGACAGCGGTGGGTGGAAGTGGTAAAAATGAGAATATCAAGTTTGTTCCCTATTACACGTATTAAATAATAAAATTCCTTAATAATAAAGTGCACCCTATTGATATCAATTGAGTGTGAATTGAGTTTGCAAAACATATGAGTTGAGTGCTTTTAGGCATTGAGATTCAATTGACTATTAACACTTACCTGTCTATATTTCAGCTCAGATGAATTTTGGACAACAACAAAAAAACTCTTAAAATAGGGGCGCAGTTTTGAAAAAGGAAGCATACTAGGCTTAATGGGGAATCATACTAAATACCAGAACTGTATTATGAAATACTACTTTATTATAGAAGTACTCATACTTAACGTGTATTTTATAT
Organism: Siphateles boraxobius; assembly: GCF_051911475.1. Classification (NCBI taxonomy): domain Eukaryota; kingdom Metazoa; phylum Chordata; class Actinopteri; order Cypriniformes; family Leuciscidae; genus Siphateles; species Siphateles boraxobius. The sequence continues at coordinate 12,643,296 of NW_027509182.1, forward strand.
ATATGCACTGGGCGCTGGTAGATGGAGGATTAGTGATGCCACAGGACTGTTCTGTGATGGAGCATCAGTGATGATGCAGGTCAGGAGTGCTGCAGGGACCATGGTGAGAATGAAAACAAAAGGTATGTTTCAAATAAGCCAGCAATAAAGTATTGTGCTAAATGTGTATTGTACTGCTACTTTATATAAGGAATCATACTAAACTAAATATGTGAGGACCAATGATGAGAGGCTGTGGGTCAGCTATGTTGGCTGGATGCTGGTAGGTGGAGGAGCAGTCATGTTTGCTGGGTTCTGGTAAGTGGAGGATTAGAGTTGTCTGGGTGCTGGTAGGTGGAGGAGCAGTCATGTTGGCTGGGTTCTGGTAAGTGGATGATTAGTGTTGTCTGGGTGCTGGTAGGTGGAGGAGCAGTCATGTTGGCTGGGTTCTGGTAAGTGGAGGATTAGTGTTGTCTGGGTGCTGGTAGGTGGAGGAGCAGTCATGTTGGCTGGGTTCTGGTAAGTGGAGGATTAGTGTTGTCTGGGTGCTGGTAGGTGGAGGAGCAGTCATGTGTGCTGGGTTCTGGTAAGTGGAGGATTAGAGTTGGCTGGGTGCTGGTAGCTGGAGGAACAGTGATGTTTGCTGGGTTCTGGTAAGTGGAGTATTAGTGTTGGCTGGGTGCTGGTAGGTGGAGGAGCAGTGATGTTGGCTGGGTTCTGGTAAGTGGAGGATTAGTGTTGGCTGGATGCTGGTAGGTGGAGGAGCAGTCATGTTGGCTGGGTTCTGGTAAGTGGAGGATTAGTGTTGTCTGGGTGCTGGTAGGTGGAGGAGCAGTCATGTTGGCTGGGTTCTGGTAAGTGGAGGATTAGTGTTGTCTGGGTGCTGGTAGGTGGAGGAGCAGTCATGTTTGCTGGGTTCTGGTAAGTGGAGGATTAGAGTTGGCTGGGTGCTGGTAGGTGGAGGAACAGTGATGTTTGCTGGGTTCTGGTAAGTGGAGTATTAGTGTTGGCTGGGTGCTGGTAGGTGGAGGAACAGTCATGTTGGCTGGGTTCTGGCAAGTGGAGGATTAGTGTTGGCTGGGTGCTGGTAGGTGAAGGAGCAGTCATGTTGGCTGGGTTCTGGTAATTGGAGGATTAGTGTTGTCTGGGTGCTGGTAGGTGGAGGAGCAGTCATGTTGGCTGGGTTCTGGTAAGTGGAGGATTAGTGTTGTCTGGGTGCTGGTAGGTGGAGGAGCAGTCATGTTGGCTGGGTTCTGGTAAGTGGAGGATTAGTGTTGGCTGGATGCTGGTAGGTGGAGGAGCAGTCATGTTGGCTGGGTTCTGGTAAGTGGAGGATTAGTGTTGTCTGGGTGCTGGTAGGTGGATGAGCAGTCATGTTGGCTGGGTTCTGGTAAGTGGAGGATTAGTGTTGTCTGGGTGCTGGAAGGTGGAGGAGCAGTCATGTTGGCTGGGTTCTGGTAAGTGGAGGATTAGTGTTGTCTGGTTGCTGGTAGGTGGAGGAGCAGTCATGTTGGCTGGATTCTGGTAAGTGGAGGATTAGTGTTGTCTGGGTGCTGGTAGGTGGAGGAGCAGTCATGTTGGCTGGGTTCTGGTAAGTGGAGGATTAGTGTTGTCTGGGTGCTGGTAGGTGGAGGAGCAGTCATGTTGGCTGGGTTCTGGTAAGTGGAGGATTAGTGTTGGCTGGATGCTGGTAGGTGGAGGAGCAGTCATGTTGGCTGGGTTCTGGTAAGTGGAGGATTAGTGTTGTCTGGGTGCTGGTAGGTGGAGGAGCAGTCATGTTTGCTGGGTTCTGGTAAGTGGAGGATTAGTGTTGTCTGGGTGCTGGTAGGTGGAGGAGCAGTCATGTTGGCTGGGTTCTGGTAAGTGGAGGATTAGTGTTGGCTGGATGCTGGTAGGTGGAGGAGCAGTCATGTTGGCTGGGTTCTGGTAAGTGGAGGATTAGTGTTGTCTGGGTGCTGGTAGGTGGAGGAACAGTGATGTTGGCTGGGTTCTGGACTGGTAGGTGGATGATTAGTGTTGGCTGAGTGCTGGTAGGTGGAGGAACAGTGATGTTGGCTGAGTGCTGGACTGGTAGGTGGATGATTAGTGTTGGCTGAGTGCTGGTAGGTGGAGGAACAGTGATGTTGGCTGGGTGCTGGACTGGTAGGTGGATGATTAGTGTTGGCTGAGTGCTGGTAGGTGTAGGAGCTGTTTGCTGGTTGTTGGATGTTGAAGCTTGGCTACTGTTGGTCCTTTTCATCTTTTTAGATTGGCTCTTGCTTAGAAGATGTCTATCGTTTAAGTGTTGTTTTTTTCTGTCATTTCATGTTTTTTAGCCTCAATCCTCAACCTCAGCCGTATAAATCTTTTGGAGATTTTTTCTTCTACTCCACAGCATGATGGAAGCCTGCTGGAGAGAGACTGAGCTTCTTTCTCCAAGACATCCACTGCATTGGGGAGCTCCATGAGGTAGGAACTAGGCTTGGTCCTAAATAGTTTCTCAATTTGTTGGGTGAAGTCATAGGCTTCTTGGGAGGGACGACAAAGAGCACCTGCCTTGAACTCTTTTAAGTTTACTAAGATGCTGTTATCTCTAGCAGGATTGTATTCAGTGTGCCGTATTGCAGTTTTGCATTTTCCACAGATGCTGGCAAATCTGATTAATTTGTGGACAATGTAGCCTGCAAGATGGAAGAGAATACATTTCTCAGTTTTGGTGAGGTTGGGTGCTGTTCTGTTCTCCACTATCAGCTGTTCCACTCTGACTGATGGAGTGACATGTTGTTTCACTGTGTCCAGGAAGCTGCCAAAAAGCTATTGTCATCTTCCTGGTAGCTCCCAGACCTGCCCTACTGATATAATTCTCAGTGCATGATGGAATTCCACTGGAGTTGGTATGGGATTTTTAGACCTCACACAGCTGAATGTATTTTCAAGGCAGTCTTGTGTGAACCTTGAAGTTAACACAAACCTAACAGGTAACTGGCTGATGGCTCACTGGAATGCTGACTGGCTGCTGGCTGACTGGGTAGTGTCACCTGTCCCTGTCTCTCCTCTCTAGCCATGTCCTCTATTTCTTCACTGTCACTTTCCCTTCTCTGAGTGTCCTCATCCTTTTTTTCCTCAACCTTTGAAACTGATAGAGGCAGAATACATGGTATTGCTAATTTTTAGTATTGAAAATATCACATAACTTCAAAATTAGAAATATTACTTCAACTAGTACGAGTTTGTACTTATTATATATGTGTCACCTATAATACTATAGCTGTGATCAGCAGAGATGTGCTGTATGTTTACAGGTCTAGGGGTCCATCGTGGTGCAGGGTCCCTCCTCTTTTTGACCACAGGACGAAGATGCACAAAGATGGTGGGAATAGCATCTGGTCTCAGCCTTCTCTTGAATTTTTTTGTCATGACAAATTGGTTTGCCTCATAATGTGCCTGCAGAGTGATTTGAGTTTAGTTTCCACACACAACTTTGTCTACCCACATACTGTACATATCGCATGATGGTTAAAGGCACAGTTATAGGTAACACTGATGACTCACTGCAATGTGACTGCACCCTTACCACGAGATTTAGCTCCCTGGGTTTTGCAAGGCTTTGCTTGGTCCTTATTTCTAGTAAAAAAAAAAAAAATCCCATTGGGATATTTCCATGTGAAAAAGTGCAAATAAATGTCTAATTACCTCACACATTTTTTTGTTGTTGTAATTTTTATTTACATTTAGATTGCTCCTGCTGACTTGAGCCAACCATTTTTTTCTCCTCTCCATGTCAGTGGGGAAGCCATACATTCGCACACCTTTCTCTGAGCGATTGGAGCATCTATGCAACGACAACATGAAAGAAAGGACACATACAAAATGCTTGGCATGCTATTTAATTTATTAGAAATGTATTCATGAATTGCTGGAAATAGTTATTGCATTTATTTGAATAAAAATAGAAAAAAAGTAATATCGTAATATATTATTACAATTTAAAATAACTGTTTTCTATTTTAATGTATTTTAAAATGTAATTTACTCCTGTGATGCCAAGCTGAATTTTCAGCCTCATTACTTTTGAACGGCAGTTTATATACGAGTATGCTTAAGTTGTTTTAAAGCTGAATATATTGTGTATATGAATAAGTATTGTAAGAATTATACATTAGATATATAATATTGATAATACATAAATCATTATATTACTGTATATAGAATTGTAAACAATAAGCTTCATTTCACTAAATTTTACATTTACGTAACTGCTGCTAATAGTTAATAGTTCATTGACCCATTGTACAGTGGGAGCTGGAAATCACCTGTCACCAGCCTGAAAATTCATAAATATGACAGTTACCATGAAATTAGTGAAAACAATGAACATGAGGTAACATAAAAAGGCAGCAGAAACCCTAAGTTAGCCTGAAATAAGTTGAGGCAAATAACGGTGAGCAAACACTTATCCTCAAATATTAGCTGATTTGATCTTTAAAAAAACAACATCGCTGCAACAACATACTCGTGCTACATATGTCGGTGTGTTACATAAATATATAAAATAAATGCATTTATTGACTACTAATTACCAGAAATCATAGTTCTGTCACTCTACTCTAACAGTTTGAAATGCCCGCCAAAGCACTTCCTGGAACTATCTGAAGTCTACGTGAATCACGTGACGATCAAGCATTTAGAACTACCGTTGTCGCAACTCTCTCTCTATATGGCTCTGGTTGGAATTATTGTTCCAAAGATACCCGGATCGTCTACTATTTCCGGTCAGAATCCAAAGTGCAGATCGATGCACACGCTAACGGCTAATATTACCCACAACCCATCGCTCGTTGGATGAGGATTCGGTTAGAACTACAAAAACAATTGAAAAGTGTTAAAAAACTACATACATGGAGGACGCGCGAGTCTGGCGGTTATGTAGAGAGGTTTAGATAAAGGGGTTTGAGTGATTAATTATCAGTATCTAACCTGATGAAAAGGTATTTATTCAACGTTGTCTACATTATATTGCATCTGCAGCAGCATTGTGAACTTTTGTAAAGATATGTTTAGCCATTACCTTTTAAATGCATCATTATATTCAAATTGCAAACACAGGAGAAGAGTCTCTGCATGAAAGACCCACAACTGCAGATGAACGTGCTTCAACATTTCTCTCCGAAACGGTAGGAAATTAAATTAGATTGAATGGAGGATTTTAACTGTGACAAGATGATTGACAGGGCAGTTTACGGTGACAGGAACACGTGACAGATCTGTCCGTTAAAGATGATGAAGTACTTTGTCCCAAAGCTTGCCTACTCTTTTGCTACACACTAAACGGTATGTACTTTTTATTCACAAAAAGAGTACATACTTTTAGGGCATAGTATAAGTAGGAGAAATGGGACACATCAACTGTGTCATGATCGCAACACGATCGGATCCCGGAAGTCCAGTGGCTTTAGCCAAGCAGCATGTCAATGTAGCATGAGGATTTTCTCAAGATCTCCGCATGTGTTTGGGCTCGTTTGAATCGAGACAACCTGCTCTAAATAAAAATGTGCAATATACTATGTTTTAGAAGTGTTTCGCAAAGTTACAAAGCAGAACGTAGCACAAAAGCTTCATCTGTATACTGTTTACATGCACATCGGTGGCAACTTTTAACGTCAACACATTGCGATCAGTTCATGAGATCTGCCAAATTTTGATCGAGTTGACGACTGTGTCCCGAAGCTTAAAAATGCTTATCCAAGGTAGAAAGCTATCAAGGCACGTACGAATCCGGTGTTAGCTTCACTTCCCATCTCCTGAGATTTTGAAGGCAACATAGATGTTTCATTCACTGTCGTTGATATTCCACAATCCTGTGCTCACAATCTGTGACAGTTAGGCTAAAAAATATACATGCCATCTGAAAGTTGCGGTTGGATGTCAGTTTGTGTGTTAATGTAAATTTTTAAACAATTTTTACACTTTTAATGTCATTTCTAGCAAGACATTTTGTAGTATTTAAATATTCGCTTAGTTCTCATCAAAGCTTGCTCTATTTTGCTGTAGATCATTAAACCGTTACGCTGCCTCAGAAGTCTGTCTGAAATCAGTGAAGTGCCTTCTTGCACAAACTCTGCCTGCAAAACTCATTGCTTGAGAGGGCAACAAGTCAGCTAACTAAGCTTTTGGATGCAGCCAATGTGATTATCGTGCGATAACGATCTGCGGACGATTGATCGGAGCATCCCTACTGAGTGAGCCATTGTTGCACAGAAATATCAATGGTCAGCACACTGCAAAGAATACAAAACTCTTCCGAAAACTCAGCATCACACACCAGAGATGGGTTAAAAAGAGAGAGAGAACACCAATTTCTCTCGTAAATGGTGCCTGTTTTAGTGTGTTGTGATAAAGAAATAAGAACGACTAATATTATCAAACAGTTAATGCACTGAAATAGGCAAAGATAGTGAGCTTACAACATTGTAATTCAATTCTATTGAATATGTTACAATTTCAGCATAAATGTAAATTGTTCTAAAGGCGGGCATCATCACAGCTCAAATTGTTATGCTGATCATTTCATTTGTAAGGAAACTTTTGCATTAAATACAGAAATATTTTCGCCAGAGACCTTGGCAAATAAGCTGCTCTGTCGGTATAAACTGACTTGTGCAAAAAAAAAAATATATATGAAGTTCAACATTTTTGTTCAAGTACACTCGCTAAATGAAGGCAGATTGCATGAAATGGATCAAACAACTAAAACAAACAAACAAACAAACAAACAAACAAACAAACAAACAAACGTTGGTTATAAATGTTGGTTACATTGATTACAGTAACCTGAATATGTGTAATTAGTTACTTTACACCCCAGACTATGATGAAAATAAAAACGACTAATATAAAATTTTCGGTTACACTACTTTAAGGTGCACTTTTTACAGTGCAATTATACTGGGTAATATTAATTAACAACATGTACATACTATATAATTAGAATTAGGGGTTTGTTTAGGGGTTAGTTTCTTGTAATTATCCTTCATTTACTTTTATTACCATAGTAAGTACATGTATATAATAAGGACATTGTAAAATAAAGTGTTACAAAATGTTCTTCTAAAAACAACCTTAACATCTCAAATTGCACTTCTAAGTTCAAAACTCTGAATATGCAAACAAATATATTTTACAGATGCCATAAAAAGAGACAGAGGCAAAGCAATACAACCTAATACTTAACAAAACGAGATAGGATAAATAAAAAAGGACAAATGTCTGGCAGTAAGAGTGAAACTGCACACGCATAAATAACAGAAGCAATTAGTTATAGCCAAGTGCTTAATAATTCATTTTCTATGAGCGCATATGCAAATGACAGATACCTGTACCATCAAATCAGCGAGGAAGCAGCCCTTCTGCTATACATGGCAGAAAATGAGCCTTTCCATCTTTTCAAATGCAGGTTCAAATGCACTAAAACGCTTCTGTGGCAGTAAGTGCTGGTCCTCCAGATGATGTGCCAATTATTCTGATTTAAAGCTTTCAATCAAACGGCTCTCAATGATGATTTCAACTATTTAGAACGAAGATTGCCTATAAACGGTTGTCCTTCGAAGGTTATATCTGAAGTGAGTTTGTGTATGTGAGAGCAACTTGAAGTCATTGAATTCTTTTTGAACAAAGTTGGAACGGGTTTCAAGTGACTCTCTTTGAAGGACTTCTTATAGAACTTATTGAACATGTAACATTCAAGGGCTCTTCACACAATATGTTTTATCAATGTTTCTGGTCGCCTTCATTCCCTCTAGTCTGCTCAAATAATGCACGTTGAAAAAGTGCCGACTGCATTATGAAGCAAAGTTTCTTCACTGCAATGTTTGAATTTCCATTTTGATCTCACATTTTACAGAGTGAACAAAACGTTAGTTACATTAATACGACTTTCAAGGGATCGTTCACCCAAAATTGTACATTCTTGGTTACAAATGTTGGTTACATATGAATATTTGTAATTTGTTACACACCCCCGAATATGATGGAAATAATTTCCCTCAAATTTGTGCCATGACATTACAAACCTGTATTTTTTTCTCTCTGTGAAACAAAGGATATTTGAAACCTATTTTGTTTGGGGTCAGCAGCTTTTTACTATATGTGCAAGATTTAGGCCACTGTACAATATAACCACATTTTACCTATAACTTTATATGATTAGAAAGGTTCAATATGAGAAAACGAATAAAACACCATTGATCTGAAGCTTTTTGGCTTTTTTAACTGAATGCTGTGACGTATTTTCCTTTCCAGCAGTCACTACTGTATATCAAGCATTGCATACTACATGTACACATCGCACGAGGGATTCAGTGCTGTCAGAGACACAGTTTTGCCATTGTATACAATTTAGCAGCACTTTGATCAAGAACATACGATTCATTTATTTCAAGTCTTCATTTCCATTACAATGGCCTCCTGATGTCCTTACATTTGACATTCAGAATGAAGCATCAGTGTTTGCCTATTGTGTGGTTTCTGCTGACACGGGGGATTATTTGCACGCCCAAACAGCACTGGCACTGTGCCTTCTCTTTCTCACGGCCTGATGGAGAAAATAAAGATTCCAGCACAATGATTCTGATCAGAGGCTCTTTGTCTTTTTAATATCTGAACTCTGGTGATTAATAGATGCTTTCATTAGAATGCTTCTCGCGGAAGGGCAAATTTCTGATTTCAAGGTTCAACGCGTGGGCACAGGAAAAGAGATATTGTTGTTCGGATGAATATTTCCCGGTGTTACACAATTCCGAGGGAAGCAATTCCGCCTATGGACCTTGAGAAGATTTATCATGTTACACTCCCACTGAGACATATGGACAAGAGTAGAGAGAGAGAGAGAGAATAGGGCTGATAAACTCTTAACACTATGAAATGACAGAGCCATTTTGTCCTCTATTAGTTGTCTGTGTGTGTGTGGGGGAGAGAGAGAGTGCAAACGAGGAATATTTATAGCAGATGAATACAAGAGTGGCTTGGCTAGCTTTTATTAAGTCGTGAGCAAAGCATATATTTCTCAAGCCGCCCGTGAGAGAGGAAAGCAGGGCAGAGAATCGGAGCTGATGACCTTGTGGTTTAATCAAAAGCTGGTTGTGGGCCGAGATTGGGCTGGCGTCGGGCCCGGACTCTCACTGACTCAGTGTGTGTGTGTGTGTGTGTGTGTGTGTGTGTGTGTGTGTGTGTGTGTGTGTGCAGAGACATAACTCCGTCTGATAACACTCGTTCAGGCTGTGGATATCGCACAACTCTCCGTTTATTTAAATTCAGTGGTGAAATACTCATCTTCATATAGTGCTGGAAACGTCCATGCTGTGATGCTTAATAAGCACTGGAACTACACTCCAGTCTATGATTTTGTGTCTGTTTTACCCTTAAATGCATACCTTGGGTCTTTAGTGACCCGGGACGTCATTCACTACCCTCTTCCTCACTCATTTTTTAAAGTTACACATCTACCTTCTTAGTATTCCTCAATCAATTCATTACATACAATATAGCAAGAAAGAAAAACAAAAAAATATAAGAGAATGCCTGGTTTCATATTATTTTATTTTTTTTGTGTGTAAAATGTGGTTAGTTCAGTTTAAAATGTCATGACTAAAATAAGTCTGAGTCATATGTGAGCAAAAACATTGGATGTGGGCCATATTTAGTTCAGACTGCACGTAGCCTAAGCTTCTCAGGAGAATCAGGGATCAAAACAAATGAACAGAACAACCAACGCGATCAGACAAAGGATGTACAGTAACAAACACAGGACTATAAACACAGAGAATAATCAGTGAAAGGAAACGAGAAACAGGTGTAACCAAACAATGAATCACCATAGAAACCAATGCAAACATAGGAAACAGAACCAACTCAAGGTAAACTCAAACACAAACCAGACCGTAGCTAATTGATTTGTTTCCAGTTTACACTCCTGGTAAATCATTTATCAGCATCATTACTCCAGACTTCAGTGTCACATGATCCTTCAGAAATCATTATAATATGATGATTTGCTGCTCAAGAAACATTTATGATTATGTTGAAAACAGTTGTGCTGCTTCGTATTTTTTTCAGGATTCTTTGTTACATTTTACAGACACTTTTATCCGAAGCAACTTACATTGCATTTCAAAGTACGCATTTACATTCTTATCTGTTCTTGCTTTCCCTGGGAATCGAACCCATGACCCCAACGCTCTACTGTTCGAGCTACAGGCAAGGTTTGTTGAAAATAAAGTTTTTCAGCATTTACTTGAAATAGATGTTTTTATAACAATATAAACGTCTTTCCTGATTAAATGTTAAGTTCCAGTTTCTACTCTTGACATCATTCACATGTATGAGTGTATCAGTTTATCTGTCCTGCAATGTCACTCTCTACTGCACTGTTTCATGCAGTTTTCCCATTATTTACTTGTGTGTGGCGTGAGATGGATTGTCCCGCAGCCGGCGTCTTATCTAGCGCTCAAAAATTTGACTTTCATTGGGTGGATCACAGAAGCAGGATATGAATTTAGAATTAATATGATTATGAATATGATCCGACTTCCTGTTTATGACAGATCATCAGCACTCGCTGGTCTTTCTCACTCCGGTGTTTGTAAGTCTGCAAACCTGGAACTGTCTCCGGACAATCAGCAGCAATAAACAACGATAGCCTGTGTGTGTGTGTGTGTGTGTGTGTGTGTGTGTGTGTGTGTGTGTGTGTGTGTGTGTGTGTGTGTGTGTGTGTGTGTGTGTGTGTGTGTGTGTGTGTGTGTGTGTGTGTGTGTGTGTGTGACTGATCGAGAGACATCAGAGGAGCTGTGTTTACCGGGTTTCATCAGAGATAAGACCATTGAAACAGGGCTATGAACTCCAAGGATCAAATGAAAAGAAAATATAAGATATGTGTGTCAGTTGTACATCACACATTAAGATGAACTAACAGCCAATAAGTTCTTTTATTTAATATTGTTATTATTATATTTAATCTAATATGACAGATGATATCTAATGCTAAAGTCACAATCTTCAGTAAATCAAGTAGTCGACTGAGGATAGATGTGTAAATATCAAAAATACTGATTACTCATGTCCAATCAATTGCAAACGTGAGAATGTACACAATCGTTTGGTTCTGTACACATTTTTAATGTTTTTTGTCTCTTCTGCTAACCCTAGGCTGCATTTATTTGATTAAAAATGCAGTAAAAAACAGTCATACTGTCAAATGATATTTCAGTGTAAAACGTACTCGGTTACTAACGTAACCTCGGTTCTCTCTAGAGAGGGAACGTCTACGGTTACATCTGTAACCCTCGTTCCCTGAGTAGGGAACGGAGACGTTACGTCGGATGACGACGAATGGGGTTTCGCTTAGAAAGCCTATCAACTTCGAGTATTACAAAACGAGCCAATGGCAAAGAAATGCCATGGGTCTGCGGAATTTGCATGGCGTAACTCCGCCCCACCTCGTGGGTATAAAAGGAGGAAGCCGGCAGCAAGCAGATATGTTTCTTCGCTGAGGAGCCAAGACTGAGCTCAGGCGATCCCCGCGGTACAGCGGAAAGTGGCAGGCAGACGTAACGTCTCCGTTCCCTACTCAGGGAACGAGGGTTACATACGTAACCGTAGACGTTCCCTTTCGTTGTCACTCCGAGTTACGTCGGATGACGACGAATGGGGTTACCAGTCTAATCACGCCACCTTCTCAGCTGTCTTCCAGTGCCCTGCGTAAATCGAGATCCCTGTCAGCCTGGACAAAGGACTCCATTTATCACAGGAATACCAAGGTACACTGGGAAGCATATCCCAAGCTTAGGGGAAGTATGCAATTAATGCCAGCCCGGAGGGGGGGGGACTTAGAGAATACACATATGACCCGAAGGAAGCATATGGAAAACACTGGGGTGTCCAGCCGCAGGTGGAATATTTCAACCCCAGGGGTGGCAAGGTGGCTTGCCAAGGGAAAGACAAACGCTCAGAGAGGCTTACAGTGGAAATACACATGTGGGGGTCGCTCAGAGGAGGGACCATGCACACGGGAGGCACCTAGCCGACGCGCAGGCAATAGACACTGGCGCCGACGTCAGGAGTGCTGGAGGAGCTCAGGGCTTTCGGAAAAGCTCACCTGAGGAAAATATCGCACGTATCCAGTCCGTGGAGTGGAATGGCGAGCAAGCGAAGACACCTGAGCGGGTCCGGTACTAGCTGGTTGAAGCGAGTACACGAGAGGACACAGGCTCCACTCGGAGATTATAGAATCTGGCGAATGTGTTAGGTGTCGCCCAGCCTGCAGCTCTGCAGATGTCTGTTAGCGAGGCGCCATGCGCTAGATTCCAAGAGGACGCCACACTCCGGGTGGAGTGGGCAGTCACACCAAGGGGGCACGGTCGACCTTGCTGCTGGTAAGCCAAAGCAATGGTGTCCACTATCCAGTGAGACGACCTTTGCTTGGAGAGAGCCTTTCCCTTCAACTTCCCACCATAACAGACAAAGAGCTGGTCTGAGGTCCTGAAACACTGCGTTCTGTCACATAGGCGCGGAGAGCGCGTACTGGACAGAGCAGTGCCAAGGCTGGGTCTGCCTCCTCCGAGGGCAGCGCTTGCAGGTTCACCACCTGGTCCCGAAAGGGAGTGGTAGGAACCTTGGGCACGTATCCAGGCCGGGGTCTCAGGATCACGTGAGAGGAGGCCGGCCCAAATTCCAGGCACGCTTCGTCAACGGAGAATGCGTGCAGGTCCCCAACCCTCTTGATGGAGGCCAGTGCAACCAGGAGTGCTGTCTTCATAGACAGGAACTTAAGCTCGACTGATTGCAGGGGCTCAAAGGGAGCACTCTTCAGGGCAGTTAGAACCACTGAGAGGTCCCAAGAGGGAACGAGAGGAGGACGAGGAGGATTTTAGTCTCCTCGCTCCTCTCAGGAACCTGATGACCAGGTCGTGCTTCCCCACCGACTTACCTTCGATGAGGTCATGATGTGCGGCAATGGCGGCAACATAGACCTTCAGGGTGGAGGGAGACAGCCTTCGCTCCAACCCCAGTTGAAGGAAGGAAAGCACAACACTGATCGAGCATCTCCGGGGGTCTTCTCGGTGAGAAGAGCACCAGTTGACGAAGAGGTTCCACTTCAACGCATAGACGTGTCTCGTGGACGACGCTCTAGCGGAAGTGATGGTAGCCACCACCGCTGGTGGTAGGGTACTCAAACCTGCCTCGTCCCATCCAGGAGCCACACGTGGAGGTTCCAAAGATCGGGACGAGGGTGCCATAGGGTGCCCCGTCCCTGAGAAAGAAGGTTCTTCCTCAGAGGGATCGGCCAGGGAGGTGCTGTCGCGAGGAGTACTAATTCGGGGAACCAGGTCCGGTTGGGCCGGTAAGGGGCAACCAGAATGACCTGCTCCTCGTCCTCCCTGACCTTGCGCAAAGTGTGCGCAAGAAGGCTCACTGGGGGAAACGCATACTTGCGGCCCTGCGGCCAGCTGTGCGCCAGAGCATCCGTGCCGAGCGTGCCCTCGGTCAGGGAATAGAACTGGGCGCAATGGGTCGAGTCGTGAGAGGCAAACAGATCTATCTGCGCGTCCCCGAACTGGTCCCAAATCAGCTGAACCGACTGGGGATGGAGTCGCCATTCTCCAGGGAGGGGCTGAAGCCGTGAGAGCTCGTCGGCTGCACAGTTCAGCGCTCCGGGAATGAAGATGGCTCGAAGCGACCTCAGATGCTTCTGACTCCATAGGAGGAGGTGGCGAGCGAGTTGTGACATACGGCGGGAGCGTAGACCACCTTGATGGTTGATGTACGCTACAGTGGCGGTATTGTCTGAACGGACTAGTACGTGTTGACCCCTGAGCAACGCCCGGAAGCGGTGCAGGGCAAGGCGTACTGCCAACAACTCGAGGCAATTGACATGCCACAGCCGCTGGGGTCCTGTCCAGGAGCCCGCAGCAGCATGTCCATTGCACATGGCGCCCCAGCCCGTGGTGGAGGCATCTGTTGAGACAACAACATGCCGGGAAGCTCGTGCCAGGGGGACACCGACCCTGAGAAAACCGAGGTTCGCCCACAGGGTGAAGAACTGACGGCAGGTCGGAGTAACTGGTACTCGGAACGTGCCGTGTTGCCATGCCCACCTCGGGACTCGGTCGCGAAGCCAAAGCTGAAGCGGTCTCATATGAAGCAATCCGAGCGGCGTGACCGCGGCTGCAGATGCCATATGCCCCAGGAGCCTCTGAAAAAGTTTCAGTGGAACCGCACTCTTGCCCTCGAATTGTCTTAGGCAAGTCAGCAGTGACTGCGCGCGCTCGCTCGTAAGCTGCGCGGACATGGCGACCGAGTCGATGTCCATACCGAGAAAAGAGATCCTCTGCACGGGGCAAAGTTTGCTCTTCTCCCAGTTGACCCGAAGGCCCAGACGGGCTAGGTGCCGAAGCACTAGGTCCCTGTGTTCGCAAACCTGATCTCGAGAGTGAGCTAGGATCAGCCAGTCGTCGATATAACTCAGGATGCGAACCCCTTGTTCTCGAAGGGGAACAAGGGCCGCCTCGACGACCTTCGTGAAGATGCGAGGAGACAGGGCTAGCCCGAAAGGGAGAACCGCGTACTGGTATGCCTGCCCCTCGAAAGCAAACCGGATGAACGGTCTGTGTCGAGGAAGAATGGAGACATGAAAGTAGGCGTCCTTCAGGTCGATCGCTGCAAACCAATCCTGGGGCCGTATGCATTCGAAAACGCGTTTTGGCGGTGAGCATCTTGAACGGCATCCTGTGAAGGGAGCGGTTCAGCACGCGCAAGTCCAGGATTGGCCGTAACCCACCGGTTTTCTTGGGGACAATGAAGTAGGGGCTGTAGAAGCCGGACCTCATCTCGGCTGGAGGGACAGTCTCGATTGCACCCTTCGCCAGCAGGGTGGCAATCTCTGCTCTCATGATAGGGGCATTGCCACCGACCAAAGTGGAGCGGACTCCCCTGAAGCGGGGAGGAGACCGTGCGAACTGAATCGCATAGCCGAGCCTGACGGTACGCGCGATCCAGTGGGACAGACGGGGAAGCTCTAGCCAGGCTCCCAGGAACTGAACCAACGGGATCATGCGAGCCACAGGCGTCCCCCCGGAGGGGCAGCGAAGCGGAGTAACTGGCCCAGACGTGGACGGCATAGCGGCCCGATGTGGGGGCACAGTTAGCAACCGCGCCCTGGCAGAGGGGCCAGGGGAGGACCAGGCTGGTCGTCCCGCGGGGGCCTGCTCTGCCAGGGGTCTGGCGACAGAGGGGGACAGGGGCGAAGCGGTCCGTGGACGGCACGCCATGTCAACCACCTCTGGGACAGAGGGGGACGAGGAGAGCACGGCTTGTGGGCGGCGCTCTGTGACGTCCGAGAACTCTGTGCTCAGAGACGGGAGAATCAGCTCTTTGGAGAATAAGGATTCTTCCCCGGCCCTCCCCGGGGAAAGGAGTGGTCCTGCTACCAACTCCTGGAAAGAACTGAGTCCCCTCTCTGAGGAGCCCAACTCAAGAGCGCCGCTTAACCCGGCGTGTAGCGGGGTGCGGGGCTGGAGAGGACTGTGGCGTCCGACCGCGGCCTCCAGAGCCGACCCGGGTGAACGGGCGGGGTGGGAGCCGCGGGGGGGCGCCCTCGGCAGTGGGCAGACCGAGGGATCTGAGCGGACGGCGGGGCCGCCGGGACAGAATCAACCTCAGTCTGCTCCATCGCCGAGGTGCCCGTCTCACGAGCGCCGCTTAACCCGGCGTGTAGCGGGGGGCGGGGCTGGAGAGGGCTGTGGCGTCCGCCCGCGGCCCCCAGAGCCGGCCCGTGAACGGGCGGGGTGGGAGCCGCGGGAGGGCGCCTTCGGCGGTGGGCAGACGAGGGATCTGAGCGGACGGCGGGGCCTTCGGGACAGAATAACCTCACTCTGCTCATGGGCGGCTGAGAGCTGTTGGGCAAGCCCTCAACCGCACCGCCGAAGAGGCCGACCTGAGATATGGGAATGTCGGACAGACGGGTCCGCGCGACATCCAGCACATCAGACAGGTTCAGCCACAGACTGGTGAGCATCACCTGACCCAGGGAGCGTACGGCCACTTTCATCGCTCAGAGAGCAAGGTCAGTGGCGGCGCGCAGCTCAGTGAAGAGCCCTGGCTCAGTCCCGCCCTCGTGCAGGTCCATGAGCATCTGGGTCAGGTGGACCAGCAGAATGACCATGGCATGCAGTGAGGCGGCTGCCAGTCCCGTGGCGCTATAGGATCTCGCCACAAGCGTAGACGAAAAACTACAGGCCACGGGCGGGTGCTTAGGATTGCGCCGAGAAGAAGCACTCTGAGGACACATAGCATCGCAACAGAGCGTTCAGCCGGGGGAACCCCAGTGTACCCATGGGCAGCGGCCCCATCGAGGGGAGGAAAGGCGGATGAGATCAGCGAGCGGTCCCGAGAAGACAAGGGGGTCTTCTTGGACTTCGAGATCTCATCATGCACGTCCGGGAAGAGAGGTATTGGGGTTTGCCGTGGACGAGGGTCGGCGGCCTTACCCAAAACCCATCGTCCCAGGAAAGCATGGTCGTCATCTCCGGATCAGACTCAGGCACAGCCGTATGCACACCGGAAGGTGGCAGCTGTGACGAGCCCTCACTTCCAGAAGACTCAAACCCACCTAGCGATGCTGCAACAGACATGGCATCTTCCTCTGTAGCTTCAACTGAAACACGCGGGCCACCAGAGGGTAGACTCGCGGGAATCAGCAGTTCACTAGCGGGCACCGTCATTGAAGAGGGGGGCTGGGGTCACGGACACATAGTCGGCGCCTTGATCCAGACCGTAACCCTCAGGTCACCCTGGCCACCAGCCGAAGATCGGGGGGTGGATGAGGGGACTCTCACTCTTGCGAGTTCACCGAGTCTCGACCTATATATGACGCGATGACCACGTTCCCAGCGAGAACATGAGTCACCCACGAGCGCTGTTCAAGCATGATCAAAGCCCAAACACACTAGACAGCGCTCGTGCCCATCAGAGTCCGATACCAGTCCGCTGCAACCAGAAATGCACGGGCGAGCCGTCTTTAAAAAGACGTGCCACGTGTAAGCTCTTTTAGTGAGAGAAAACTCAAGTGTTGAAGCACCCGGGGAGAAACGCACCGACTGGCAGACCACTGCAACAGATCAGCAGGAAGCACGCTCTCGCCGTAGATCGCCGTCACACCAACACTCGAGGTACTCGTTTGTAAAGCTGACAATTCAGAGATGGCTTGTGGAGAGAAGAATACACTTGGCTCCGAAGCGAAAACATATCTGCTTGCTGCCGGCTTCCTCCTTTTATACCCACGAGGTGGGGCGGAGTTACGCCATGCAAATTCCGCAGACCCATGGCATTTCTTTGCCATTGGCTCGTTTTGTAATACTCGAAGTTGATAGGCTTTCTAAGCGAAACCCCATTCGTCGTCATCCGACGTAACTCGGAGTGACAACGAAAGGGAACGAGTACTGCGTAATATCTTACGCTATGGGGAAAACCTCTTTTCCACGAGATATTGAAGCCAAAAATTTTTCTTAATTTTGAATTAATGTAAAACGCTGTGCAGCAGCATGCAGACATAGGCAAGACGGCTTGCGCCTATTGGCTGCCCTGCGGCAACAGCAGCAGCCTATCGAGAGTGGCCCTGCGTAACACATATCCAATAGGGGCATTTAGCACCCATTTCGTCACGTCCCGCCAGAAAGGGCGTGGTCTCGCCCTATAAATATAGCTCGATTAGGCTGGTACAGTGGTTTTCATCACCGAAGCGAACCAGAGCTGTGTATGCACGGCAAGATACGCAGTACTCGTTCCCTCTCTAGAGAGAACCGAGGTTACGTTAGTAACCGAGTACGTTCTCTTACGAGAGTATCTCTCGTACTGCGTAATATCTTACGCTATGGGGAACACAATGCAAAACGCCGTGCGTACTGGGATCCGACACTAAAGTCCCAAGTAGCCCGGGGCTCATATAGTGCATAATCACCATAGACTCACAGAGAGTCGGAGAAGAGAGGCTGCAAGCATCATTCCCCACAAAATAGCATCCTACAGGAGCTAGTTATGTTAACAATGTTTCACACAGACAGGGTGAACATGTTCAGCCTGAACTGGGCAATAGTACGGGTTATTCACCACCCATGGAGCTGTTTTATCACTCAGTGAGCGGTGCACAAGCAAAACTCAGCATCTGGGCCGCCACAGTGGGGCAGATAGCACTGAATTCTATACCGACAGAAGCTTGGCTTGTAAGGCGGGAACCTCTAGGTTATAAAACCTTAAAAATGTAGACGGCGAGGCCCAGCCCGCGGCCTTACAGATATCTTGCAGGGTAACCCCACTATACCATGCCCACGACGAGGCCACGCCTCTCGTGGAGTGCGCTCTGACACCCAAAGGACACTGCAGGCCCTTAGAAGTGTAAGCCAGTGCTATGGCATCGACTATCCATCTGGATAGGCTCTGTTTTGATGCGGCCAGTCCCTTGGAGCGTCCGCCAAACAAAACGAAGAGCTGCTCGGTCTGTCTGAAGACAGACGAGCGGGAAACATAAGCTCTCAGTGCCCTGTCAGGGCAAAGGAGACTCGCATCCTCCTCCTCATCATGAACCGAGAGTGCGGACAGGGAAATAACCTGGGCCCTGAACGGTTTGTTGAGGGTTTTGGGCACGTGCCCGTGCCTTGGTTTGAGTATAACTCCATACATGACGCGCTTACTGAAAGCGCTTGTAAGTCCCCTATGTGCTTCAATGAAGCGAGAGCCAAAAGAAACACCGTTTTGAAAGACAGATGCTTCATGTCTGACAAATGGTTTGGCTCGAACGGGCACCTTTCATGTCTTCCAAAACCGTAGAAAGGTCCCACACCGGGACTGAGGGGGGTCTTGGAGGATTCAGCCTCCGAGCTCCCTTGAGGAATCGCACGACTAGGTCGTTTTTCCCCATTGACTGGCCAGACACAGGTTTTGTAAACGTTGCTATGGCCGCCACGTATACTTTGAGCGTGGATGGGGTCCTGCCCTTATCCAGCAGCTCTTGCAGGAAGGAGAGTAC
Organism: Siphateles boraxobius; assembly: GCF_051911475.1. NCBI lineage: Eukaryota > Metazoa > Chordata > Actinopteri > Cypriniformes > Leuciscidae > Siphateles > Siphateles boraxobius. The sequence continues at coordinate 12,662,326 of NW_027509182.1, forward strand.
TTCCGTGACCCCGCAGTCTACGGGTGAAAAGCCCTGAGCTTGACACCAGGCAGAGAACACAGACCATTTCGAGGAATAGAGCCGTCTAGTAGACGGGGCCCTCGCCTGCGTGATCGTGTTTAACACTGTCTCCGGGAGGTTAGCGGGTACCCGTTGATGGCCCATGGATGAAGGGACCATAGTTGCGGGCGAGGATGCCAAATCGAGCCCTTGGCCTGAGAGAGGAGGTCTTTCCTCAACGGTATTGGCCACGGGGCAGTGCTGGTCAGCCGCATCAGGACTGGGAACCAAGTCTGGTTTATCCAGAGCGGAGCCACAAGCGGCACTGGGCATTCGTTTTCCCTGATTCGTTCCAGCACTTGAGGCAGGAGCGAGACGGCTGGAAAAGCATAGAGGGGACAGTGGGGCCAGACGTGGGCCAGCGCGTCCTTGCTCTTGGAGAAATATTTTGGACTGTGACGCAAACAGGTCCACCTGTGCTCTGCCGAATGTCTCCCACAGCAGTTGGATCGTCTGCAGGTGCACCGACCATTCCCCTGCTTGGACATTGTCTCTTGACAGTCTGTCTGGTCCCAGATTCAGGTGACCTGGCACATACGCTGCTTTCAGTGAAAGCAGGTTGTGCTGAGCCCAGACCAGGAAGCGTTCCGTTAGCCTGTAAAGGTTTCGGGACTTGATGCCGCCCTGGCGATTTATGTATGCCACCACTGACATGTTGTCCGACCGGACCAAGACGTGGTGACCCTCTATCTGGGGACAGAAGCGCCGTAGCGCGTTGTCGACTGCAATCATCTCCAGACAGTTTATGTGTAGGAGCTTTTCCCGTTCTGACCACTGGCCAAAGAACGGTCTGCCCTCGAGCAGCACTCCCCATCCCGAGGTGGAGGCGTCCGTTGACACCACCTTCAGACTCGAGGGAGACCCCAGACTTACACCTGACTGATACCAGCCAGTTACCTTCCAAGGTTCCAAATCTGAAACGCATTTCAGATCGACCCGGAGGTGAAACCGACCAGCGGTCCATGCCCTGGGCGGAACTCGTGCTTTCAGCCACAGCTGCAGTGGGCGCATGCGAAGCAGACCCAGCTGGAGCACTGAAGCTGCTGAGGCCATGAGGCCCAGCATTTTCTGAAACCTTTTGAGCTGGACTATCGAGCCGCGGCGGAAGGATTTCACGGCGTGCTGAATGTCCAGTTCGCGCTCTGGCGACAGACAGTGTACCAGCCTAATCGAGCTATATTTATAGGGCGAGAACACGCCCTATCTGGCGGGACGTGACGAAGTGGGCGCGAAATGCCCCCATTGGATATGTGTCACGCAGGGCGACTCTCGATAGGCTGCTGCTGTTGCCGCAGGGCAGCCAATAGGCGCGCAAGCCGTCTTGCCTATGTCTGCATGCTGCTGCACAGTGTTTTACATTAATTCAAAATTAGGATAATTTTTGGCTTCAATATCTCGTGGAAAAGAGGTTTTTCCCATAGCGTAAGATATCACGCAGTACGAGAGATACTCTCGTAAGAGAACAGCTGTTTTCTATGTAAATATATAGAAAAGTGTAATTTATTCCTGTGATCAAAGCTGATTGTTCAGCATCATTATTCCAGTCTTCAGTGTCACATGATCCTTCAGAAATCATTCATCATTCATGCTGCTCAAGAAACATCTCTGATAAAAAAAAAAATGGTGTGCTTAATATTTTTGTGGAAACTGATACTTTTTTATTTCAGGATTCTTTGATTAAAGTTAAAAGAACAGCATTTAATGGAACTATTTTATAACATTATAAATGTCTCTTACTGTCACTTTAATGCATCATTGCTGAATGGAAGATAAAAGAGTGTATACCCTATGGTAGCCGTGATTGTAAAAATCAATGTTCTTAGGAATTCCACAGAAGATCATACAGGTTTAAAACGAAATAAAGGTGAGAAAATTATGATCGATTTTTTTTTTTTTTTGATGAACTAACACTTAAAATGTCAGACTTTCATCTAATTAGATACAAAAGATCAAATCAAGTGGAATATGTTCTCAAATTATGCTCATAACTAATGCTCCTATTACTAAGATTCTCAGAAATAAATGTAACTATTTTTGACCGACTGGTCATTTTTCATGTACGCATAAGTAAGTTCTCCTCAACTTTACACAAGTTTCAAAGCAGAATAACCACCGGTGTTGTTCAATATATTACTAGTAAACATGCATGCATATGTTTAAACCTATCAAACAACATTTTTTGTTTTCACTATATGACTTAAAAATAAATGGTCATTCATTAGATGCTTTATAAAATAATAAAGACATTTATACATTGGGTCAATGTACCAATGGGTCAACCATTGGGTTTAATGGTTTGCTAGAACATGTTGTGATCCGTCTTAAGGGCCCTTCAGATTCCACAGCATAAAAGATGCAATTTCAATGCTGATTAATGCATAACTTGAATTCCATACTTTTCCCTTTCCTCTATAATATTTATAATACAGTGCACACACACACGCACACACAAGTGTACGCTGTAAACGAGTTGAATACACTGAAATCATCTGAGTAAATGAATAGCCTCAAAGCAAAGATCTCACAAAATGTTAATAGGATGTTTCCATTGTGGTGAAGAATAAAGACAAGCAAACTGCTATTACACAAAACAGCTGTAAGTAGTTTCAATTAACAACTTTAAATAGATATAATACCTCTACTCATTGTAAATTATATAAAGCCCCCATGATTTGTTTAATATCTTTCCCCATCAATGAGCTGCTTGTGTACAACTTGAGATCTTCTTGTTCACTCAACCAGTAAACACAATGGAATCTTACAACATGAAGATGCTGATAATGAAATACAAAATAAATCTCCTGCCAATTATTTCCATGATATGTTATTTCTGCATCTTCCATATAAAAGCACAGCTTCATGTCTTCAACTTTTTTATTATGCTATAGTTGTTAAAACAAGCCAAATATGTATACATCATAACCTGATTTGTACATTTATTTGATGAATATTATGGTTTACATGTAGTTATATGAGAGAGAGAGAGAGAGAGAGAGAGAGAGAGAGAGAGTGTGTGTGTGTGTGTGTGTGTGTGTGTGTGTGTGTGTGTGTGTGTGTGTGTGTGTGTGTGTGTGTGTGTGTGTGTGTGTGTGTGTGTGTGTGTGTGTGTGTGTGTGTGTGTGTGTGTGTGTGTGATAAATAAACAGTGGAAATGGTCACAATTGAGGCATAGGATCAATATAAAACATTGTTTATTTGATTAACAACTTTGAAATAATGCAGAATATTAGATTTTCCTTCACAATACACATTTAGTCAAAATTCATTTTTTTCTGTTTATTTCCAGAATTCAATTAGATTTTACATCCCACAGTTCCAGTAAGCTGTGAGACGTCTGGACCTCAGTGCATGTAATTCAGTTAGTTTGTTTTCTTTTCTTTTTTAAATGCACCATCAAAATAAAAAATAAAGATTTAACAGCAATTTCCTACAATAAAATATGCTAGGTCATTTTAGATTGTAACCCAACAAATTACTGCAGAAAAAAAACTGCATTGTGGGATAATAGTGTCTCTATTATTGTGGTTATTGTTCCCTTTGGCTGAGAACTTGGAGCTAATTTGCATGCCAGTGTATTTTTGTTTCTCAACAGTACACAGAAAAAAGTTGTATTTAATTACCGCAATATTATTACAACCCCTGCTCTCTTAATGACTATTAAAAGACTATAGACAACATTACTTATACTGTATATAATGTTGATTGTGAATTATGACTACGTTTTTCTGCTTAATTTATTTATTTATTTATAATAGTTGTGTTCTGAGAGAATATTAAAGTCCCCCTGTGGTCAAAATCCAGCTTTTAACGTAGTTTGTCTATGTGGTGATCTCTGAGCTGAGTGAGTGAGTGTAGGCGGGGCTCATTTGCATATTCATAGAACTGTGAATACTAAATGAGGCAAGGGTGTGGAGTTACATTCAAGATATTTTAAGGCATAAATCATTTTTTCAAGGAAAAAAACATTTAAATAAGTCATTTCGGTGATCAAAGATGAGTTTTAAAGGGATGATATTATAAACTACAGGGTGACTTTAGGTACTTCTTTCTAGTTCCTTATGAAGTCACAATTCCATATGATGTTATTTGTTTCTGATTTCAATTTTGTCTTCTGACAAAAAAGGATTTGCATTGATTTTACAGTAAAATTCTGAACAGTGATCAGAACACAGTAACAATACTGCTATATGTAATTTAAGATATGACTAGATTTGAACTGCTTAACTTTTATTTCGTAACAAATAGTTCTGAATGTTCTGAGAGGAATTCAGTTACATATTGGTGAATTGTGACATCACACAAAACATTCAGTAATGCAGACTTATGATGATTTTATGGATTTTTTCTCTAAATGTCTTGTTTTCTGACAAAAAAGATGAGATAAACTAATAAGAACAGAGTATTTTATCTAAAATAAATTGCTATTTAATCTAGTACAATCTGAGTGATTTTTACAGTGTGCATTAACCCTTAGACATCTGCTTCATGCTCTTCTTCCACTGCTTGCTGTTGTAAATCTGGTGTATCTACTGTCTTCATGCACACATGGTTAAAGTGAAAAGCCAAAAAGAATCCCATTGTACAGTAAATGTACATGTGCCAAAAAAAACTCTGCTATCTATACATGGTAGATATAGAAACTACAACAATGAAGCAAGTGACGGCTCCATCTGTCAACTCAGCCTTTATTCTGCCGCTGTTCCGATTAGACATTATTACGGCAAGCCTGGAGTCTAGTGTAAATGGCTGAGTGAGCAGATGAAATCGAGACTCTAAGAGGACTCAACTGGTACACGATGAAGAGAGGAATGCATCAGCTCTTGACCGAGCGTTTAGCTGATGCTAAGCTCAAAATCGCTCTCTGTACTGAGCTGGAGAGATTAGAACTCTCTCTCATTAACATAACAATCTCTCTACAGCTCCACCATCCTCAATGCTTAAATACGAAAAAAAAGCATCAGGCAAATCAATGATTTTAAACTATCACTCCAACAAAAACCTAAATAGAGTTTTGATTGCTCTACGAATCATTGACTCCAGCTGCCTTTACGAGAAACCCTCTTTTGTCATTTAAATATCATACGGCATGATCCAGTAAGTATAATGCATGTGTAACCATGTGTTGATTGATTTAATAGGCTGTGTGTGTGTGTGTGTGTCTGTGTGTGTGTGTGTGTGTGTGTGTGTGTGTGTGTGTGTGTGTGTGTGTGTGTGTGTGTGTGTGTGTGTGTGTGTGTGTGTGTGTGTGTGTGTGTGTGTTGCTATACACTGCTAATATTAATGATTGTCATTGTGCATGTGTGGCACTGACTAATGTCCAGTGATATATCTAGGTTTAACTGTTCACATAAACAAGGGCCGGCCACTATTATACATGAGTGATTGAATGGCAATCCATGCACATGCAAGACTGTTTTATGGTTATAATATACACTCTAGATATATGCATTAAACAAATGTGAAATTGTACAGTATCAGCAGCTTCAGCAGAGATATGAAAGCATTGTAGACATGCAGTCCAGCTTTTACTCGGGACATACTCCGCACATGCGCCTGGTATTATTTCAACTAATTAATGGATCCACAAAGTGGCAACACTAGGCCCACAGTTAAAGAAGAAACAGAACAACTATAAGAAACCGTAATTCAAACAGAAACAAGATTATTTTTCTATCCCAATTGGCAAATCATTTTGCTTGTTTTAAGCAAAAACTCACTTAATTTTGATTTATTTCCCCAGAAAACAAGACATAATACCGTATGGCATTTTACTACTTTAGTAAATGCATCTTGATTTAATCTTGATATTTTGATATTTGGACTTGAAACAAGATAATAATACTAAGTAAGAAAAGGATTCTGATGCATATGGCACACAACATTGGAAACTGTGGGAGTTTCATTGGATTGGATCAATTCTGCAGGGATATGTGTGTTGCGTTCTTTAAAGCCCCTCATGGAAGATGAAAGCTGTTGGGTTTATAATTGTGACAATGAACACTTATCAGGATCAACTAAACTCTGGATTTTCAAAAAATTGTGAAGTTCAAAAATATTGACGTTTTAAAATACATCCAAGAGTTTTACACGCTGGTCTGTTATAGAGCGCAACAGTGGGGATCCGGAAGTAAAAACTCAATAAAAAATTTAATTTTTAATGATAACTTAACAAACATTTAAAGACAGACCTACTGTGAGCTACGAGGTTGTTAATCGATGGTATTTGCTTCTGTTAAAGATGTCAGCCTGCATTATTTCAGCTTATTTTTTTAAATAATTGAAGAATTCCAGGTGGAAAACCCCTCTGTTACGACTGTATCCTTGATTCCCTGAAGCGGGAACTCACAATGTATTGATTGACGCTGTGGGAACGTTCTGCGGGATTGGGTCGTGAAGCACTTGTGAAATCAGTCCAATGGTGGGTGGTGACGTCATGAACCAGGACACTATAAAGCATACACAAACACTGAAACAATAGATTTTAATGACTTTTTTTGTACAGTAGTATATTGGCAACCGGAGCTGTAGTTCAATCAAACAATGACATTGGTGTTGTAGGCATCATGCTCTACCAGTCGGTGGCGACTGCTGGTCTTTCAAAGAGGGGAAGCTCATTTTCGGCCTCCATCATGAAAATTGTCCATTTATTTATAGCCTAGCTAGCCTAGCCTACTGTATGAATGAATGAACAAACGATCTAAAAGATATTAAACTCGACGGAGAAAATTTGGGAATTAGGTTAAAAAGGACTGTGGTGTATAATGTGAAATATATTATGAAAATTAGCTAGTAATTTTGCCCAGCGAATACCAAGAAATAGGTTGCAGCAGTTTGTCTTTCGTTTCGACTACACTTGTAAAATCTGCGATGCAACTGAGCTCGAATATCTTTAGCGTCTGCGACTTTTTATAGTATAAAATCGCTGTCAATCAAAAGGAGATGCAGTCTTTCAACAGACCCTCCAATCATCACAGAGAAGCCCGGAGTCCAGCCCCGCCCACTCCTCCATTCTCCCCAGACCGTCCAATCATCAAGTAGAAGCCCGGAAGCCAGCCCCGCCCACTCCTCCATTCTCCCCAGACCGTCCAATCATCACGTAGAAGCCCAGAAGCCAGCCCCGCCCACTCCTCCATCTCCCCAGAGACGCTGAGCGTCCGTGAGCGGGACATAATCGCAGCATCACACATACACACACACACACACACACACACACACACTCACTCACACACACATTCTCCCCAGAGAAGTTGAGCATCCGTGGGAGGGACATAATCGCAGCATCACACACATGCACACACTCACTCACACACACATTCACCCCAGAGAAGCTGAGCGTCTGTGGGCGGGACATAATCTCAGATTTATCCAATGACCGTCAAGTTTCAAAGCACTGAAAAAAACTGTTCAAAGCCCCATTGAAGTCAATGGAAGCTCGGCTTCAGCAGGGAAATGCACTGTGGCGCTCCGGGAATGAATGAGAAGGAAATCGAGTCAGCCGACCTGCTATATGAAGCTGATTCTGAACGAACTCGTCTTTGAGATGAACGTGTTCTAACGCATTTTTAGCCTATAAAATGTTAACACAATAATACATATTTGACCATTCATTTTTGGCATTATAGGGCCTTGACCTTGCAGTCTTAAAGAAATCTCCACTGCTACCAGTTGAGCTACAGGAACAGAAACACTCAAGGACTGGCAAGGACTGCTGGTGGCACATGGGACAGTAATGCTCTCAGCTGGACTAATGAAACTGATTACTGGCCAGTCTCCAGCGTAAGCAATCAAACCTCAGCTGCTCATCCAGAACACTGCAATCCTGACTGATATTCAACCTCTCCACAGTCACGCTAATGCTAGACTCCTATTCCTGCAAGGATCGATTCCAAAGTCTACGGCACACCTCGTCACACCGTCACCCCGTCACCCTGTAACCACTTTGACATTTAAATGAGAAGCACTACAGCCAAGTAGTACAGCACTACTAAAGGTATTCAACCAACGATTGGTAACAAGTCTTGTCATATATAAAAGCTTGGAATAATTCAGATTTTTAATGAATTTATTTGATCAAAAATAAAGTGACATATAATTGCAATTTAAAAAAATATATATATATATTTTAATATTTTGTGATCGAAGAATCATTTGTGAATTTCCAGGATCATTACTCTAGTCTTCACTGTCACATGATCGTTCAGAAATCAGTATAATTTGATGATTTTCTGCTCAAGAAACATTTCTGATCATTATCAATGTTGACATTTTTTTTTTGGGGTGTGGGGGGGGGGGGGGGGGGTAATTAATAGAAAGTTCTCTAGAGCAGAAGTTGCTTGAAATAGAAATATTCTGTAACATGATAAATGTGTTTACTGCCACTTTTGAACAATTTAATGTGCCGTCGCTGAATAAAAGTATTAATTTCTTATTTATGTCATCAGTAATTATATGCATGTATAGCTCATTGCTAGTTCACGTTAGCTGATGCATTTAACCAGTGTTAACAAAGGGGCCGTAGTATAAAGTGATACTGATATTTGTAGACTTCTGTTTTTTGTTTGTGCCTATCTGTGTTTTTAGATAACATTGTTTAACTATATTTCACTTTGGTAATATCATTTGGTTTTAATTTATGTCTTTCCAATGCCTTGTTTAGCACATGCAGCTCTTTTCTAACATGCTGTTCCTTTTGGTTTTCCAGATTCACCTTCACATTTATGAATCTAATCTGTAATTTTGATTCAGGTGTGTTCATGAATCATAAGTGAAAGTGCATTAGTGATTTCATGCTGCTTTTACACTGTGTGCTAAAAGCAGAAGCGATATAATTCAATACAGGTTTACTCCTATACAGAACCACTCATATTGTCCCCTCCCTTTCTTTTAGAGTAAGCCCAGTTAAAAGAGAGTAAGAAGAGGTAGATAATGCATCTAAATGTCAGGTCACAGAACACTGGCTTAAAGATCGGAGCTTTCATGGAGGGGATCTATTATTCGCTGTGTTTAAAAATAAATGCAGGCAACAGACCTATATGACGAACTAGAACTGTATTCAAAGACATTTACAATGGCTGAGGCCAAACAATTAAAGGAATATTGCATATTGAACTACACAAGCTTCTGCTGCATGTGCTTATTACCACAGATAATAATTGCATTTCAGTGTATATAAACAAATGGGAAACATTTTCACAGTAAATAAACTTGTGCATGCATATGCACTTACAATTTGCTGTTTCATAATGCTGTTATAAATATATAACCATGCCATTTAACTCTTAGCATGAGACTAGTGTGACAGAATCACAGTCTTGGCAGTGAATAATAGGCTGTTATGGAATATGTTGTGTGTTCGTCAATCATTGTGTCACTATCAAATTGACTGTATACTTTTACCCCCACTGTCTAAAGAGCACCATGTGTTACAGCTCTTGACCATATTGCAAAAGAGCAGCTACAAAGACAGATTCCTAGACAATAACTGTAAATGTCAAGAGTGAGACTCGTAAGCCCTGGGCCTGAGACGTCACAGCGGGCTTGTGTTATTCCCATGATCCCCAGGCATCGGCACGCTTATCAAACTGACGACCTGCAAACCGACTCAACCTGACTGAGACCTTGAGCGACAGATTACCACAGAAGGTCATGAGCAAATAAATGTGTTTCCCCATAAGTGTGTGTGTGTGTGTGTGTGTGTGTGTGTGTGTGTGTGTGTGTGTGTGTGTGTGTGTGTGTGTGTGTGTGTGTGCGCGCGCGCGCGTGTGTGTGTGTGTGTGTGTGTGTGTGTGTGTGTGTGTGTGTGTGTGTGTGATGCATGTGTGATAACTGTGAGGTGAATCTGTTTCTCAGATGCTGAAGCCTAACTTTACAGCAATTGTTATTATTATTTTGTTGTTTGTTTACTGGTTATTCCACTTCAAACTACAAAAACATATTTTAAGATGTTATAAATAAAACAAAGATTATGGAAGTATGTCTTACAATAAATTACTATTTCTGTATTTCTACTTAAACATTTTACATTGAATTCAATGTGAAAATTCGTTTCTTTGTGATTATCTGTGAAAAGTATTACCAATTGCTGAGTGAAAATCACCTTAAAGTAAATTCTACAACTAATTTGTTTTTCAGTGCAAAGAACATACTTTACTTTTTTTATATTAATAATGTATTCTTTTAAATTATGCATGGCAACTTTGGATCACTTCTCTCACACTGGGAGATATTGATTAATTTATTGCTTATTTTCAGAAACATTATTTAATTATTTTCTAGCTTTCTATACAATATAAATGGCTAAATAATTTTCAACATCATTTACTCTTGTGAAAAAAAATCACTTGTGTTTGGAAGACCAGAAAAACTAGAGAAGCCCTTCTATAACAGCCATCAGTTCTCAACCTGTAGCTTCTGATACATTCACACTGAAGCTAAGCAGGGTTAACCCTGTCCTGCTGAAAAACAAACAAACAAACAAACAAACAACTAAACTGGTTGTCTGGTCTTAGCTGGTTTAATCTGGTTCAATTCAGTCAAACTGGTCTCCCAGCCTGACCATCTAAAAGAGTGTCTAAAACCAGTATGCTTAACCAACTACGACCAGGCTAAATTAATTGCTTTTATTCAAATAGAAATTTTATTTTACATTACATAATCAACCTACATATATTAGGTTCCCTTTCAGTCGATAACGTCGGACGTAGTCGACGCCGACTGAAATGGGATCTCGCTAGAGAGCCTGTCTTCTTCGAGTACTATTGAACGAGCCAATGTAATTGGCGTGCGTGATTCGCATCACACACTCCGCCCCCGCGGCGCGGGTATAAATACGGAAGTGGATGCACGCACTAGTTGCCTTTCGCTTCGGAGCCGATCGTTTGATGTCTCTGAGAGTGCTGTTGTCTACAACGAGCGAGTGTGTCGGTGTTCTTCAGGAAGACTCTCCCAGTGCTGGTGTTCTACAGCGCGAGTGCAGCGGTGATCGCGAGCTTTGAGCTCTCAACTGCTGTTTTAACAGCAACAAATTTCTAAATGTTTGTGTGTGTTGATGGCTGGTTAGAGGGCGGAAAAGTGAGTGCTTCACTGTTTCAGTTCTCTGTTCAGTGTTGCTGCGGTCATTCCCCTGTGTGCTCCGGCACTGGTGACGGTCCTATTTTCTGAAAGAGCAACACGGGTGCGTTTGCGTCTTTTTCAAGATGTCATTCCGCCCGTGCGTTTCTGGGTGCGGTCGTTCCCTGTCTCTCTCTGATGGTCACAACTGTTGTGTCAAGTGTTTTGCTTACAGCACGCTGAGACAGCTTTTGTGGACAGCTCATGTTTTCTCTGTGGGAACATGACTGTCGCAGTGTTGAGGGCGAGACTCGCCTTCGTTCGCGGAGAGCGAGTCCCCATTACCATGCCCCACCCTCGGGTGCTGTGTGGGATGGGTGACCGGAGGATAGTGTTGGATGTCCCGCCCGGTAACCATTCCCTGTGGGCTCCTCACTCCTCCCTTCCACTGCAACCACTGGAGCCTCCTGTGTTGTCTGCTGGTCCATCTGTAATGGGTGGGCCAGCGGTTTCACTCGGGGCTCCCCTAGAGGACAGGACGCCGATTGCAGCATCGGAGGGTGAGCTGACTTCTAGAGATGATGACTCGGCTGCATTGTCTCCCTCCGGGAGTTCAATGTTGCCCGAGCCGGATCCAGAATTATCAGCTATGCTGAAACGGGCCGCCGAGGCTGCCGGGCTCGAGTGGAACCTCCACCGTGTCCCGTTCAGTCTCGGTTGGAATCTGGAGTTTGGTATCTTGGGGCGGGCCGCGCTGGTTCTCAGCTCGCCGCCCCAGTGCCTTTCTTTCCCGAAATGCATGGAGAGCTTATCAGGTGGTGAACAGCATCTTTCTCTGCCAGAAACTGCCTGACTAGCTTTTCCCCCTCATTACCCTTGATGGAGGAACGGTGAAGGGTTGCGAGGTGTCCCTCCATTGGAGCGGTCTGTCGACACAGGTGCACCTGTGTCCGGCGGCCGCTGCCTTTTGGGGGGATCCTCGTCTCCACCCTAAGGCCTGTGAATTTCGTCTGTTCCGACGGGCAGAGCTTACAAAGCCTGTGGGCAAGCCCCTTCCTCTTGCGTGCCATGGCGTTGCTGCAGGCTAGGGCACCCATGGCATGCACGAGGGTAATCCAGACCGTGCGCTCATAGTTGAGCACCGGACTGCATCCGACCTCACCCTCCGGGGTACGGGTGTCGTAGCGTGCGTGATCGGTCTGGCGATGTCCACCTTGGTGGTCCAGTAGCGCCTTCGTTGGCTCAGCCTGGTTGGTATGGCGGATGCGGACAAGGTTCGGTTCCTGGTCTCCCCAATTTCCCAGGTTGGGCTGGTCGGCGACGCGGTGGAGAACTGCATCAAACAGTTCTCTGCCGCTCAAGCGCAGACGGAGGTCATCCGGCACATCCTGCCCCGGTGGCCAGCTGCTGCCTCCACCCGCCGCCGGTGGCAGCTCCTCCGCCTGCTCGTCGCCGTGGGTGTTCTCCGGCCGCCGCTCCTGCTGGCCCTCCGCAGCAGCCTCCACCCAGGCCTCAGCATGGAGCCGGCCGCAGTAGAGACGCCCCTCAGCTCCCCCTTGGTCGCCAGCAGGCAGCTTGGTGCGTTCGAGGACCCGGTCATCCGCCTTCTCACGCGCCCCCTGCCGCTGTGGAGACAGGTAAGTGTTGCACAGCACACTAACACCACTCTCTACTTTGCTGCCCCACCTCAGGCTCGGCTACCCCGCTCAAGTCAGTGATAGTCATCACATTAGGTGTTGAGCAGACGTGCTCCTGAAAATTCAGTGATATTCATCACACCGAGTGTTGAGCAGTGCTCCTGACTTGTGCGTGCTTATCTTATCCTGCTGGCGAAGGATTTGATATAGCCGCTCCTCCAGCCGGTACGAAGGCCAGTTGTAAACTCGTTCTTCGTGCTACTAGGGGGTGGGTCGTGACCATCTTGGCCCAAGATTGGTCTGCAGCTTTGACCTGAAAGACAGGTGCTTCAGATCTCTACCTCCCGCACCGCAGGCCATCCTGTGTGTTGCGTCTAAGGGTGGAGTATCAGTACAGTGTCCTTCCCCTCGAGTGCTCCAGAGCCCGTTGGGTCGTCAGGTCAACTGGAAGAGAGTAGTCTCGCCCACGGGCTGAGTATCTCTTTCTTAGTTTTGGAGAGGTACTCGGTCCAACATGTCTCTCCAATGAGAATGTGTTCAGCTGGTGTTGAAGTGAGAAAGGGTCCCACTGAAAGAACTTTCAGAGGCTCCTGGGGTATATGGTAGTCGCAGCCTTCGGCTTCCTCCATATGTGACCGCTTCAGCGCTAGCTTCACGATCGAGTCCCGAGGTGACCGTGGCAGAGCAGCTCACCCTGTGTGACTATAGTTCATCCCGGTCTGCTGCCAAACCCTCTTCAACAGAGGGGCCATGTACAAAGGGCGTGTTTTAACGGGGGCCTGGGCGACCCCCGACTACACGGGCATTCGTGCCTCGAGTTGTTAGACATTGCGACCGTTGCGCAAGCTTCCCCTGCATGTCACAAACTCACCCGTCACCTCCTCCTTGGAGTCAGACGCTTCTGAGGGCGCCTTGTTCCACTCCTCCCGCTTACTCAATCGTGCCGCCATCGAGCCTCACGACAGTTATAGCCAGGGCAAGTGGAGACTCCATCCCCTGGGTCCGGCTGGGTCATGACCATTCCGGGGCCGCTCAGTTGCCCCCCCGGTTTTATTTTTCCGCCAGTGTTTGGGTAAACCGAGTGGACTACCCTTGGACAAACACTGGGACTCAGCTGCCCCAGGGGCCCGCAGAAATGCGTTTAACCCCAGTGAGCCTTCTAAAAGTGACTGCGACTCATGTTCGCCTTGCGCCTGCAAGTCAGTGAAATCATCACTCTTCATGTTGAGCAGAATTGCTCCTGAAACTCAGTGAAGTTCATCGCACTCAGGTGTTGAGCAGCAATGCTCCTGTAGCTCTGTGAGTTCATCACAGGTAGCTCAGTGAATTCGTCACACGCAGTGCTGAGCAGAAATGCTCCTGGTGCTCAGTGAAGTTCTTCGCACTCAAGTGTTGAGCAGAAATGCTCCTGCAGCTCAGTGAGTTTATCACACTCAGGTGTTGAGCAGTAATGCTCCTGAAGCTCAGTGAACTTGTCACACTCAAGTGCTGAGCAGAAATGCTCCTGTCGTTCAGTGAAATTCTTCGCACTCAAGTGTTGAGCAGAAATGCTCCTGAAGCTCAGTGAGTTTATCACACTCAGGTGTTGAGCAGGAATGCTCCTGAAGTTCAGTGAACTTGTCACACTCAAGTGCTGAGCAGAAATGCTCCTGTCGCTCAGTGAGGTTCTTCGTACTCAAGTGTTGAGCGGAAATGCTCCTGAAGCTCGGTGAGTTTATCACACTCAGGTGTTGAGCAGGAATGCTCCTGAAGCTCAGTGAACTTGTCACACCCAAGTGCTGAGCAGAAAACGCTCCTGAAGCCCAGTGATCTTCACATGTTGTGTTGAGCAATGCTCCTGTCTTTTGCGCCCGTCACTTGCACCTACGTGCCAAGTCAGGAGAGGAACAGGTCTTCATAGTTGCCCCTTATTGGCCCAACTAGACCTGGTTCCCTTCAACAGCCTTCCTGACTTCCCCTGAAAACTCTTTCGGGGACGGGGCACGATGGCACACGCGTTCTTCCCCCGGAGATTCCGGGCGGTCTTACATCTGAACGCGGAGGTTCAGGTGGCTATCACAAGAATGTGTGATAGTTACCATCACTTCTGCGAGCACCCCCTAGAATTGGGTAGGTGCTTACGCCTTTAGAAGTGGAACCTAGTCGTTGAGTGCGTCTTCTCTCCAGAGGAGATCCTGAAAGCTTTCGATCACTTCAGTGCTCTCTTTCCTGCAAAATGGGTTGCAGTAGGCTGTTTTCCTAAATCACCCTCAAAATGATGTTGCCTCGGTGTTTAAACGACGCTCATCGTGTTGCAGAAGTATGCAGAAGCACGTTCTGATCGTCAGGTTCCTGAGGAGCAAGGTCTTGTAAATCCTTGTGTCCCTCTTTATCCTCTTGGGCCTTGTCCCTGGTGCGACTGCACTGCAGAGACCGCCCCTGAGCCACTGCAGGCAGTGAGTTAAAAATTCTGTTATATCAGTTCTCCTGCTCGCGTGGTCTCTACTAGAGGGTAGGGACTTGCTCGCTTTCGGTCAACGTATTGTGCCTGGAGTCTGGGCCGGCTAACTCTCACAAGCTGAGACCCCGGCTCGGATTGTGCCCAAGGTTCCTACCTCTCCCGTAATAGGAGCAGGTGGTGAGCCTGCAAGCGCTGCCCTGGAGGAGGCAGATCCAGCCCTGGCTTCTCTGTCCGTTCGCTTGGACGTGTACAGAATGCAAGTCATAGACCTCAGACCAGCTCTTCAAATATCTGTTGGAATTCAGCAGAGAGGGAAGGCTGTTTCCATGCAAAGTTGCACTTAGTGCTTGCCTTCATTTCGGCAAAGATCCGAGATGCAACATGTCCACTTAGGTGTTGAGTTCCTCTATGATGAGTGTAAAGTGCTCCGCCTGGGCATTGACGATATACTTTGCTAAACAGATTCTAGAGTTGGGGGCTGGACGACACCTAGTTGAACCGCTGCTTCCCGTGGGCTCCCTTCTCATGAAGCCAGTTTCACCGTGAGCCCGGTTCAAGTGTCGGCTTGCTGCGCCATTCCCCTCCAATGGACTGGATACGTGCGCCTTTCTACTCCAGTTGAGTTCCCTTAAAATTGAACCCTGTTGAGTTCCTCCACACCCCTCCGACGTCGGACGTGTGGAACGTCTGGTGTTAGGCCTACCACTCGTAAGCAGTGTGGAACCTGTGTTAGGCTGGGTCCATATGTTGCGGTCCCTTCGGTGACCCCATATGTGTATTCTTCCACGATACGGCTCCCTGCGGTGAGCCCGTGTCTTCCCTCGGCAGAGTCTCTCTGCCGTCACTGTCCAGTGTGTCTCCCCCCGTCTTAGGCTGGAGCCACCCCAGTGACATTCCATATGTTAGACTGCCCGGTTTCCGCCCAGTTCATATGTGTATTCTCCACATTACCTCCCTCTGGGTTGGATGTGGCTTCCGCAGCGTCCCTTCCTTCCAACGTACGGGGAACGCTTTCCCAGTGGTCCTGTAGGAACAGAAGTGACTTCCCTGGCCTAAGCCCTGTCCTTCCCCGCCTTAAGTTTGCGGGGGCATCAGGAGGCTTTGGTTTAGGCACTGGAAGGTGGCAGCGTTAGTGGCGTGTTCAATGGTTGATCCCATTTCAGTCGGCGTCGACTACGTCCGACGTTATCGACTGAAAGGGAACGTCCTGGTTGCGTATGCAACCCACCGTTCCCTGAAGGAGGGAACGGAGGACGTAGTCCCCTTGCCACTACCGCTGGACCACCGCTGACCCCGGGTTACTCTCGGCTCCTCAGCGAAAAGCAACTAGTGCGTGCATCCACTTCCGTATTTATACCCGCGCCGCGGGGGCGGAGTGTGTGATGCGAATCACGCACGCCAATTACATTGGCTCGTTCAATAGTACTCGAAGAAGACAGGCTCTCTAGCGAGATCCCATTTCAGTCGGCGTCGACTACGTCCTCCGTTCCCTCCTTCAGGGAACGGTGGGTTGCATACGCGACCAGGACGTTACCACCAACAAAAGTAAATATAAGTGTAAGACCAGGTGGGAACTGTTCTTTTTTACCGCACTTTTTACAGTGGTTTATCTGTGTTCCCCCTTTCTTCAGCAGGACAGTACTACAAAGATGGGAATATCTGAAATATTTGTTCTTGTGGGGAATTGTTTTTTGGTCCCCATGAGGTAAACAGCTTATAAATAAGTGATGCTTTTTTGAAAATATAAAAATGCAGAAAGTTTTGTGTGATGGGTAGGTTTAGGGGCCAGGTTAGTGTAAGGGGAGAGAATATACAGTTTGTACAGTATCATTAGGTCTGTCTCTGTCTGTGTGTGTGTGTGTGTGTGTGTGTGTGTGTGTGTGTGTGTGTGTGTGTGTGTGTGTGTGTGTGTGTGTGTACTCACCAGTGTCCTGGTCACAGAGCTGTTCACAGGGGTCAGTTGTCATCTGACCGCAGTAGTCTCTAACCCACTGGGTAGAGGTGTTGGTCTGGTAGTACAGGGTCAGTTTGGCTGGATTTAACCAGTTGGAGACGTCCAGATAACTGCCCATGCTTACTACAAAACTGCTTCCTACAGAAAAAAAAAAAAGAAGAAGAAAAGGTTTCACATTTATATTAAGATTCTTTTCACAGACCATCAAGAATCGCATTCCTAACATGTCCTACAAAAAAATAAAAAATAATAATAATAAAATTGGTGTAAGATTTACATTTGAACTATTTTCCTTCATAAATTTCACAAACAATTACAAAGAAACTGCAAATAACACTTTGAATTAAAAGCGACATTTTGAAGTAGAAAGACTGAAATTTTATTTTCTTATAAATCATGTTTATTGAATAATAATAAAAAAATACAGTGTAGTTGTAAGGCATACTGAACAGTGCTCATTTCCATACAAGAAAAAAGTACATGTTTGCATATGTTTTTTGTTGTTGTTGTTGTTGTTGAAGCATCAGACTTTTATGGCAAATGTAGAATGATATAATGAGAACATGGAGCTCAAACTTGAGGATAAACACCCTGATTTTATTAACTGTGACTTTATTTCGTTTATTTATTTAAGTGACTGTCCAACATTAAAATCACAGTAAAACCAGGTCAGAATCTCTTGAAACATCTAAAGATCTCCAGGCCTCCAGTGACTAAGACCTGTGTTCATGAGTCCTCCATCACACTAACACTGAACAAGAACGGAGAGAACATAGGAAGCTACTGCTCTTCAGTAACATCGCTGTCAAAGCTCAGATCTCAATTAAACCCTGTTCTCTCTGTGTCCATCATCTCTCTACACCTGTCCTGTTCTGCTAATGTGTGAATTCAGCACTTCCCAAAGATAAGGCCGACTTAAATGAAATTGCTTTGCTGCTTCATAATCCTCTTTGTGGTCTTAAACCCGAGACCAGAGGCTGAACGGGACGTGTGGACGCCTGCCAGAAGCTGCACAGAGACACAGGGATTTAACCCAGCGTGCCAGCGTTTGTGCCTGAACTTTACTACACGCCAATATGATGAGAAGCAGAAAGAACAACGTTTCTACTGGAGACGAGTAACAGTCTAGCTGAACATTCATCTAATATCTAATCAAATAATGAATTTTTGTCATTAAAATATGTTAATATAAAAATATATTTTAAAAAGTAAAGATTCTGAAAGCATTGAAGGATATCCCATCATAATTTAATATAAATATATTTGTAACACATTATATTGTGTTATATGAAAAGATATCATATTTTTTTTTAAATATTAGTTTTATTATAAATTTGGTGATTATCTCTAAGATAGACACCCAACTTAATATATGATATTTCCCATCTGAATCTAACTGTGTCAACAAATGGAAAAGTCAGCCGGCTGTTTATTATTGTTAATTATTGTGCTGTTCGTCCCAACAGCGGAGTTATGTACCATACTTTTACATATTCTTCTGCTATTGAAAAACTGTAGCTTTAATTACTTTGAACAAAACTGAAAATCATTTACAAGACCTTTGTCTCATTCAATAATTTTTGTGATTGTCATTTGCTACTTAAATCTACAACCTTTTAAAAACCATCAAATATTAGATCACATTAGCACAGAATACAAAGCCGACTTTTACCCTGGTGTGCCTTTAATTGTAGTTGCAAAGATACTTATAGTTAATAATTTGTCTAAAGTGGACCATCTAAATAAAGTGTAACCTAAGTGTTTCCTAAAGATGGTATTATTAGACTAGATTCAAAGTTCTTCCTTGTGTCAGGACTTGTGAGTATGAGATTATTAACACTGATTTTAACCAACATTTTATTTGGGATCAGTTAATGCACACGTCAATACATTTGTGTCATCAATTATAATGCACTGGGGCTCAGTCACGCTGCAAGTGTCTTCCCCAAACTGTTCCCACTAAGTTAGCATTGTCCAAAATGTCTCTGTATGCCGAAGCATTTAAATTTCCCTTCACTTGAATCAAGAGGTCTAGCCCAACCCCTGAAAAACAACCCCACACCATAATCCCCCCTCCACGCCAGACCCAGACTCACCCATCAGACTGTCAGACAGAGAAACGTCATTCTTCCCTCCACAGAATTATGTTTTCGCTGCTCCAGAATCCAGTAGCGACGTGTTTTACACCACTCCATCTGATGCTTATCCTTGTTCTTGTTGATGTGAGACTTGCATGCAGCTGCTCAGCCATGGAAACCCATTCCATGAAGCTCCGGCCACACAGCTTTTGTGCATATATTAAAGGTTGTATCAGCGATTTCAGGCCCAAAAAAGACCCAAACATAAATTATCACATTCATCTAATCTTTCCTAACGATCCGCTAGCTGCCCGCCCCATAAGCAGGCCGTCAAAAAAATGTGTCTCTGTATGCAGCCTAGGCTCTGAGATCTGCACACAAAAACAATTGGTTTCACCAACCAAAATAAATAGTGTCCAACCAATCACCGACTGGGGGTGGGTGTTGTGAGGTTTTGCGCTCGTGCACGGCTGCACGTGAAGTCGGAGCTGAAGAAGAAGCCAGCGTCTATCAACGAACAAGAGAAATTGTTTTCTCCACCTATCAAAAGCCTCCCCGATAACTATTCGTGTCTTGGAATAAACACAATGGTATTCCCTCGCCCTAATCCTCTCATACCTCCTCCTCTTGGGGATTGACTCAGGCATGATCAATTTCTCTTGTTCGTTGATAGACGCTGGCTTCTTCTTCAGCTCTGACTTCGCGTACAGCCGTGCACGAGCGCAAAACCTCACAACACCCACCCCCTGTCAGTGATTGGTTGGACAGATTGGTTGTGCAGATCTCAGAGCCTAGGCTGCATACAGATACACATTTTTTTGACGGCCTGCTTATGGGGCGGGCAGCTAGCGGATCGTTAGGAAAGATTATATGAATGTGATGATTTATTTTTGGGCATGAAATCGCTGATACAACCTTTAATGGCAGTGGAGGTTTGGAGCTCTTCAGCTGTGGAGCGTTGGCGACACAGTGACCGGTCGCTCTGTGACTTTACGGGGACTTCTGCTTTGAGACTGAGTTGCTGTGGATCCTATACGCTTCCACTTTTCAATAATACCACTAACAGTTGACCGGGGAATATCTAGCAGGGATGAAATTTCATGAACTGACTTATTGCAAAGGTGTCATCCTATCACTGTAACACGCTTGGTTTCACTGAGCTCTTCAGAAGCAAATTTTTTTGCACAAAATTTATAAATGCAGTCAGCATGGCCAGGTGTCTGATTTTATACATCTGTGGCAATGGGTCTGAATTCAGTTCACCTGAAGAGATGTGTCCCAATACTTTTATCCATTGTGTGTGTGTGTGTGTGTGTGTGTGTGGTTGTGTGTGTGTGTGTGTGTGTGTGTGTGTGTGTGTGTGTGTGTGTGTGTGTGTGTGTGTGTGTGTGTGTGTGTGTGTGTGTGTGTGTGTGTGTGTGTGTGTGTGTGTGTGTGTGTGTGTGTCACACACTATACCTTTAAGTATTTATTTTGTTTTTTTAGTCAGTACACTTTGATATTAGTTGTGAAGTAATTATTTGTGGCACATCAGGCATCATAAACAATCAAAGGGCTGCAAAATTCAATATTGCCCATCCCTAATAAACAACATTATTAACAAGCAGTGCTACTGCCATATTTACAATTCCAGCTTTTTTTAATGAATGCCATAGATATAATTCAAATGGATACACTCAAAATGTGCCATGCATTTTACTTTATTCTCATTTTTTACATTTACAGTTTATAATCCTCATAAACAGGAAGGCTATAGCATAAGCTAAATATACAGCTAAGAGCAGTGAACTATGTCTGAAATGAGTTTAAACAATTTGTGGGGGTTTCAGTGTGTGTGTGTGTGTGTGTGTGTGTGTGTGTGTATCATTTTATATGTCCTAGCAAATTGAAAGGCTCATAAATCAGCCAGATCATGTTTGTATTTGAATCCAATGATGTGCAGATCTCTGTAAGAGTTTGTTTAGCGACATTATCATTAAACCAGTAGAATTATATGATTATGTCTTCACTAATATATTCATATATACTGTACAGTATATTCTAATATTTCTGTGTGTGTGCGCTACTCCCGTCTTTTAACAAATTAATCATAATCATGGTAAGGTTCCAGCAAGCAGGTAAAAAGAAACAATTAGACAGTAATAATATATGGCACACATACAGTAGCCCAGGTGGCATCTGCAATTTAGGTCATCTCAACTCATCACCTGCAGTCTCACTATTCTCAGTTTCTTTACATCACTCGGATGTAGATTATTCAAGACATATTCAAAATATATACGTGTATTGCAGACAGATCATCTCACAGCTTTGATAAACAGTCCAGTGCTAAAAGAGTGTGTGTTTCAGACATGTTTGTTCTCTGAGGGTTAAAGCAGCTGACAGATGGTCCAGGATCTCTGGACTGCAGCATCAGCATCACATGGCTTTAACTGGAGGTTTCTGTGGGACAGAAGATGCTGGATGTCTTCTGACCTCTGCTATCTCTGAAAACCTCACCATTGTGCAGAATCCTTGAGACACGGTGAAGCAGGTATCTTTGTTTTCTTTAAGGTTTAAAAGGTTAGTTTATCTAAAAATGAAAGTTTTTTCATCAATTACTCACTCTCACGTCGTTTCAAACCCGTAAGACTTTCATTCATCTTCGGAAACACAAACTATGCTCTTTTTAATGGAATCCGAGGCATTTCTGACCTTCCAATGAAAGTCTATTCAGCCAAAACTCTGATGCTTCAAAACATTCATAAAGAGATCGTATAATAATAAACCCATATGTATCGAGCTGTTTATTCCAAGTCTTCTGAAGAAAAGCGGTAGATTTAATTACGTCTTTTGTTCACATATAAAGATGTTTGTGTATTGCTGAAGTGAATCTACTGTAACGCAGTAAAAGCTTCCTAATGGTCTTAAAGTAAAGTTTGTGAAATTGTAGAAAGGTTTTGTGAGCTGCACGCTGACTGTCAGTAGATGCTCACCGTCAGCGATGAAGTGTTCGGGAACGTGAAGCGTGACCTTGACGGTGAGCGGACAGGACTGTGTGCCGTACACCACGGCCACCACACACGTGCAGACGGTGATCAGTGTTAGTGTGGCTTTGCTCATGGGACTCTGTGGACAGCCTGTGGGAACAGACAGAAGAACAGGATTACAAATCAGTCTCACTCTTGTCCGCTGACCTTTAAACGCACCTCTTGCTAAACCCAGACAAGTGTGCGCTTTTTGTTGAATATACACTACTGTTCAATATTCTTTTACAGTCTTTTGCCCCGTTTACACGAAGGGAAGATGCAGATATTTCCCTGCGGTTTGGCCTCTCATTTACACGAAAACCCCGTTTTCATCACAGAAAACGATTATTTCTAAGAACTCCGGCCAAAGTGGAGATTTCTGATAACGCCGGTTATGTGTTGCCGTGTCAACTGGGAGAAATGGGGCTTTAGGTTCTCAGACGTCACATTATGCGCCAGAAAATGCTTAACGTCATGTGTGCGCCCAGTTTGGCATAGTTATGATGGCGCTCGACGGCATATTTATGCGGGTTGATGTAAATTACAACTTTTTTGAAAACAATGTAATGTGCACGATATTATTATTGAAAACAGAGGGGGGGAATTATTCGTTTCTCTAAATACCCGGCCATGTGTAAATGTGGCCTATGGTTCAAAGTTTTGGGGTCAGTAAGATTATTTTTCAAAGAAGTATTTTACCCTCACCGAGGCTGAATTTATTTGATCAAACATACAGAAAAAAAACTATAATGTTGTGAAATATTATTACAATTCATAATAACTGTTTTCTATGTGAATATATAGTACAATGTAATTTATTCCTGTGATCAAAGCTGAATTTTCAGCCTCATTACTCCGGTTGTCAGTGTCACATGATCCTTCAGAAATCAGTATAATATGATGATTTGATGCTCAAGAAACATTTTTTGATTTTTATCAATATTGAAAACAATTGTGCTGCTTTATATTTTTGTGATAACTATGGTAATTTTATTCCAGGATTTTTTTTGATGAATAAAAATAATATTTTATTTGATTTATTTATAACATTACAACACATGCTTTTACTGTCACTTTTGTGCAATTTAGTAGTAGTAGTGCTCTTTATTTGTCCCTTCTCATGGCAATATCTGGAGCATCAACATGCAAACTGACATAACACAAGACATCATAAACATGCGTGAACCATAAAAACTCGGGTATTTGCATACTTCCATTTTCCACGTAACTTTAGGATGTGAGGAGAAAAAAGAAAAGAAAAAACTTTGAAAAACACCTGTATCCTTATGCTTCAAATGAGTATTTAAACTGCATTTGACACAAAAGATCTAATAGTTCTCCTCTTGGGGACTCTGTATCGTCTTCCCAAAGGAAAGATATCAAATTCTGAATACAAAGTGTGAAAAATACATTTTTCTCACACAGAGCAGACCGACTTCCCTGTGCAGAGCCTGTCAATTCTGACCCAAGGTTAACAACTCTCTGCTATTGTGATCTGCTTTTGACATTTAATCCATTAAACCAACCAATCAGAGCATTTCATGCATCCTTGCTGAATAAAGGAATCAATTTATTTTAATAATGATGATGATGATGATAATAATAATAATAATACAAAAAAATAACAATGCAGCGAACACCTCCAATGTAACAATAACACAGGGAAAGACAAGTGTCCCAATGTTTTCTGAGGACAGCCTGTCTATAAATTGAATCCTCAAGCTCCCTATGGAGTGGACGTGGGAGTGAGAGTGTTTATTCCCATGTCTCAATAGCTCAGTGATGACGATCAGATTTATGTAACATTGAAAGAATAGCTTAACAGTAGCGATTCATCTGCGAGACAGAGGTTAAACTAAAGCTTCTGTCCTCCTCTGTGTCTGAAACATCAACATATATTGAGAAATGACTAACAGGGTTTGACAAACTATATTGTTAAAAGCGCTACATAAATGAAGGTGACTTGAGTTGACTTGACAACCTTAGTGAAGATCAGATTCTTTAAATAAAGTCAAAGAACAGCCTGTAACAGGTTACAATTAATACCAGCACCAGATCTGAGAAATGTTATACGTGTCAACATGAGTACTAGTGGCCTTTTACAAACAAATACACTTTCTATTTGTTTTATTCTTTAATTACTTAAGTTTAAAAGTCCTTGTTAAGACGTGACTGACTTATCCAGAAAAACAGAGAATGGGTTTTCATCATTATCCAACATGACTTAGATTTTCAAAGTTAGCCTAAGAAACAGTTGCTTGGAAACTGCGCTAAGATATCCCCAGCTAAGTGTTATAGAGGGCCTGGTGGGGTGAAATAAAGAGTGAAAGTAACTCTCTTTAAGCAAACTTCAAGACGCTGAGATTTCTGTAGGCTGCATCTACACATCTCACAGATGCTTGTGTTTGTTTAGTTGTCGCTCCTCTGAGAGGTCACACCTGGCTTCTTCTTCTTCTTCACACTGCAATATTCACAGTATCCCACGTCTCTTCCTCAACAATCTGTTCCTAGATGTAGCAGTCAGCGTACAGCCCACGATTATTAGCACAGTCTCCACTGGAGATCAAGAAGATTTGTTTTTTATAGAACAGATGATGGACGCTGACCAAGTGGACGTGGACACAGGTAAACAAAAGTGCAAAATAAACAAAAATGAAATGAAGTCACCATCTGGAAGAGATCTTGATCTCACGAGTAACTGGGTCGCTTTCAGGTAACAGAAACATGATGCCGAACACACAAATCATTGTGTGTGCGTGTGTGTGTGTGTGTGTGTGTGTGTGTGTGTGTGTGTGTGTGTGTGTGTGTGTGTGTGTGTGTGTGTGTGTGTGTGTGTGTGCGTGCATGTGTAATATCGTACATCTTAAAATAAAACTTTATTTGGTAATACTTTACAGCAAGATCCCAATAGTAATGTATAAGCTAACACTAACAATGAGCAATACATCAACTTCAAAATTTTTAGTTTTGTTAGTAAAGGTTGACATTAACATTAGGATTAATAAATGCTTTAGACATATTTTTAAATGTTAGCATGTTAATAAGCATGACACATTTTAAAATAGAAACAGGTCTTTGATGCACTGACATTAATGCAAAACAGTAAAGCGAAAAAGAGAAGACTGATTTATTGAAGCCTTGAATCTTTTTTTTTATCTTAAATGAAACCTTGTATACTCTGTTTGATGTATTTTTATACAATAGTTACATTGTTAAAACCTGTTTCTTTTTATGAGTGAGTCATTGTATTATTCACTCAACTGATGTGTTCAAAAACAATGACTAATTCAGGAATAAAATGCCTTTGCTGTGTGTTTTTGGGTGTTGCATTGGTTCTGTGATTTGGAACTATTCTCGTTGACTGTAAAAAATAACAATGTGGCAATACTATGTCTAAAATATAATTTACTTAATATTAACTTACTGAAGTTGTGAATAAAAGCAATTTCACACAATTGTGCTGCATGATTGTTACTCCTATAAATGGCCTGAATCAGCACAAGCCATCACTGCTAGCTCTAAAGATTTTTATTTTTCAATGTTGTCAAGTTATTCTTAAAAAATGCAGTTATGCCGTATGTTTTGGATCCACTAAAAAGAATCAACTCATAGCGGTCATTCTTTGAGAATGGGGCTAACACTGGCCTCTGTAGATTTGGTGTAGCAGCATCATTGCATGGTCATGAAGAAAGCATTGTCAGAGTACTTTACAGTGTCCCTTAAACGCCGGCAAAATACTATTCAAGAATCACCATTGAATATTCAATGTTTATTGACCTCAAATCTAAGATGCACCTCTCTGTTTATTTGTTAGTTTGGCTGTTTGCAAACTATTAGCTAAAAATACACTGCTTTTCGAGAGCGAACCAAATAATATTTGATATTTTTGTAAAAGTAATAATGATATCATATCATACTGTATATATGATTAATACATAAATAAACTAATACATAATACAGTGTTTAGTCATGTAACAGTCACTGAAATAATGGGGTACAATGACACATCTTTAAAACTGAAACAGGCTGCGATCACTGTTAAAGACCTAAGACTGCATTAGCATATGTACCAACACAATATCATTTGAACGCTGAATGACACTCTCTCGCGGGTTTCAGAAGTAAATGAGCAAGTCCTTGACAAAGCTTAGCACAGCTTCACACTCGCGTGTCCTTCACACTTTCATGCTAGAGAGCATCTCTCACGCAACGCTCAGCAACACTACTGGCTGTGCAATAACACTCATGCATACACATAAAACATGACAACCACTGATTAGACAAACAAACACATATACATATACACACACAACTGTAGAAACGCAGCCCACTCTTCTGTTTATTTCTGCTGTGCTTCTGTTCGCTTTCTTTATATATAACTTCAGACTCTCTAAGGGCTGTTTATCAAGGACAATTCTCCATCTCACATTCAAACTGAAAATCACTGCTCAACAAGCAAAGAAATCAAATATATGCTACAGGATAGATCCTCGCTGAGCCTCCCTTCTCTTTTTCACTGTCTCTCCATATATATATATATATGCATGTCCTTGGGTGTACACCCACAACATCCCGTTTAAAATGGTGTATAAGCGGTAATTCATGGCTATTAGTGGCTCAGAAGAGCAAATATTGGTCTTGAGGATCAATAATGAACCCTGTTTTGTCTCTTTTGCTCAGAGCTACCATGTTTAATAGTGAGCAAGTTTTAACCAGTTCTACCAATGCAACTTTTAATATGGCTCGATTTAGACATAATACTGAGAAGAACATTTGGGGTTGAAACGCAGTAAAATAAATTGTCCTCAGCAATTTATTTTTCTTATTCCTTTAAATTATTAGTTTTGCAATGGCACATACAGTGCAGAAGATAACTGTGAAAAGCCCACTGCCTTTTTTTTGTCTCCCTATATATATATATATATATATATATATATATATATATATATATATATATATATATATAAATAATACGGTCGCTAGATAGAGCGAAGTTTAATGTTGGTCTGTGTATTTTCCCCTACCTGTTTTATAATCCTCCAGGTAAAAATTGAGAGCCTGATCATTTAGAAGAGTGTAACAGCACACCTCTCACCAGCTGTAAGATTTAAGATCTCATTCATGTCCATAGCACAAACAGCGTGGGACAAGCTGAGACTAAAGTGGGTGGAAGATCTATGAGCAATAACAGCAGTGATGCTTGCCTTGGGAGGAGGTCTAATATCACAGTCTCAAGATATAAAATATAAAACAGGTCCATTTCATGTTTTTTGGAGCCTTACAAAAACAAACAGGCAATTTAAACGTGTTGCCGGAAATGAAATTATTTGTAAACATACACAAAAACATTTGAATGACCATCAAAGGAGAAATATGCAGAATGGTGTAGTTACAACATCGACCACCGGGATTAACCACACCTGCCAACCAGCCTTCTGACTTTGTGTGTTTGTTTGCTTATTTATTTATTTAGTTGGTCAGTTTTTAGACTATTTCTAGGTAGACTATTTTTATAGTCGATAATTTCCAATCAAGCTGGAATTTTGTCAAATTATGATTTAGTTTTAAATATTTATAAATGTGATCTATGATATTAGCTTTAGCAGCACAAATATATTTCAGTAAAAAAAAAAAAAAAAATATATATATATATATATATATATATATATATATATATATATATATATATATAATAGTTACACTACATCAGTACACAGTCAATTTTTTGAGATGTGATGGAAATGGCATGTGGTGGAAACAACCCAGTCTCATTGGAAATAGAAAACATGCATGTGGCGACTTTTCAGCATTTACGTTGTTACATTTTGCGACACTTTCAAAGTGAAATGTCCAGTGAGTGGCAGTAAAAGCTCGCTCAGTTTTAGCCGAAACAGATGAATGTGAATCTGGCAACGTTTTATGGCTTTGTTTCATATCGAGGCAGTCAGAAGATAAAACTTAAATAACATACCACCATCCCCAAATCTGACCAATAGAGTTAACAGCAGAAAAGAAAAGACACATATATGGAGCTTATGTGATGCAAACATCAAAATATATTAGTTTACAAATCATGCACCACGGTAAAATGTTTTTAGATCATAACATAGTATTGTGCATGAAAATAAGTCTTTATTATAGTGATGCATGATATATCGGCCACCATATCGGTATCGGCCGATATATGCTCATTTTTAATGTCATCGTTATCGGACCAATACAACATTTTGCCAGATATATTAAAGCCGATAAATAATGTAGTATTACCTTCAGCTGAGACACTTCAGGTGCGCGATGTTCAACATGATGATTTTGAATTGCTCGAAATATGATTGAAATCACTTAAAAAAAGGAAAATATTATTTAGTGCAACATGTGCAGCACAAGTCTGTCATATCGGCTACATAAAATTATATCGAGAATATCTTTATAACTGTGTTCTTGGGACATGGATTTTAACGCTGTGACTTTTGCTATTGTAATCAGGCTTTTGAAAATGATATAAAAACTTGGATTTAGATTTTTTGGACAATATATCGGTTATCGGCTTTTCAAATGTAAAGAATTATCGGTTATCGGAATTGGACAAAATTTTCCTATCGGTGCATCCCTACTTTATTAGTTGATAATCTCCCACTGTAATCATAATTTATGTAAAAAGGAATAAAGTTCGTAGGTGTTTTACTCCCACCAGAGTTCATTTCAGCTGGAAGCCGCAGTGATTTGTAGGTATGCTTTTAGAGATTTGCAAAAATGTAGAGGGAGGTTTTTTTCCAATAAACCTGCGTTGGGTGGAAATGCTCATGACTTTTAGAAAATACTGCCTACCTTTTCAAAAGAGCATGCAAGAGTGTGAGCATATGCCGTCTGCTCTGGGTTTT
This sequence comes from Siphateles boraxobius, assembly GCF_051911475.1. Classification (NCBI taxonomy): domain Eukaryota; kingdom Metazoa; phylum Chordata; class Actinopteri; order Cypriniformes; family Leuciscidae; genus Siphateles; species Siphateles boraxobius. The sequence continues at coordinate 12,691,433 of NW_027509182.1, forward strand.
GGAACACAGTTATAGTTTATAGGCTAGATTTGGGTATTAAATTCACCATGTGCAATGAAGTGGTCTGAAAGCGATGTCAGTGTGAACAGTGATGTGCGTCTCTTCTGAGCTCCTGCTTTGTGCATCGTCGTAAATTCTCAGTGGGCCATTTTGAAAGCTGGTGATAGATGAGTGCGACTGCAGGAGACACGCTGAGCTAATCATCTCTACCAGGAGTTGTTTGTCTCTCAACCCTGATAAAATAACAACGGGAAGTGACTGATTTTCCCCTCCTCCGTTTATGTCGACACGGTGAGCTGCTTTGCATAGACCGATCTTTATTCCAGGCAAATAAATGTCCAGTTTGGCTTCACGTGATGCAGACTGCTGCATGAATTCATGAAACTCAGTTTTAACGTTAAATAGTGGACGTTTAAACCAGTGTTTTTATAATATCATAAATATATTATATTGTAGTTTTTGTTAATATTTGTTAATATTTTATTTTATATATGCTCTGGTTTCATTTTAGATGTAGCTAAAGTTTTAGTAATTGTGTCGTTTAGTTTTTCTTAGTTTTTCTTCATTAGTTTAGTTGGTTTAATTGGTTTTAGTCATTTTAATACTTCAAGTTAAACTATACTCATATTCAATTAACATTTATTTTATTTCAAGTAATGAATATGGTTTTAGTTTTAGCTTAACATGATAAACCAGTTTAAACCACATCAAATTCACAAACCTGCTATCCAGTGTGCATTTTGCACTTTTGAACCATTATTTCAAATTGTACAAAGGTATGTTAGTTATTATGTCGACAGTGAAAAGTCTTGCTGTGAGAAAAATTTGGCTCCAATAAACCACTAAATTGTTGCTCTTTTAATGTTTTTGCTAATTGTAAAGATTTCTGTCAAGCATTTGTGATTCTAGAAAGCTTGAGATTCCGTACATCCTTGTCATTCCTTCCATGTCTGTGGCCGACTGTGGCTTTTGATTGGAAGAATTCAAGTGTGTTTTCTGCAAAGGTTTGTCTTGTTCAATGTGTACATCTTGTGACTTTTATTCCACACTTTCACATAGTTTAGCTTGCTTTCTGCGCATATTCGAATATTATGTGCTATATTATTTGACAGTAGGCTATGCAGAAAAATCTCACATATTACACAAAAGCATATTTTGGCTGAAAAGAAAAAAATGTTTGTGTAAAGTAACATAAGATGATACTCTTTATAAGATGATATTAAAAGACATTGAATTATGACATGAAATATGACTCAAGAGATACATACAAGCTTGTTTCCACCACAGAAAAAAAACAGTAATTGCGACTTTTTTTCTCACAATTCTGACTTTTGTTTATTAAATTATTAAATTAAATTAAATTAAATTAATACAATTATGAGATATAAACTGGCAATTCTGACTTTTTTTCTCAGAATTGCATGTTCATATCTCGCAATATTGTCTCTATAACTCGCAATATGGAGATATAAAGTCAGAATTGCGAGATATAAACTCGCAGTTGCGAGAAAAAAAGTCAGAATTGTGAACAGTTTATATATCGCAAATGCTTCTGACTTTATAACACGCAAATGTGACTTTGTCACGCAATTTTGACTTTATATCTCGCAATTCTGACTTTATATCATGAAATTCTGACTTAATATCACGCAATTCTGACTTTATATCATGAAATTCTGACTTAATATCACGCAATTCTGACTTTATATCTTGAAATTCTGACTTAATATCTCGCAATTCTGACTTTATATCTCATAATTCTGACTTTATAACTCACAATTCTGACTTTATATCAGCAATTCTGACTTTATATCATGCAATTCTGACTATATCACACAATTCTGACTTTATATCACGCAATTCTGACTTTATATCATGAAATTCTGACTTAATATCACACAATTCGGACTTTATATCATGCAATTCTGTCAATATCACGCAATTCTGACTTTATATCACGCAATTCTGACTTTATATCACGCAATTCTGACTTTATATTAGCAATTCTGACTTTATATCACACAATTCTGACTTTATATCACGCAATTCTGACTTTATATCAGCAATTCTGACTTTATATCACGCAATTCTGACTTTATATCACACAATTCTGACTTTATATCACACAATTCTGACTTTATATCACACAATTCTGACTTTATATCATGAAATTCTGACTTTATATCATGCAATTTTGACTTTATATCATGACATTCTGACTTTATATCACGAAATTTTGACTTTATATCATGAAATTCAGACTTTCTCGCAATTCTGACTTGATATCACGCAATTCTGACTTAATATCACGCAATTCTGACTTTATATCATGAAATTCTGACTTTATATCATGCAATTCAGACTTAATATCACGCAATTCTGACTTTATATCATGACATTCTGACTTTATATCACAAAATTTTGACTTTATATCATGAAATTCAGACTTTCTCGCAATTCTGACTTTATATCACGCAATTCTGACTTTATATCACGCAATTCTGACTTTATATCATGAAATTCTGACTTTATATCATGCAATTCAGACTTAATATCACGCAATTCTGACTTTATATCATGAAATTCTGACTTAATATCATGAAATTCTGACATTATATCACACAATTTTGACTTTATATCACAATTCTGACTTTATATCACGCAATTCTGACTTTATATCACGCAATTCTGACTTTATATCATGAAATTCTGACTTAATATCATGAAATTCTGACATTATATCACACAATTTTGACTTTATATCACAATTCTGACTTTATATCACACAATTCTGACTTCATATCATGAAATTCTGACTTTATATCATGAAATTCTGCCTTTATATCACACAATTCTGACTTTATATCATGAATTTCCGACTTTATATCACGCAATTTTGACTATATCATGAAAGTCTGATTGTATATCTCGCAATTCTGGCTTTATATCATGAAATTCTGACTTTATATCATGAAATTCTGAATTTATATCTCACAATTCTGACTTTATATCTCACAATTCTGACTTTATATCACACAATTCTGACTTAATATCTCGCAAACAGAAACAATCTTCCATATTGTGAGGCTTGAATTGTCATTTTAGCTGATTGTCTTTATTAAGTTTTGATGTGTAAAATGGCTGGTGTAAATGAATAGTAAAATGTTGAAATGCATGTGGTCACCTTTGCTGCGGCGACGGCCCCTGTGCTCCGTGTAGAACTTGAGTTGAGTGTCATCCTCCATTTCTGATCCAGAATCTCCCTGACGGACGAACATGCCTCCAGCTTCACACAAAAACACAGAGACAATTATGTTATCTCACAGATACTAATATGTTGTGATGCAAACAAGTGTTGTGTAGTTATATTCACACTTTGACAAAGGCTAATCAATGTCACCTTGGATTTCAACATTTAATCACCCCAATAAAACAAAACGACAGCTGTGAAACTATTATTCATGTTTGGTCTGTGCTTAATGAATGCCGTGACATCCATAAAGCAGTGATGTGTCAGTATATGTCGGGCTGCCCTCTCAGTAACAGCTCACCGCTCCATAGAGACGCCATCTGGACTCTTAGAACGACAGACATTCAATTTCAGGCACTCAATACACGTGTAACACTTTCAATTCAACAGCAGAGGAAACCATTTGCTGAAGTCAACTTACTTGTGTTCGGGGACTCGTGGTTACTGATGCCTGTTTTAATTAGTGATTCAGGTGAGGAAGATTTTATTTGGTCAGTCGGTTGGTCAGAGGCACGACACGATACACATCGTGTAATAAAAACTCATCAATGATTTGTGATTGAAATGAAATCTAATGTGCTGATGGGATATTGTGAGAAAAAAAAAACGTGATATATTGAGCATGGAATGAAAATACACAAAATTAGTTTTTCTAAATGCATGTTATAGATTGTATTGTGAACAATTAATCAGTGAATGCTATTTCCTCGTAATGCTCAGCATAATTTTTTAATGGGACAACAGGCTTCTCTTTCTATGCAGGACCGAATTTTTTTTTTTACTAAATGACAGTCATGTTTAATAAATAATTGAAATGAAATTCTAATGTGTTGATGGGATATTGTGAGAAAAGAAACATGATATATTGAGGTAGCATGGAATGAAAATGCATCCTAAATATTGTGTAAATGCATGTTATTGATCTTATTGTGAAAAATTCATCTGTTCATCTGTAGATCATATACATTAAAAATAGTCTTTTTAAGACTGTTTCTTTGTCCAGAGAAAGAAGAAAAGAAGGCATCTTTCCCGTGTGTCATTGACAAACCATTTTTATTGTATATTGTCAAATAATAACACGGAGGAGAACAAACTTCAAAATGTCTGCCCGCAAAATGCATTTGTTGTATTTACAGTAGGTTTGGTGTTATTGTGTTAATACTGTTATTTAATTAACTTACTTTATTTGCTAGCACTTACACTACTGTTCAAAAGGTCAGTAAGATTTGTTCATGTTTTTTTTTTAAATGAGTCTTTCTGCTCACCAAGGCTGTATTTATTTGATCAAAAATACAGTAAAAACAGTAATATTGTGATATATTAATGCAATTTAAAACAAGTGTTTTCTATGTTAATAAATTCCTGTGATCAAAGCTGAATTTTCAGCGTCATTACTCCAGTTTTTAGTGTCACATTATCCTTCAGAAATCAGTATAATATGATGATTTGATGCTAAAGAAATATTTCGGATTATTATCCACGTTGAAACAGTTGTGCTACTATATATTTGTGTGAAAATGTGACACAGTTTTTAGGATACTTTGATGAAATAAAATGTTGTAACAATATAAATGTCTTTACTGTCATATTTGATTAATTTATTGCATCCTTGCTATATATATATATATATATATATATATATATATATATCTTTATTTTTTTATTTTGTATAAATACAAAATAAATAATCACAGACCCCAACATTTTCAATAGTAGTGTACATGTAAAACGGTACTGTTTTCTGCCTGCGAATCAAGTACCCTAAACACTCTCACATGCTAATAAAGAAAGATCTGGAGCGATAAACCAAATTATCAGAAAAATCCATCCTGATGTCAGACAGGAGGCCGACTAGTTTAATTGTGCGTTTGCAAATCTACTTGAAGCTCAGGATCAAAGCTAGTGAATGCAAAGTCTTAAAAGAGAAAGAAAACAGAGACGATGAAAAGAGGAAAATGAATGAATAAGAAAGGTCACTTCATGAAAGGTTAACGTCAATGAATAGAGAGAGATTACAGCGTCTGTTGCCTTTCACATCTCAACAAATGGGTTGTCCTGTTTTTTCAGCAAACAAATTCTGTTGAGGGAAACAAAATTAGCATGTGTGATGAAAGCGAGGGAGAAATTGCTCCTGAAGTTTCCCTGTCTGCAGGTTTCCTTTCAAGGCCTGCAGGATTATTGAGCGTCTGGAATTAAAAGAGTGGTTTTGCTTGATTGCATTGCATGCTGGGAGTGCACACTTCACCGAGCGTTATGGAGTGCAGGGCACTCGAGAGGTCTTCTCCTAACCACAGTATAGAGCAATCACAGAACACGTCAAACGGATGATGAACAGCGCAAGAAAGAATAAAAGCTCAGCGAGACACTGCAGGAGTTCACAATGCGTTTACATCACATGATCTCAACGGGGTTCAGACACTTCCTGCTGCAACAGACCAATCAACACACAGATTCACTCGAAATTACATACTGTACATCTATAAATGTACAGCACAATGAGTATATAAATCTCAGTGAAGAATGAAAGAGAAATGCACTGAAAGGGTTTTGACAGAAACTATTGTTCCCTGGTAATGTTTTAGTGCAGAAGGCGGCTGAATCTCCAGGGCATATTTCAAATTATTCCACATATTTTAACCCAAGAATGAAAATAAAGAAATAAGACAATGAAGCCTCATTGAGGCTAATTCAGACAATGATTATCTTCTGCTTTGTGACGTTATGTTTCCTAACAGCTCATTACTGTCATACTGTAACTGTAAAATACAATGGAAAAAGTTCAATTGTATGAACTCAGAAAGAAATGGTAACCTAAAAATAGTAACATTTAAACTTAATGGTTTTATTCAAATCAAAATAAACTAAATACATCAATTTATACCAACAAACCACTTGTATGGGCTAAATCAGGTTTAAATACCTCTTTAAGCTATCAATTACCACTTTTTACAGGGTAGTAAGTATTTAAGTAAGAAAGTAAGTAAATAATAAATTAATAAATAAACAAACAGAAAACTAATTGTGACAAAAATATCACAATGCAATGTAATTTCAAAAAAGGCTTAGATTATAAGCAGTCGGAAAGGGTGTCTTTACTTCAGGTTGGTGGAGAGGAGAGATGCGCGGTTGGCGGTTACAGCCGGGCGGATGACGTGACGTGAAAAATAATATTTGAATTCAATTCGGGCGGGTGGCGGTTGAACTAATCAAATGAAAAAATATATATACATTGTTAAATATTGTTACACTTTATTTCGATAGTCACTTTATACATTCTACTAACTTTTCAACTACATGTCAATAGTGACTCAGGATAAGACAAAAACACGGTTTGGTAAATGGATTCAAGATGTACTCGCTCATTATATAAATGTAGTAAATTTTGAACACAAAAAAAAGTTACGGACTGCTGCTTTAATGTTCACTGTTCAACACTTTTCCCCCCAAACAGCTCGCTGACGCCCCCTTGTTGGGAACCGATGGCTTTGATTATTTGATTAATTGTCTTAGCATATATATATATATATATATATATATATATATATATATATATATATATATATATATATTATTTTTTTTATATACACTTTATTTCAACACTTTATTTTAAGGTGACATAGTTACACGTTACTACATGTACTTACTATATAATAACAGTAAATTATTCATAATTACAAGTAACTAACCCTGAACCAAACCCCAACTGTATATCTTTTACTAAGTACATGTAGTTAATTAATATTAATCCATACTTATTTGAATAAGTACAATGTAACTATGTCACCTTACAATAAAGTGTAACCAAAATATCTTTGTAAGATTCACCCAGACATGTCCAGGTCAAATGACATATGATTTTCACATAAATTCATAACGATTTTCGTTTTCAAGGACAAACTTCTTTCTAAACTTCATTGAATTAATTTAGCCAAACTTTAGCTGAATTTTCCCAGGAGGAATGAGCACAGTGTCTAGCTTTGCATCGTGTCTCCTGCTGTCAGTGACATCTTCATGAGGCCTGTGTTTGTTCTTCCTTCCTTCTGACTAAAACGCTCCTCCTGGACCGCTGTTAAACACTGTTCTGACTCAGATTAGCTCAGAGTAATAAAATAAAGGCACTCATTAACAATAGTCTTTTAGGTTCAGAAAGGCAAAAAGAGAGAGCGGCCACACAGACAGAGAGATTAAATAGATTTTCTCCATGAATGATTAAGAGATTACGGCGACTGATCCCCAGGATCAAACAGTCAAAACACACATCGGGAAAGCCTGTGGGAACCTCTCAGCCAAAGAGGCAAAGAGGCAGTTCCAATGAAACCTGTAGACGTTTTTCAAAGCATTTCAGATGGTAAGACAATACAAAAATGTAGTTTTAATAGTTCTAAAAGTTCTATTAGGCTCTTCTGGTAGCATAAGATGAGATGTCTTTGACTCAAACCACTCAAATGAACACATTTCTATCAGCTTCCCTCTCTAATCCTTACTCACCTTTAATACTATTGCTCAAATACTATTGCTCAAAAAAAAAAAAAAGACTGAATTCCCTCAAGTTGTGATGCTGGATTGAAAATTGGATACATTTATACATGGGTCTACTGTATATTTTTCTAGAGGAATGAATGAATGAATGAATCATCCATCCATCCATCAGACAGGCTAGTTCATTCTCTCTCTCTCTCTCTCTCTCTCTCTCTCTCTCTCTCTCTCTCTCTCTCTCTCTCTCTCTCTCTCTCTCTCTCTCTCTCTCTCTCTCTCTCTCTCTCTCCCTCTCTCACTTTTTCACAATCCATGTTGCTTCAAAACAGCTTTAAAAAAGCAAAAATACCCTTGAGCCCAAAAGTGAAATCAACTGGACATATAGAACTTATAGAATAGCAAGAAACTCACTTCATTCAATAAAACAAACAATCTCTTGTCTGGTGAGGTTAGAAGCAGCTCTTTCTGTCACAAGTCCTGCAGAGTTCCTGTGTTACTGGCTAAAGACTCGTATTAAGAACAGCAGGACAGACGGGCAGCGTTTTAGATTCATCAGGTGCATCTGAAAGCTGAATAAATAACCATTGATGTATAGTTTGTTAGGATAGAACAACATTTGGCCGAGATACAACGATTTGAATGTCTGGAATCTGAGAGTGCAAAAAAATCAAAACATTGAGACAATCGCCTTTAAAGTTGTCCATTTATGTTCGCGATTGTGCTACCTTTACTCACAAAAAAAAAAAAAAAATTACGGTAGTACATTTACAAAATATCTTCATGGAACATGATCTTTACTTAATATCCTAATGATTTTTGGCAAAAAAGTTAAATTGATAATTTGGACCCATACAAGTATTGTTGGCTATTGCCACAAATATACCCGTGCGACTTGTGAGTAAGTTTGTGTCCAGGGTCACGTATGAGCTGTGTGTGAGATTACACCTACAGTTACTGGGGAAATGGATCTTGCATTACTAGAGAGAGTATTACAGTAGGTTAAACAAAGTGTGCTACCAACTTAATTTGCTTTCATTTTCTGTTAAATTACTGTTTATAATGTCGGACAGTAATGTTATCATAGTTCAATTATAACACTTTAAAATAAGGTTCAAATTGTTTACATTACTTAATGTGTTAGGTATCGTGAACAATGATAAACCAGGGTTTATAAAAGCTGAATAAATCATTAGTTCATTTATAATGGTTTTATTGATCAATCATGTTAATTCATAAGTACATTCGGCAATGCTAATTTCTACAACTTGAACTATTAAAAAATGTATTTGTAAATGTAGACATAACCATTATCCACAATTAATAAATTATGTAAAAATGTTGTTCATTATCGGATCATGTTAGCTATTGCATTATACAACACACATATATTTAGCTTTATTGTCAAGAGTTACACTTCCAATTGGCATTGGATGGATGGATGTATAGATGGATGGATGGATGGATGGATGGATGGATGATGGATGATGGATGGATTGATGATGGATGGATGGATGTATAGATGGATGGATGGATAGATGGATGGATGGATGGATGGATGATGGATGGATGGATGATGGATGGATGGATGGATGGATGGATGATGGATGGATGGATGGATGATGGATGGATGGATGGATGGATGGATGATGGATGGATGGATGGATGGATGATGGATGGATGGATGGATGATGGATGGATGGATGGATGGATGGATGGATGGATGGATGGATGGATGGATGGATGGATGATGGATGGATGAATGGATGGATGGATGATGGATGGATGGATGGATGGATGGATGGATGAATGGATGGAAAGTACATGCATAAACCCGTATTATATATATATACAAATAAATAGCTCATTGCATAATGAATAGACTGTCTGTCTGCTAATCCTCAACATGTTTGCATTGCATATTCATTGTTGAGTGTGCTCTTATGTCTTTTATAAGAGAAGTCATGGACGATTTTAAACATGACTCATTTCTATTGGGATCTGCACATTGTGACTGACAGCCGTAAAGCTCTGAAAGCAATTAAATGATTCCAGAGCAATATTATGATTTCTTGGCAAAGTTTCAATCATTCCTCAGCTAATAAAATATAGATCTGTGTAATAAAGTAACCATAAATCAGGGTTTTTGTCTCTTTGACAGATGGCTGTGAAAACACAAGGTGCTGAGAGACGCAATGGAGTCTGTGTTTATGTTCCATTGAATGCTTGAGTTCTGTCGTTTTCCCAGCATTCAACTGTCGATCGAATCCAGACATTGGCAGTGGGAGCGTCTGGTTCTTGGCAGGCAGTGACCCAGCGGTGCAGATGACAATCAAAACAAACCTCTGGCTTCTATTGGAGGCTGAAAGCCTCAGTCAGGAGTCATTTGGGATTAAATAACCTCCTCTGTTTGCCTCTTAACACCTAGAGAGTTGATACTCCATTTGAGTCTACATGAACAGCAAAATAAACCATTGAACTGCATAATTTTCTCTGTGTGTACTAATACATTTCGACAACATACATTTTAAAGCTTTTTTGCACAGTTACAGTTATGGATACTGATTGGTCAATACAGCATTACGGTTTTGTCAAAGCAAAAAATGCATTCTGCCTTTGCACTATATACAGCAGTGCCACTGCATGTATGTATAAATGGCACCATTATGCATGGCCCTCAGTTTAAACCAAGCGGAAACCTTCCTATCTTGCCCTTGAATCCAACACGGAAGTGACTTAAACTGCAATTCATCGACTGGCTCCAAAAGAGAGTCAATCCCATAGACCCCCATGCTAAAATGCCCAACTTTACAGCAGAAAAAAGAAAATATGTTTACAGCCTGGTACAAAAAGAGATTTATGTCTATACGGCTAATTTTGGCCTTCGTGACAACTGTTAGGGGGCTGAATTTTTTTATAACTCATCAGTTTAAATTATATTAAGCCTTAAATTTCTGCATAATTAAGGGCGTGGCCACTTGAGTTACGGGTGGATTGCCGCCGATGTCACTACTAGCCGTTTGTCTGCTGTCTGTTAGCGTCACGTCACTTAGCTAATCCGACTCGCAGCACATTTTCTGTTATCCAGGAGTGATGGCCGGCTCCACCCACTTTGGGCTTCAAAATTGCTCTTCAGAAACACTACGGGTGAAGTCACGAACACTACGGCCATATTTTTTTTACAGTCTATGGTTTAAACAAAGAGCAAAATCTCCATTAAGAAACAAGCAGACATGTCCACAGCTCTTCTTCTATTATCTGCACTTCCCTATTTATTCGAATTAGTGCAGCACAATCTGCTCTGTCAAAACAGCATATTTAGTCCACAGGTGATCTGCGTCCAGA
>NW_027509182.1:12705000-12872857 GCF_051911475.1 Siphateles boraxobius
ACAATATTGCATTACTCCCTAATAAGTTAAATAATTGTGTTACTTCCCTAGTGAAAGCAAATATTTTGAGCTAAGTTACTAGAAATACATTTACATATGTATGTACATAATAGAAAAAATACTCTGCAATTGTATTGTTGGTATACTAAACTGAATTATTCAAAGTCTGCTAAATTCTGTACTTTAGGTATCCAGAAATAGTGCTGAAGTCCAACTAAAGATATACTGAAGTATATTTGATTGTGGAACTATTGCAAGTATACTTTATGTTCACTTTAAATATCTTGCATTTAAAGACTGAAACTATACAGATATCATGCAATCGATATTAATAATGATATTAAAACACAATTTTCATGCTTAATATTAATAAATGTGCATAGTGCGATGAATAAATACTCCAAATAAAATATAATTATAGTTTATATCAGTTAGTATTAAGTGATATGCCAATATATATGTTATAATAAGACCCTTTCACACCAAAAGTGAAACGAATAAGCCTTGAACTGGAGGAAATGATCATTCACACCTGTCCAGTAGAGGGCGCCGCTCAAACTATCCTTTCAGCTCTGCTGCTATTCTGGATTGATGAAGAATAGGACGATGAAAAATACTTAAATACATGAAGCTTGATCAAGTGTAAATAGTTCTTATGTTTTTGATGTTCTTTAAGATTTTTTTTTAGCAACCTGACAGACGAAAATGTAATTGTTGCACTGTGAGTTTATGGTTTTACACATCGAAATTGTACACAGCCTCTGTGGATAATGTAAAATGGCTTATACAAATTTAGGACTTTGAAAAAACTGTAAAATTATATAATTACATTTAAAATTTATATACACAGAGGAAGAAAAATAAATGATTGCTTGACAGCACAGAGCCACAGTTGAATCATTTTAACCCAATGATTTGTTCTGTGACTCTTTGTACAGACATTTGTCAGGTTTTCTTCTTCTGTTGAAGCTCGAGATGCTCATCTCAAACATGCTGGAGAACATGAATATGTGTGTTTTTTTTTTTTCATGTAGCTCCAATGCTGCTGTCAATAACTTTCCAATAAACTTTCACTAGATGTCACAGACTTTCGAACCCAATAATGCACTGTAAAAAGCAACGTGTTTTTAAAAAGTGTGACTGAGGTTTTGCAGTATCTCTATCTCACTCACCTCCTTCAGGGCTAAAAACAAAACCCTCAACAGCTGTAAATCATACAGACACAAAATGTCTGGCGCACTGAGCTGTAATCACAGTCTATTGTCATAAAAAAAAAAAAAGAGTGAAATGTTCCTGAGAAACCTGCCTTTCTCTTTCACACATCATCATCACCTCTCCTCTCAGTCTCTAAAACTCACATGCGATCCAAACTTTCATGTTTAAGCTTCAAACTACTCAAATTAAGCAGTAGAGCAAGAAGAGATCTCATGTATAAGTGGGCCTGAGAGAGACGTCTGAACAGATCAAACCAGTCAGTGTAACAGAGGAGAGAAAGACTGAGATGTAGCTAGCAGAGTATATGCAAATGAGCAGAGCTCAGTCAATGAGGGAACATTAAAATAAAAGCATCAAAGCAAAGGACAAGAGGGAAAAACTACAACCAATTTAATTTCTGATCTGCATAGTTTGCACGGTCAAGTATATGCCGACTACACAGCTGAATATTACTCTTTCTTTTAATAATGGTGTTTCATGAGCCAATAATCACTATAGCCATGCATATTAACTCTTTCCCCGCCAGTGTTTTTGAAAAAGTTGCCAGTCAGCGTCAGCACTTTTGATAATTTTCACAAAACCGGCATGGCCCCCCGAATATTTTGTTTTCATGAATATCAGTCTGAACATGCAATATATCAAAAGAAAGAACATACTCTCTGCTTTAAACGTTTTATTCAGCTTCATGCACTCTCTATCAACACTTGAATGTGGGTAAGTTTCATGACAAAAGCATGAAGCACGTTTCTGTCAAAGACTACATCCAGATCGGATTCAGAACGATAATCAAAACAGTAACAGAGCGAAATGTGCAAAAAGCAACGTCTTAAATCTACAAGTTAGAATATTTGAGAGCGTGTGTATAAACACAACAAGACTGTGAAAATGTAATTTCGACTAGAAAGGAAGTATAACCTCACAATGCCTATACAGCAGCGGCATCCTTCAAGATGAAGTATCACTGCAGTCATGTGTTGTTCACGTACAGCGCAAGTCACTTATTTAATGTATTCATAAACCTAGTGCTTTTGTCAACAACATAGATCTGTTCAATTCATATTTGATTGTGGGCCTATTTTTCACAGAATCTATTTACTGGCAGCAGAAAAAAATATGCATGTGTGAAATATATTTCATTTGTCCCTTTCCAGTGGCTCTGAATTGCACCAGCCTTTCATCTAAATTACATGTATATAATCTCAGATCTAAACTTAGTGAGCAGCCGTGCTGTTTATACTGAAGGCATATCCTTCTAAACGACCGGTCACACAACAAGTTTATTCAAATACTATACTTTTTTTTAACTAAATATAACTATACTTTGTTTACTTTTTTTTAACTTAAAGATAAAGATACTTACAGCAAGTATACTTGGCTTATACTGACAAGTATAACATATATTTGCCTTGCACTTAATTTTTAGATTTAGATATACTTAAGAAAGGTTAGCGTAAGTATTCTAAGTATACTTTGCTTGTAGTCGTATTTACTCTTTTGTTACTGCAGCATATATTTTACATTCAATCTTATTAACTTACATGTTTAAGTTTATAGTAAAATAGCATAAGGCCAAAAATAGCCAATCTCTATATATGTAATATACATAAATCATTGGCATAAATCGAATTATATGTATTGTACATAGAAGTTAACATCAAGTAATACAGTTAAAGTAAAAAAATAAATAAACTAAATGGTAATCTATAGTAAACTTAAAGTGCAAAAATAATACTCAACTATCAGTATGAGGTAACGTTCATTTAAAACTTACAAGTTTACTTGCAAGATAAACAAACAATCAAGCAAACTAGTTTACTGAGAGTATACTTCAAAATGTAATTTTATAAAATAGTTAGCTACAAGTATATAGGAAGTTAATAGTTCACTTTGCAACTACGTGTAAACTAATTCTAATTAGAGCATTAGTAGACTTTATTAAACTTTCAAAAGGCTGTAATGTTATGGTTAGGATAGGGTTCGGGTTAGTAGAAGAAGTTGACTTGTAGTTGGCAAGTTACTTATAGTCAGTATAATGTCTATTGGGGGACCAGCAAAATAAAGTGTTAGCAAATATTAAGTAGAGTATTAGACGGTCTACTAATACTCTAAGAACAGTTAGTTGACATGTCATTGCAAATCTACTTATAGTTAGTAGAATGTCTAAAGTGGACTAAAGTGGAAATAAAGTGTAACCAAAATAAACTTGACTTAGGCCGCATGTCCACCAAAGTGTTTTTAGCCAGCTGAAAACGCTAGGCGCTCTGCTGAAAACATCTAGCTGTAGGCGCTTGAGAGCGTTTTGGCAGCGCAGCATTTTTTTTCTGTGTTGATTCTATATTAAAATGTCGATACAATGCAACATATTTTCTCTGGTTCTTGTTTTAAATTTTGTGTTCCATTATTATGCTTGTTGTTGTCATCTGTTGACGTTGAACAAGCAGAATGTGGCGGTTGGTCGGTGTTATATTTGTCCCGCCCCTCCTCCACTGTGATTGGACGGTTGGGTAAAAAGTGACAGTGATGAGCGCTGCGTTTTACCCCAAAGTTGAGCATTCTTCAACTCTTGCCGACCTGTAAAAAATGCCGGGCGCTTAGCGCTTCAGCGTGAAAAAAACACTCAGCGCCTCATTACGCTCATGGCGTTTAAAAAACACGGCGCTCCCATTGAAACAATTGGAAAAATACGCCAGCTGTGTGAAAAAACGCTTTGGTGGACAGACAGCCTTAGGCTATACTTCTTTTTTGCAAGGGAATACACATTCTTCTGTGCCGAAAGATATCAATGCTGTCTTTGGATGATGCATGCGAGGTAGGAAGGACACGTTCAAATCCAATGTTATCTTTACTTCCTGTCTCCTGATTTTTGAAAAATTAAACTTCTTTAAATGACATCTTAAAGCCGAGGCAAAGCCACATACATCCGTCTCACACAGTTATGGAAAGCTGGTGTCCTTCTTCCTCCAACCCCAATCAAACATACCTGAACAATCAAATCAAGATCTTCAGGATTACTTCCTAATTACCAGCAGTGTGTTTGATTAGGGTTGGATGTGAATTACTCGAGGACAGCGCAGCTTACACAAGCTTGCAGGAGTGAAAAATAAAAATACAATTGTAATGTTTAGGAATTCAGGCAGACAAAGGAGTAGCTATTGTAACTAACAAGGGAACAGCAGCAGGGATACATGAAGTGAACAATCCAACACATTTGGACACACACATCTTCAAAATAAGAGTCGTGACAGTAATAATGCTTCATCAACACCCCCTTAAAACTGCGTCAAAACAAATATGGACTTGTACTTTTAAAATATACTTGACTTGTATGGGATCATTAAAGGGATAGTTCACTTATAAATGAAAATGATGTCATCTCTTACTCACCTTCATGTTGTTTCAATCCTGTATAAGTTTCTTTGTTCTGTTTAACCGAGGAATGTTGGTAACCAGACAGTTGTTGGTAGCCTTTGACTTTCATAGTATATTATTTGGTTTTTTAC
Organism: Siphateles boraxobius; assembly: GCF_051911475.1. Lineage (NCBI taxonomy): Eukaryota > Metazoa > Chordata > Actinopteri > Cypriniformes > Leuciscidae > Siphateles > Siphateles boraxobius. The sequence continues at coordinate 12,709,716 of NW_027509182.1, forward strand.
TGTATTTTAATGGTTCCTTTAACATATTATGTTGTCTATATTTACCGTTGCACCTACATGTCTACTAACTCTCATTAGAGTATTAGTAGAGTATTAGTAGAGTATTATTAGACTGGTAGGGTCTGTTGAAGGACCAACACAATAAAGAGTTAGCAGATATTAAGCAGACAGTCTACTAATGCTCTAATGACAGTTAGTTGACATGTAGTTACAAAGTTAATTATACTCAACAGATTGTTCGGTCCCACTTTATATTAAGTGGCTTTAACTACTATGTACTTACATCGAAAAATTAGTACAATGTACTTATTGTGTTCAGGTTGTATTGTAAAACACTGTTGCTGCTATTAAGGAGTGATACTGGTAAGGTTAGGGTCAGGTGTGTGTGATACTGGTAAGGTTAGGGCCAGGTGTGTGTGATACGGGTAAGGTTAGGGTCAGGTGTGTGTTATACAGGTAAGGTTAGGGTCAGGTGTGTGTGATGCGGGTAAGGTTAGGGTCAGGTGTGTGTGATACGGGTAAGGTTAGGGTCAGGTGTGTGTGATACGGGTAAGGTTAGGGTCAGGTGTGTGTGATACGGGTAAGGTTAGGGTCAGGTGTGTGTGTGATACTGGTAAGGTTAGGGTCAGGTGTGTGTGATGCGGGTAAGGTTAGGGTCAGGTGTGTGTGATACGGGTAAGGTTAGGGTCAGGTGTGTGTGATATGGGTAAGGTTAGGGTCAGGTGTGTGTGATATGGGTAAGGTTAGGGTCAGGTGTGTGTGATACGGGTAAGGTTAGGGTCAGGTGTGTGTGATATGGGTAAGGTTAGGGTCAGGTGTGTGTGATATGGGTAAGGTTAGGGTCAGGTGTGTGTGATACGGGTAAGGTTAGGGTCAGGTGTGTGTGATATGGGTAAGGTTAGGGTCAGGTGTGTGTGATATGGGTAAGGTTAGGGTCAGGTGTGTGTGATACGGGTAAGGTTAGGGTCAGGTGTGTGTGATATGGGTAAGGTTAGGGTCAGGTGTGTGTGATATGGGTAAGGTTAGGGTCAGGTGTGTGTGATACGGGTAAGGTTAGGGTCAGGTGTGTGTGATAAGGGTAAGATTAGGGTCAGGTGTGTGTGATACTGGTAAGGTTAGGGTCAGTTGTGTGTGATACGGGTAAGGTTAGGGTCAGGTGTGTGTGATACTGGTAAGGTTAGGGTCAGGTGTGTGTGATATGGGTAAGATTAGGGTCAGGTGTGTGTGATACTGGTAAGGTTAGTGTCAGGTGTGTGTGATACGGGTAAGGTTAGGGTCAGGTGTGTGTGATACGGGGAAGGTTAGGGTCAGGTGTGTGTGATACTGGTAAGGTTAGGGTCAGGTGTGTGTGATACGGGGTAAGGTTAGGGTCAGGTGTGTGTGATACTGGTAAGGTTAGTGTCAGGTGTGTGTGATACTGGTAAGGTTAGGGTCAGTTGTGTGTGATACGGGTAAGGTTAGGGTCAGGTGTGTGTGATACTGGTAAGGTTAGGGTCAGGTGTGTGTGATATGGGTAAGATTAGGGTCAGGTGTGTGTGATACGGGTAAGGTTAGGGTCAGGTGTGTGTGATACGGGTAAGGTTAGGGTCAGGTGTGTGTGATACGGGTAAGGTTAGGGTCAGGTGTGTGTGATACTGGTAAGGTTAGGGTCAGGTGTGTGTGATACGGGTAAGGTTAGGGTCAGGTGTGTGTGATACGGGTAAGGTTAGGGTCAGGTGTGTGTGATACGGGCAAGGTTAGGGTCAGGTGTGTGTGATACGGGTAAGGTTAGGGTCAGGTGTGGTAGTATGGGTCGGTTTAAGGGTGGGTTAAGGTGTAAGGTCAACAGTGTAATTACACATGTAATTACATACATTAATTAAAACTGTAAGTACATGCAGGTATTTTCAAAATATTAGTACAATGTAAAAACATGTATGTAAACACAATAAGTCCATTTCATATCAAAAACTAAATTTTTCAATGTTAGTACAGAGTAGTTAAAGCCACTTAATATAAACTGGGACCAATTGTTCTATAGGGACCATCAAAATAAAGTGTTACCTATTTTTTTCCTACTATTGAAGTCAAAGGACTGTTAGATTACCAACATTCTTTAAAATATCTTCTTTTATGTTCAACAGAAGAAAGAAACACATACAGGTTTGGACCAACATGAGGGTGATTAAACGATGACAGAATTTAAATTTTCAAGTGAACTATCCCTTTAAAGACTGATTTCCACATGAAAAAAGAGCACGACTTACTGAAATGAACAAGACACATTTATCCAAGTTAGATCAATCTAATATTCAATCAAATGTTAAGGAGACCACCTATCCAACTATCCAAATAACACCCAACTGTGGTATGATTCCTTTCTTCAGCCATGACTGAGGCTGTGAATAATTAGTGTCAGGAGTATGAGTGCTGGTGTCAGACCTCTCGGCTTGGACACAGATGGTGTTCTCCCCTGCAGACACACGGGTCACGTTAGCATAGCTAATCACTGTCAGAGAGACACTTCATATCTGCGCCTGCCAACACACACTTACCATACTGACACCAGCTCTCGCTGTCTTGTCATGTTTGGGGATATTATTCTGACTGAATGGCGTTAAAGATCCACAATGGTAATTGATTGACTCTGAGGGCACACAAATAGAAACCTCACGCTGAGCTTAATCAAGCTTATTAAACTCGTACAAGAGTCTCCTTCCTACATTTTAAGGTATAGTTCATGCAAGATGTTGATTCTGAAAACATTTTCTCACCCAAGCACTGAGCACCAGTTGTCCATAAAACGTGTGTGTTATACTAAAAAAGGTTTGTGCGTGGGAATGGCAAAATTTTAAGTAATTAAATATTTCCCCATTACACGTGGCTCTCTAAAACACGCACACCTTTATGTAAAAGAAGTGTACTTAATCATTCTTAAAGTATATATATATATATTCTTAAATTATGTATATATATATATATATATATACATTCTTAAATTATGTATATATATATATATATATATATACATACGTATATATAAATCATTGCTTGCAGATAATATAATATGAAATGTGACCAATGTGTGGGTCATTGGTCATTTTCTTTAAATTGGGATTTATTCATCACATGAAAGCTGAATAAATAAGCTTTCCATTGATCTATGGTTTGTTAGGATATGACAATATTTGGCCGAGGTACAACCTTTTGAATATCTGGAATCTGATGGGGCAAAAAATCTAAATATTGAGAAAATCGCCTTTAATGTTCTCCAAATGAAGTCCTTAGCAACGCATTACTAAAGAAAGGAAACAAATGCAATTTACACCATTGTGAGTTCCCCACCACTAAATTCAAGTGTTTGTGTGTGTGTGTGTGCGTGTGCGTGTGTGTGTGTGTGTGTGCGTGCGTGCGTGCGTGTGTGTGTGTGTATGAATATGTGTACATGCCCGTATGTGTTTGTCTGTGAGTGTGTGTGTGTGTGTGTGTGTGTGTGTGTGTGTGTGTGTGTGTGGTTACAAAACTGTTCCACACATTGATCAACTTCGTCGTCTTTCAGGTCATCCTCTTTTGCACAAGCCAGTCTCTGGACATTCTGTATCATCATCACAATCATTTGCGAAAAAATCATTTACTATGTTCGTTAAATTATTGCTGTAATTAAATTTTAAATTGATCAAACGCGCTATCTCAGAATCCATGGCTTGCACCGTAACCATTGTGGATTGTGTACACTGCGCACGCGAAGAAGTCGCCAGCCAATGAGAGGCGCTGTAGTAATTCCCAAAGAGCGGGCAGCAGCGAGCGAAGTTTGTAGGCGTGGTTTTTTTTTTTACTTTTTTTTGCGCAATTTTGCGGCATCCATTCACAAAAATATATTTTTTCATATTTACGGTAGGAAATATACAAAATATCTTCATGGAACATGATCTTTACTGAATATACTAATGATTTTGGTATAAAAGAAAAATCGATAATTTTGACCCATACAATGTATTGTTGGCTATTGCTAAAAATATACCCGTGCGACTTACGACTGGTTTTGTGGTCCAGGGTCACAAATAAAAGGCTACTTAAGTTTACTTAAAGGGAGTTAAAAGACAAATTAAAAGTGTACTTTGTAATAATGTAAACTTAAATGTTTTACTTTAAAGTATATTTTAAATAATTGTGTTTTTTATAATAGTTTGTCATGCTTAAAAGTACACTCATTTTGATGTATTGTCTACAATGTGATAAACAGGTTTAAAAATTGTACACATGATTAAAAAGAAAGTAAATGGAAGTTAATTTGAATTGACCAAAAATGCTTGTCAGTACATTCTGCAGAACACTTTAAACATATTTCAAAGACAGTAGATGGAATTATGGAATTGCATATAGTGGGTAAAAAACAACAACAACAAAAAAACACTGTTAAGTTCAGATAATTGCATTTATTATAAATGTTAACTATGAAAATAAATACATGCAATTAACATGCAATTTGTCACTTTCACTTTCAAAATCTGTCAGCACATGCTTCATATGACCTACTTTAATTGCAATCTGATGCTCTTGTATCAGTTTTTTGGAACAAAATGAGCGTGAGAACATTGAACTATTCCTTTAAACCATTTGCACAAGCCTCAAGAACTTCTAAACCAATCAAGTGTGTTCCAGGCTGGCATCTCTGACCATAAAACTGGCATAAGCAGCTCCCCAACCTCAACCTTTCTGAGTCTTAATCTACTTAAGAGACCAACCCCGCGTGTAAATCCATGCAAATGTGCAGTGGGAATTGTGTGGAAAGCAAAATCACCAGCCATGAGAGAAAAACTGAATTTCTCGACACAAAATGCAGCGTCAGGCACATGGGTATTACTGTATCATACTGACCGCAATATTTGACCGTGCATTTGATTCATTTGGTTCCTTTTTAATTCTGGAAAGGCCTAATCTACTCGTAGCGTCACGATGGATTCTCACTTCCTCTCGGTTTAATTGAGTTCCAGCTCTGCGCCAGAGTTTGTCCCATTAGCTTGTTTGTTATCCTCAGTGGATGCAGAGAAAAAAGAAAAAGAGCTGTTTTGTGCTGAAGGCAATATTTTTTGTGGGCAATAATTAAAGGTCCTGGAAAGATTTTATTTCAAAGAGCCCAATAAAGTGAGCCGGTGCGGTGAGGAGTTTAAAAATCAAGGCTAATATTGATTCTTTTCACACTTCTCTATTTCAGCGCTCCGACCCGGCACACTACGCATTCGCTCGGGTTTAATTTCAGGGTGGAGAACGGCGCTGGTAAATTGTGGCTGAGCACTGAGGCTAATGGGATGGGATGTTTTTAAGCTCTGACCTGATTGGGCGTCAGTGGCGTGTTGTGAATTTATGAAATGATGAGGCAAAGTCTCTTCAGTGTTAAAAAAAAAAATGCATATTTATGTAGTGTTTTAATTTGATGTTTTAATGGAACTGAGCATTCTTAACGAAAATGGAAAAATTGAGAAATGACTAGTACGTTAACCAATACGTTAATATTTGTTTAGTTTAGGGTCAAATTCTCACTATTGACTAGTTGCTTATTAGCATGCATATTACTATGATATTGGCTGTTTATTAGTACTTATAAAGCACATATTAATGCCTTATTCTGCATGACCATATTCTACATCCCTTAATCCACCCAGTACATAAACTTAATAAATACCTTACTAACTATTAATAAGCTATTAATAAGCAGTAATTAGGAGTTTATTAATAGTTAATACATTTTGAGAATTGGACCATAAACTAAAGTGTGACCAAAGCTTGTATTACAATGATGTTTAGCCTATTAAAACAAAATCAAGTTTAAACAAACATGTTTTGTTTTCTACTTTTCTGATCATAATTCACCAGATACAAATACATACGGTTGTCATGAGGGTCGATGGACATAGAGGCAGAGGTCTAATTTAACTAAACAGTTCATTCACAGACCAAGCTAATTTTGGTTTTAACATGTGGTTTACTTTGTAATTAGTTTGTTCATTTCCACTAGTTTGACTCATTCAGGCTGATTTGCAGACTGTTGTGAAATCTGCAAGGGTAATGAGCCAGTCACAGTGTGATAGAGGCTTCTCACCTGTGTGTCAGTGTGTATTTCCTCATTCACATTCACAGCACACACAATGAGAGACGGTGCTCTCTCTGAAACAGTCATTGCTGGACAGTTTCGATTCAGAAAAATAAGCTCTTAATCCTGTAAAGAGGAAAACTATTTATAATGTACACTCTAAAAAATGCTGGGTTGTTTCAACCCATGTTTGGGTCAAAAATGGACAAACCAAACCATTGTTTTTGTTTTGTTTTTTTGTATTAAATGTTTAACCCAACGGTTGGGGTTGTCCAAAATTGACCCAAACATGGGTTGAAACAACCCAGCATTTTTTTAGAGTGTAGGTTATATTTATAATTTATATAATTTATATAAATATATAATTAAAGATGGTCAAACTTAAAACTTAAAGCCTTAATACTGTGTGTAGTAAATCATGCGCTGCCCTTTAACGCCTTTCAGCAGAGGTGTGTGTCTCCAGGGCCGGCGCCACGGGGGGGCGTGAGGGGGCGACGCCCCCTCAACGGGACTCTCCCGCCCCCTCAGATCACCATGAATGTAAACGGGATTGTACTGATAAAATATGCTATTTAAAAATCACATTTGCCAATTACATTTTCACATTTTCTTGTTTTTGTGAATATTAAGCTGAATTAATAATATTTTAATTAAGGACAGTCTGTTAGACCAAGTCGTATTTTGATTGGTCGTTTGATTTTGCGTGCTCGCTCACCCTAGCATTACGTTAAATTTCTCATACGGGAAAGATCACACGACGGCTACGGACTGTAGAACGGATATTCCATAATTTCAAGGTTGAATAATGCATATCGGGGGCAATCGGGAGAGTCGGCATAGGCGGAGGGTGAACCAACTCCAGGGTAAGGCTAAGATGTGCGCTTCCCCTGCATTTAAATAGATTTCCTAACCATGTAGTTTTAACCAACGTCGCCTAGCATAAACTTAAGCGTCCCAGTATAAACGCTCCCGTTAACTCACTTGTTATTAGCGCAACTATACGTTTACAAACTGTTAATTTGAGCAAAAAAAAAACAAGCACTGTATGCCTGGCAGCCAATATAAATAAACATTGCCTTACTTAATGCAGCAAAATCCTGCGTTTAGACATGGCATCATGCGTTGATGATGCCCTCGTTGTTTAGTTTTGTGGTTATGTCACTCTCAATTAGAGCTTAGCTGCTAGATTCTCTGCCCGAGCCCGAACTTGACCCGAACCGACGATATTTCCCGTCACTATCCTCGGGCCGGGCCGGGCCTTTGATCTAGAGACGTGCACTCAACGCAATAGAGTGCGGCGCGGGACTAGATTTGATGGCCGAGCGCGGGCGCGGGCGGTAATGCACTCACTCTGTGTGTGCGGGTTGCGGGAGAATAAAACGATTCGCGAATCACGGGACTCCCTCAAACTAGAAATATTTATGAATAAAACATAAAAAGTAATACATTTTTATTCTTCTGTTGCAGAAAAGCAACAAGAACAACTATATGTGTGCTTTAACAAGCTTTAAAGTTAATGCTTTAGTAACAAATTTATCAGGAGCATTTATGCTGATGTCTGATGTGTATGATGGCGACACGTAGTATTTGTATTTTGGAGGTACAGAAAAAAAGTCTATTTGTGGGCAGGAGCGGGATAAAACATTAATGTTGCGGGCGGGGGAAAGTAACTTAGAAAGTAGTTGAGAACGTCAGTAAATTTAGAGGAAATGTTGCTGATTTTTTAAACAAAATAGCTGTCGTCTTTGTCTTGCCAAGGCTAATTTCATAGCTAGCAATTTTTATCCCTAAACAGGCTCGGGCTCATAATTACAGTTAATTTGTCGGGCCGGGCCGGGCTCGGACACAACGTGCAAATGAATGAGTATTTAAAGTGATAACAATTTAATAAAAACATTGCAATTTATAAATTATATTGCTTTCATTTATTTAGAAATTGTTTATCGAAAAAAATGCATACATCCTGCAATTTATAAATTATATTGCTTTCATTTATTTAAAAAATTGTTTATCGAAAAAAATGCATACATCTTGCAATTTATAAATTATATTGCTTTCATTTATTTAAAAATTGTTTATCGAAAAAAATGCATAAATCCTGCAATTTATAAATTATATTGCTTTCATTTATTTAAAAATTGTTTATCGAAAAAAATGCATAAATCCTGCAATTTATAAATTATATTTCTTTCATTTATTTAAAAATTGTTTATCGAAAAAAAATGCATAAATCCTGCATAAAATGAATTATCACGCGCATGAATTATCTCTGCGCGTGCGCACGCATGCAGTTTACGTCGTTTTCCACAGACCACAGCTGAGCCAGCCCAGTCGCGCTTATCATTTGGTTATGGAGTGGAGGAAACTGATCCTAGACCAGCAATTATGTGCAGCATTTCTTTATAAAAGCAACTAGTAGAAGCAGTCAGGCTGCTTTTGAGGGAGAAAATTTCACTCGAATTGTATATTGCTAGTCTCAAGTCCGTGGCCAGGGGAAGGCTAAGCCTTTTTAGCAAAAAGTTTTTTTTTCTCTCTCTCATCAAAACGTCTTATCAATCGTCTATAACAGTCTATATCAAGCAGGGACACGTTTGTGTGCATTTTCTTTTGTGAATTCATTGTAACGAATAGAGTCTCCCGCAACAGCGATAGATTGAAACGCGCGTCAGTGTGAAAACTGCGCGAGCCACAAGACAACACTGTATCCGCTTCACTGATCGCAGGGGCAACGAGCACTTTGATCACTTGATTTAAAAAGCAACACATTTAAGCGCTAGAACAACTCTAATTTGACAAACGAACAAAATGAATCCTCTGCTAGTTAACTGGAGATGTTTTATTAATTTGTATTGGTACATCCGTGCCGCGAAGATGTTTTAAAAAGTGGTGGGGAGAAGATCGACCCTGGCCAAAAGTGGTGACGTGCGTTAATGTGAACGCCCCCTCTCGGTATTTCAGACGCCCCCTCATCAGCGCTTGGCTGGCGCCGGCTCTGTGTGTCTCACAGCCTTGTGTGTGTGTGTGTGTGTGTGTGTGTGTGTGTGTGTGTGTGTGTGTGTGTGTGTGTGTGTGTGTGTGTGTGTGTGTGTGTGTGTGTGTGTAAATATACACACACACATATATTGGACTTGTGTTCACCACAGACCTTACAAACCCAGAATTGAACCAAACTCATTGACTTCAGGTTCAAAAATAAGAACTTATTTACAGGGTTTAGGATTCATTCCCGCAGAACTCTATTGATTATTTCATGGATGTCATCCGTCCCTTCCTAGTGCACTAGGTTTGGGAACAGATCTAACACTGATACGTCAATGAAAGACATTCGAGAAATCTATTAGGTCATGAGCAACCACAACAAGAGCTTTTGTGTATGTGTGTGTCATTGGGTTAGTGCATTGCAAACCTCTGGTGTGAGTTTGTCCTCTCTTCCGGCCAGTGGAGGAGCTGTGTGTAACGTTCTGGAAGTGTGTTATCTCCATAGTGGTGTTGGTCCGGAAACTCTCTTTAAACCTCTCCATCAGTGCCTCCACGCTCTCTTGATCGGGGTCCATCGCTGAAACACACACACACACACACACACACACACACACACACACACACACACACACACACACACACACACACACACACACACACACACACACACACACACACACACACACACACACACACACACACACACACACACAAACACACACACACACACACACAAGGCTGTGAGACACACACCTCTGCTGAAAGGCGTTAAAGGGCAGCGCATGATTTACTACATGCTGAAAATGCTGTAGTCATGGTTATCTATTCCTGTGTTAAAAAAAAAAAAAATAGAGAAGATAAATGAACGTAAAGGGCATGAGATGATTTACTCAGTAAACGGTTTGTCCTTAAAAGAGAAATGAGGACATATGAGTTATGCACAATCTCCAGAACTTCATCTATCCTGTCTTTAACACACTCTCCTTTCCTGTCCACAGTCTTATCTCTCCACATCACCTCTTTGCTCTTCTCATGTACAGGCACGCTTTCATGCATTTTGGAAAGAAGGCTAAAAAGATTTGGAATCTGAAAAAGTGCAGGTCATGAGGGAAGAGTATTTTCTCTTCAGCAGTTACAGTCGTAGTGTGCTATGATAATCCTGAGATGGTTTCCTCCTGAAGATTCAAAGTTCAGCGGTAACAATCCTTGAAAAATGTCCAAAACGTCCAAAATAAACTTTACAGTAGCAGTGATTTAAAATAACTACATGGTCAATAGTATGTGAACATCCTTGACCGTGTTTTCTGACCCTTTAATTTCAAAACCAAGGCCACTGAGATACTATAACTTCCAGTGGATGTTGGAACGTGGGTAAAGGGATTTGCTCCGGGTGCAGTAGCATCAATGAGGTTTTTTGTGAGAGTGCACTTAAGTGTGTTAAGAAACATAGTCATGAAAGTCTACTCTCTTTAAGTGCACTCAAGATTATATTATCTGCAAGTACATCTATTTAAAAATATACTTTTAAGATTGGAAGTACTCTACAAGTGCACATTCAATACAACCAAGTGTGTTTCTTTTCCCCTGCGACTGTTCATTGACTCACCCTATTCTACTAAAATTGTACAGATTGCAAGCCTGTATGCTTTATTTTGTAAATCTGTGTAGATTTAAACAGTTAAACCCATAGATCAAAAGGCGGTGTCCACATACTCTTGGATGTAAACCTTTATTTTTCATTCAGGTTCAGGGAGTCACGCTATTAAGGTCATACTATTACTCTTACAATTCGTCTAGAACCATGTGATGTTACAAGCCAAATGGAGAGTAACTTCATGTTATTGACTTGCCAAAAAATGAAATTCCACGCAGATGGACCGCATCCGGCAACCTTCACATGTGTGTGTGTGTGTGTTGTAGTTTATGCAGGGTCACTGAAAGATTTGAGTAAACGTCTTGGGCCCCCCGTTTGGAAATCAAGAGCACTTCCAGACGGGGGGCCAAAGGAAAGATGGGCAAGGGTGGTGCGTTGCTCACAGCCTGCAATGTTAGTATTATATTTCCAACTGGCTGTAAAACAGACTCCCTCAGGGGACACGGCTGACCCATCTGAACATGTTCTGGCCCATTTGCACCACAGCAGAGGCATAATATATAAAAATAAACTTCCCTCTTATTGTCTGCGCCAGGAGTGGGAGGAGGTGAAACAGAGAGATGGAGTGGGATGAGTTTGCCTCAAAGTCGCAAACAATTTATCTCCCACCTCCATTACAAAGACCCATCGCTACTCCCAACGGCCGGTGCTGCATCACAACTTCAATTAACTTGAGATATGTAGAGGGCCGCTCTCTCGGCAGAGGTTTAATGGCTCCGGACAGGGCCGATTTCCCCCCGTACCGTGAGGCTTTATGTTGAAGGCCCCCTGACGGAGAAGTTCGCAGATGGATGAAGCCGTGGTCCCTGTAGTGAGCGACTGGTTATTTATTTTGCTGGGCTTCACTGGTGTGTGCCATTTTGTCTAATAAGCAGCTGCTTGTTTAATGTAAGTGTTACACTCATGTGTGGATACTGTTCACAAGACACAAGATCAGTGTGGAAAACAATCTAATCACTGCATTTACAGAATAAGTCATCTGGTGTTTTTCTTTTGTAGGCTATGAGTGTGGAACAAGGATAAAGGTGAGTGTCTACAACCATAAAGTTGCAGTCACATTTAATGTTTTTTGGCGAATTTGCACAGACACAATCTGTTCATTACAAAAGGAATCTATGCAATCAGGACGTTTGTACACACACATATACGTATATATACTAGCAAATTTCAACTGCCTGTTTTTTCCCTGTTCTCCCAAGTTAGTTTCCTTGGTTGTTAATTAGTTTTACACACCTGTTTCTGTTCAGTTGATTACCCTTCCTGTTTGTTTAAGCCCTCAGTTTCCTTTGTTCAGTCGTCAGGTTTATGATTTATGTAGTGGTGATGTAAAGTCCGATTCGGTTCTTTCAGGCAGTTCGTTTCAACGAACCGGTTCAAAAAACGATTCATCGGTTCTTTACGTCAACAAGCAATGATGGAACTACGCATATTTTCTGTCATTTGTGTCAATGCATATTGAAACATTCAAATAAAAGGTTATTTGTGTGAACGCATTTTGCTGATTATTGCCTTACATTCATTTAAGGTAATGGTGTTTATGCTCACAGATTCATTCGCGGATCGTTTATGTCGGATACGACTGACCACCAAGCCTACATCTTGGATAAGATTCCTAAAAGTTTTGCACCTACAGCACACATTACAGACATGCATAAACACAGATATGATCTTCATGTCTAAAATGTATAGAAATAATAAATCAGTCTTTTAAACTCCTTGATTTCACTTATCAACTTAAAATGTAATCTGAATGCACAATACACTATAGTAAAATTCATGTACATCTCTCAACAGAAAGGTTTTTGCAGGTTTTAATAAAATGTTATTCAATGACAGTAGTACTAATAAGTGTACTGGAAATATGCGTATTATGCCTACTGTTATTAAAATAAGGGCAAACTTCGACAGCTGGTTGAACCGGCTGATTCGGTTCTTTTTGAGTCGGTCGTGTTTCTTCAGTTTGTGCCTCATCAACCAGGAACTAAAGTTCGATTCAGTTCGATTAATGAACCGGCTCAAAAGAACGATTCGTTCAAGAACCGAACATCACTTTAGTGATGTGTGTTCACACACATAGAACACTATGTAGTTGTTATGCTGTTTCCTGAGATTCTCTTTCCTGTGATCTAGTGGATTTATTATTAAAATCAGTTTTCTTGTTCTCCTCCTCTTCCTGCGCTTATTACAACATGACAGATATATACTATACAGCAAAACTCAAATGATTGATTGCTTGTATCATCACAAAATGCAAACCATATAGCAGCTCTAATATGCTTACTAGAGCAAAATGACTATATTAAGATAATATAAATATTAACATCATGGTTTTTCAAAGCTAATTTGAATCAATGTGTATTGTGAAAAGTGCTAGATAAATACATTTAACTTGACTTGAAATCAGGATATGGCTAGTTGTCTAATCAGATGTTTCACCTGTTTTATTGTTCATCAGGCAAAAGTCAGAAATATCTCAAAAAGTTGTTCAGTATCATTGATGTTCAAACCACAAATAGTGTGGAAAGAGTTTTGCATTGAAGTGGAATCAAGGATGATCGAAGAACATAGCTAAATCCTATAGGAAAAATGATGTCACCATGGCTGCAAATAAAATGATTCTAAATGGAAAACACCAGTTTCTAAATATTGTAAAAGCACAAAAACAATAACAGCAGTTCTGCTGTGAACTGCATGTGTTATTCTATCTGTTCAGCTCAGTGGTAGATTTGAGTTAAACACTGTTTCTCCACTGTGGACCCATAACAAAGACAACTGAAGACTAAATGCCTTAATTCAATTTGATCGTGCTCTGTCAGTGTCGATACAGCTAAAGTCTCATTTGACTAATCTCTCACTGAGGCCTACAACACTATTGCACACATGCTAATTTCTCTAAATCAATTCATAAACATGTCTTGTGTATTTGTCAATCCAAAAGAGGGTAACATCCTCTTTCCATTGACCAGGGTAAAGCAGAACATAACATATGTATAATAAAATCTTGGCAAAGACCACATCTACATGGCTTTTGAAGTTATCAAGCTTTGTGTTGAGGCTCTTGGGAGATTTAAACTGTGAATTACAGATTAAAAGCAACAGTCGTTCTCCTTACTCTTTTAAACTACATCTACTGTATATGTATGCAATGCCACACTATCGATCATGCTGTTCTGAATATCAGCACAGCTGTGATTTGGCCACTCAATACTAGGGGTGGAAAAAAAATATTGATGTAATCAATATGTAATGTTGCAATTCTTTTTATGATGTTGAAATATTTGTTTTTATTCTACAATCAATATAATTCATATTCAATTGCTTTATTTTAGTCTTTGATTGTAGACGAGGTGGAGAGAAGTTACTGCATATTCAGTACTGTGAAAAGGCCAAATCTTAAAAAAAACTGGTGTGAGGCTCGGCTCGGTTTGCTATTCCACTGCAGTTTAGTACCGCTTTACTGGGATTATAGACTGATTGTTTTAGTTGTGCGGCCTCTACTGCCGTGACATCACCATAAACGTGACACAAACAAACGCACAACACAGGAGGGTTAAGTGTCTTTTGTTGCAAATCCAGTGATGCTGGCAGTGACGATTCTCTCTGACCAATCAGTGATCTGCAGTGTTTACACGTCACATTTGACTATTGGACTATTGACTACTGAGGTGGAACTATTTAAGTGAGCCGTACCATGCAGCGGAAAAGCTTCCTATGAAACAGATTTATGGTCATACCACCCAAAACTAATTCTATTGTACATTTTATTGACACTCGTGCTGTCGCCTTTTTCGCCTTTCTCCACCTTTGTCGCCATTGGCTTTTGGCTTGCTTAGTTGGAGACTAATTTTATATTTAACAATATTATTACAATATTGTTTTCCTGTTATCTCTTTAAAGCTTTGAAACAATCTGTATTGTAAAAAGCGCTATATAAATAAAGGTGACTTGACTTGACTTGACTTGACTTGACTTGACTTGAATGCAGTGAAGTCCAAGGATTTATAATGACCATTTTGTATTACCGTAATGATCGAGGATCCTGAAAAAAACGAAAAACTTTTTTTGGGAAATATGAATCTTCATATACATCATTTATAGTCTGTATAATTGTATGATTTTTTTTTTAATGTTAGCAAAGCAAACAAATATTGCAAAACGTTGTAATATCGAATTACAATAGACCTACTTGTAGAATCGGAATTCTTACAAATCACAATACATATCGATTTGGCACCCACGTACCGCAATGGTAATGATTCGGGAGATATGTTTATCGTCCTATCCCTGCAGAAAATGTCATGCCATTCGCAGTGCGTCATGGGATTAGGAGTTCATTCACTTTTTTCTGATTATCATGACACACCCACACACACAAATGATGTAGGATTCCCTCTGAAACAATTGTCACTCAGAAATTGCTATTAAATTTCACAAATAACGACAAAACAGATTGCAAGTAAGAAAGACACTGGTCCAGAAACACTAATAGTCCTTGAAGAGTAACTAGGTAACACTTGAGAAATTAGTTATGAATTTTATGACCATGTTCAGAGTAAAACGACTGAGACACGTTTATTTTGTGATTAGTAAATCATTGGTAATTCACTATAATTTGACATTGTTAGATATTGGTTTCCTAATGAGGCTAATCTCATTCAGTAATTAATTATTGCCTAATTACAAACTATCTCAGAGCTAAATTAGCTATTTAACACCACTAGTTAATCTTGTTTCTATAGTAGATGAAGTGTTAATAGTATTACTCATTTGTCGTGCATTACTTCGAGCCTTGTTACCTTATAATGACGGACCATATAAGTGCAACCAAAAATACTTTCAGAGCCAAAGCATTGAAAAAGGTGACGTCTCAGAGAGCAAAGTGTGGTGAAGGCGCAGTAATGCTCAGTATTCCCTGTCGGGTCTTTGACTGTGCTCATGGCTAATCCAGCCACAGCTAACCAAACAAATCGAGACTGAGCCGGATCCACTTAAGACCCGACCTGCCATGACTGAGAAGTACAGGTTAACTGCTCCATGCATATTTCATGTCCGCGGCCCGTGTTTGTTCTGTTGGGAGTTGGAGATGAAATCTTTAAGAGTCTGCGCTGCTCAGACGCCCATTGTTCATCAGAGGGTTTGCTGTGTGTCCGTCTTGTTCATGCTGTGACAGTTTATTGATTAGGTGCTTATAAATGCAATCAGTTGCCTTTCCAGGGCCATCCCATCATTTGTGTTTAAATGGGATTTTGGGGTTTAGTTGGCCGTTGTTCTAAATGTCCAATGGCGAAATCATTCACGACAGCCAAGATAGGACAATTTGTTCAGCAAACTCAATTCTTACTGACCGCGCTAGACATGGATCAATAAAACGTACAACTTTTGTTGTACTGCACAAAAACAACATTGATGTTGAAAATGACAAAATATTTGTTTAGCCAATAACCAGGTCAGCGTGTAAACAGAATCTGGCGCTTCTGTCCCAGTTCAGTGACTAACCTGAAGAAATTGTTTCTAATGATTTACTCTTTAACTGTGCATTTTTACAGACACAAAGTCTGAACTGGGTCGTCTGGCACCCCGTGACTGTCTGGACTCCCCTGTGATATTGACCACACAAACCGAGACAAAATCACTGCTACACCCTGTCTGAGGCTGGAATACAACACATGATTTATAACCCGATTTACAGCCGACACAATTTGCCGAAAGTCAGAGCCAGTGTGCAGATATTGAACAGTCGGAGGTAACAGATTTCACAGATAATCATGCAGTGTACAAACTCTGATTTTTTAGCTTCAGTTCTTTGTGTCAGAAGTAGCACCGGCACTGGGATTTGTCGTGTCACACCGCATCCAGTGTAGACAGCATCACTGATTATAATGGGTTTTATTTGCTTTTGTCGCATCACGTTGCGCCAGTCATTCGTTTAATGCACGAAGGTCAGTTTAAATCTGTAACTCTATAGAGAGTTGGCAAGTGTATGATGCCTACAATAAAGTTTAAAATCTGTTCAGATTTAAAAAGTTGTGTAGTGCATTCCAGCTTTTACTTTGTGAACATAAGTGAATTATTTGAAAGATAAACACCTCAACCATTCTTGCGCTTTCATGTAGGTTCTTTATGCATAAAGGTTAAAGTTTACAAAAAGTATTTGTTGACATTAGATAGCCGCATTTACATTTGTTAATAGGAACTAACAATGAGCAATAGTTTTAAAGCATGCTTCTTAGTTAGTTTAGTTCATACCAAAATGGAAATTCTGTCATCATTTACTCACACTCGTGTCGTTTCAAATCCATAACACTTTCCTTGATCTTCGAAGCACAAATGAAGATATTTTTAATAAAATCTGAGAGATTTCTGTCTCTCCATTGAAAGTCTTTTAACTCAAAACTCTGACGCTTCAAAACATTCATAAAAGAGATTCATATGAATTGAGGGGTTTAATTCAAGCCTTCTGAAGAGACACAATCACTTTATATCATGAACGGATTTAATTTAGGCTTTTTTTTTCGGATTAAACTATCCGATTCATATAGGTTTATTTTATGTTCCCTTTATTAAAAGCATCGGAGGCTTTCATTGGAGGGACAAAAATAAAACAGATTTAATAAAACAAAAGTCTTAGGAGTTTGGAACGGCATGAGGGTGAGTAATTAATGACAGCATTTTTTTTTTTTTTTTGGTCAAGTCAAGTCACCTTTATTTATATAGCACTTTTTACAATACAGATTTTTTCAAAGCAGCTTTACAGAGATAACAGGAAACTAATGTTGTAATAATATTGTTAAATGTAAAATTAAATGTCCGCAACTAAGCAAGCCAAAAGCCAAAGGCGACAGTGAACTATCCCTTTTATTTCAACATTTACTACTACATTATTAAAATCAAAAGTTGCATATGTTAATATTATTTAAATTACCTGAGCTAACATCAATTAACAATGAATGGTTCTATTTTTATTAGCTTTATTAACTGTTCTGTAACAAATGTGTTGCTTATTGTTAGTTCATGTTAGTTAATGCAATGTCTAACGCTACTAATTCAACCTTTCTTTTAAGTGTCACCATATACATAAACGAGTGTTGAAATACAAGGAAGTCTTTAAAAAGACAGAGTGAAATTAACAGCAAGAGCATCAAACCACTGACTCCTTCATCTTCTTAACCGCTGCCACCGGGAAATGAAGAAAGATGCATGCATGGGTCTGAAAAAGAGATCTCTCAAGAAGATGAACAACTTAATATCAGAAGTACGAGCATGCCTGCTTTTATCTAAGACAAGATACATATTTGATCTGCCCTGTCTAGCCTGACACAGCAGGAGTTCAAGAACACATGGAATAAAGGTTAGAGAAAAGCTGCATTTTCAGCATCATTAGTCCAGTCTTCAGTGTCACATGATCCTTCAGAAATCAGTATAATATGATGATTTGATGCTCAATAATCATTTATGATTATTATCATGGTTGAAAACAGTTGAGCGGCATCACATTTTTGTTTTTGAGGATTCTCAACGTTTAAAAGAAAATCATGTATTTGAAATACCGTAGGAACGTTGCTTTTGATCAATTTAATGCATTTTTGATGTATTTGTTTATTAAAATCTCACTCTTTTGAACATATTTCTGTCAAAAAATCCATTATATCAGTCAGCAAGGTTTTTACACGCCTTGATTTTGTTTGTTTTGGACCCCTGTCATGCTGTCGAAGATGACATTTTTAAAAGTGATTATTTGAAGATTGTCCAGGAAGCGTGGAGTAATGTGAAAATGCGCACCTGTCACCTTTGCTGCGAAATTATTTCTGCCATAAGCACCAGTGAATTATTTCTGCATTCACAGATAGACACAACAGTGATCTGCATGATTTTGAAGAGTGACCGTAACCAAAGCAAATCCATTCGTCATCATCTGAAGCCCTGCGCCCTTTGTTTCTCCTTCACTCTCATCTTATCTCCTCTCCTCTCTTATCAGCAGCGACAGTGGGCTAACAGTGTCTTTAGGAATTGGACACAGCCAATAGTAGTCTGTCGAGGTCTAGAGCTTGATCTCTGCGGAGTGATGCCAGCAAACCCTTCAGATAATCCACCAAACCCACTAGGGGCGCATGCTGTTTGTTCCATCTTAAGCGTTGTGTACACTATGTGTCTATTACATGGGTCCCGTGTGACACAGGAGAATGAGATAGAGGAATGCCAATTACCCGCTTGACTACTCGCTGAGCACTAAGACATAAGAAGCGACGGTCAACCATAATTCAGAAAGAAACGGCGTCAGGGTCAAAGTCAGTTACAATCTGCAGAATCACTCGTCTGGCTGTCTGTGTACAGCAGATGCTCATAAGAGCATGAGAACTGTAATAAAGAGAAGGACTGACAGGCAAGCTATAAACGCCTCTCCTGAGAGATCGTCGACGGTGACAGACGTAGAGACGCTAGAGGCAGATCTGTGTCCAAATGTCCCATAATCTGACAGAGTGATGGTTCATGGCAGTTCAACCGTTGTCATGAATGTTCATGTTTGCTGTAAACACATCTTAAACACTGCAATTTCAAATCGAATTAGACATTTCATCAGAGAACTTTATAGAGGATATGTCTTTAAGTAAATGCTATGCAAAAGCTGAACACAGCAGAGTTTCTTCCTCAGTATTTTTGCCTTGTGTGTTGAGAAGCAGAAATGCATGTTTTAAGACTTTATTTCAGAGAATACGTGCAGATAAGATCGCTTTAAGCTTAAAGTCGGCATGAATTGGAAGTTGCGCTAGTCTTTTCTTCCGTATTGTGCCGTATATCCGAGTGAAACGCTTCTGGAACAAGAACACATGTGGGCGGGACTTGATTTTGTCTGTGGGGAATTGATTGGATGGTTGTGGTTTGCTATTGGCTGATCTCATGTGATTGACAGGTTGCCCCGCCCTCTTCATCAGATAAGAGATGAGATGCTGCAAGAGGGAGGGGAAGTTATTCTGATTCAAGATCACCAGGAACATGAATTTAAAACAATAATAATGATGTGCACCCAGGAATCATTTATAATAAATATGGCAATATTCTATAAAAAAAATAAGAATTTGGATTTCATGGTGACTTTAAACCTCATTAAGCTTTGTCAAGACAAGACCAAAACATTGCCAATGGGGAGAACAAATTATATATTACACAGTTTTATGTTTCAAGCTAATTTATCTTTTTTTAATGATATACAGACTTAGAAAATTACATAACAACGATTAGATTAATTAAATGAAGAATTTCTAAGTATGTGTTTTTCATGCTGTCGTGCTGGTGAGACACCAGGCTTTTTAACTAGATTAACTAGTCAGACTGAACTAGTCAACCAGATTCACCAGAGAAACCAATATAATTATAACAAGTATTTTTATTGGAGAACATGGCCCGTTTAAACCAGCACAAACCAGTCTTGACCAGTATAGAGATGTGTACTAATAATACATTTAAAATAATTAACAAATTCTACCAAATAATAATAATAACAATAATAAATATAGCCGCATGGGAAGCTATTTCAAATTGTACGTGGCACACTTCCTGCTGCCAGATGGTGGCCTTATGGATGTGACTCACAACAGCCACTTCCATGTGACCCAAAATACAGATCAAATCTGATCAAAATCAGCCAATTATGTGAAAACTGTATGTGAGACTCATTCTGTTTCCCAGTTTCCTGTGTAATCCCTCACCATGGCAACACGGTTTAAAATATCAGGAATCTGTTTGCAAGCATAGTGAGTGTTTAACAAAAATCCCGGTTCACAAATCGAAAGTGACAGACTTCCTGTTGACTGTCAGTGCCAAAGTTGTTTGTGCTTGATGAGAACAATATGTGTACTGTGTTCCATTCATACACCAGGGTTATTATTGTTAACTAAAACCTTAAAAAACTTTATTATACGCATGTATTATACTTTATATATATATATATATATATATATATATATATATGTGTGTGTGTGTATGTATCTACTTATATTTAGACTTATTTTGTTTCAGCTACTTCCCAAGGAAACATTTCATTTAGTTTAACTTGTACTAAAATAACAAAATACTAAAATACATTTAAATAAAATAACATTTAAATAAAATGAATAAAAAAAACAGATGACACATTGCCTTCTGTGTCCGTGTATGGAAATAACTATCAGCAGGAATCAATAGTCTATATTCGTCATTCAAAAAGTGGAACTGAAACTAGACCTGCAGATATACAAACCTTAAACAAAGCAGCGCTTGCTTACTATTTTGAATATCAATCATCACTTTGTTCATTCCAGACGGCTCATGTTGTTATGAAAATATTTGTGTATTGGTATGCTCAGGTAAGAAGCTCAGGTAACAGACTTCTGTCTGAGCTGCCGACTTCTTCGCTTGCTTTTTTTACATTTACGTTTAATCATTACAGTAAGCATACGGTTTTATTCAACCCGACTTACAAATGAGGAGAGCAATAGAAGCAGTTCAACTAACAATAGGACGACAACATGCAAGTGCTGTGATCATATGCAAATTCTGGCCAACTGACCCGTTGGTCAGCCAATCAGAGTGATCTCTCGTATCGATTCAACGCACTGAATCAGTCAAACTCACACCACATGGTACACACTGCTAAAACTAGCCTGACAGACGCTCACCGACGGCTTGGTGTGTCACGGCTCTTAGTCTTCTGAAGGTTAATGGGATGATAGAAGGACTGTTAACTTTACGGCAACCAAAATCAATAATAATGTGGATGAAACAACAATTACAGCCTTCGAAGAGATGGAAGTCCACCAGGAGCCATTTCAATTTCTTTCCAAATCCCTGCAGAATTTGAGTTCAGGTGACTCCACAGGGAGGAGAGCAAACCCCATCTCTCTCTCTCTCTCTCTCTCTCTCTCTCTCTCTCTCTCTCTCTCTCTCTCTCTCTCTCTCTCTCTCTCTCTCTCTCTCCCTATCCTCTCCTCCGCTGGCCCACTCTGAAGCGAGAACAGAGGGAGAGATCCTGAAAAACAAGCTGGATGCTCAGCAGTGTGTATTCCCTCTGTGATTTATTCAATTTGAGAAAATCTGGGAGAAGCAGCGAGAGCCGGTTCTCAGGGAAAGCATCCAGTGACAGAACTTCTTCCCAGCGTGACGACAGAACAAGCGAAGGGCACAGATGGTCGACCAAGGGAGAACAAAATTAAGTTAAATACACTTATAACGCAAAATGATCTTGTGAATGCTATAAAAGATGGCAAGCCTACACTGTTTATACAGTACAGTGTATTACACACAAAATGAAGTTGTGTATGTCGAGTCTCTAATCTAAATTTTAAATGTGTTCATGTTTTAATCGTTTGGAAGTCATGCATCTTCTTTTGTCCATTACAATGTTTGCTTACAATGAAATAATGATTATACTTAAAAGGCGTAGTTAAAGATTCAGATTTAATAAGTCTGTTTGGACTGTTGAACATACTATATAATGCGTGGCTGTACTGAGAGACTATTTGGTCATCAGTTTAAGAGCTTTATGACAGATTTATAAGCTGGAAAACCTGCAACCATGCGTTTAGTTCTTTTCTTGCTCATGTCAAATATAGGTTTCCCAGATGAAATGAAATTGTGTGAAAACAGACACATTCCCTACAGGTTCTTGCCTTCTGTATGAATAACAGTAATTACACATTGAACTCTGAGTTAATGCATCATTATTCAGAGCCTTATTACAGCATCAACATGATTCAAAGAAACTGGAAATATTTCCTTCAAAACATTGGTGTAACCATCATCTCAAGGACATGTCTTGCTGTTTTATTAATGGTTTCATGTACAAACACATTGATTTGTTATATACGGCTCTCATGTTGACCATCTTATTTTGGGATTCAAAAAACCTTTTTCATTATTGCTATACCTTCAGTGTCAGTAATAATCAACTCAATCACCTTTACTATAAAAAAAGAGCCTTCACTGACAGATTATACAAAAATATACCTTTTTCGGGTATATAAAATTAGGGTATATAAAATATACCTTTTAAATATTGCATTTATGCAATATTTGTATGTTAAGGCTGTAATTTTATATTTGAAACCCCAACATTTTGAATAACAGTGGGCACAAAAGAAACATGTCATGGTTATCAATATTTGATATTGATCAATATTTAATTTGATGTATTACAAATACCACAAAAACTGAGTGACACTTGCAAAATATAGTTCTTTATTCAAAGTACACTACTTTTCAAAAGTGTGGGGCTGTTTTATATTTTATTTTAAGAAATTAATAGTTTTATTCAAAAGTGACAAAAATCACGTTTTGTTGCCTAATCTCAGTTTCCAGTTTCCCCAGTTTTCCAATTACTTAGATATTTAGTTCCTGTTTCCATGTATCTTAGTTCATGTTTCTATTTAGTTGATTACTGATTATGTTCATCTGTGTCTTGTTTAGTTCTCAATATCCTGTCTGAAGTTTGTTTCAATCCATTGTCTTGTATTGTCTAGTGTAACACTAGCTGTTATGTTTTCAACATTGATAATAATCAGAATTGTTTCTTGAGCTGGAAATCATCATATTATAGTGATTTCTGAAGGATCATGTGACACTGAAGACTGGAGTAATGACGCTGAAAATTCAGCTTTGTTCACAGGGATAAATATTACCGTTCTTACTTTATTTTTGATTAAATAAATGCAGCCTAAATGAGCAAAAGACTCAAAAACATTAAAACAAATCTTACTGACCCTAAAGTTTTGAACGGTAGCTTAAAATTAGTACATACAGTTCAAATGTGACAGGATTGAACTATTGTAGCTCTTCGGGGTTTGGTTTGAGTTTCGTAACAATAAATACCTGTTGAACTGTTAAGTACGAACCACATATTTAGGATTTGGATACGAATCGGCCATTGAAAAATAAGAAAAACACTGTATGTTCCCTGTTTTGTGTCTGAGGTGGAAAGATATGATTTCTTGAAATTGGTAGCCTCACAGTTTACAAATAGTCTACAAATCTACAAATAATTTCAAAACAAATCAACCTACACTTGCGTCATATGTGACCGTGTCATGAAATGAAGATGTTTATTTATGTTTCACAGTCCTCCTGCTCTATTATTGATCAGCTTTTATACTTCAGTTTAATGTGTCCAATTTTTGAAATGCGTAAACACCTTTGAACATTGGCAATAAAGGTCATGATTGTGAGATGTATTTGTGTGTAATTGGTTGTGGTCATGAATGGCTGAACGCTCTCCTTTACAGCAGCGCTCTGTCCCACTTTCCTTTCTTGTGCTTGACAGTGAAGGTCCTTAGTGAGGACACAGAGAACAATACTTATGCTAATGATGTACAGTAAAATAATGGTAATTTATGGATTCCCTTCACTATAAGTCGACACAGACTGTAATGATACCGTTAAAAAGACACTTTATGACAAATGATCATGGCTGATTTTGTGCATTTCTAAACGTAAATATTTCCATGCACGGGGGAATCTCACAAAAACAGGTCTGTCACATTTCACCCCCAAATAAAAAAAAGTAAGTAGTTTGTGACTCTTTTTAGAAACTTTATTATACTTTTGAAAAATGTTGCCAGCATTTTTGATAATATTCACAAAAGTTGCATGGCCCAGAATATTTTGTTGTATGAATATTTGAATATGCAATACATTAAAAGGGAGAACAGCGCTTTTAAACAACACAATCTGTTTTATTCTAGCGTCATGCATTATTATTATTTATTTTTTTATCAACACTTAAATGTGGGTAAGTTTCATAAAAAAGCAAAATTTTGAGCAAAAGATCAAAATCAAAGACTACATCTGGATCAGATTCAGAACGATGATCAAAACACAGAACAATCCCAAAGCTTCAGTCCTGTAACTCGTCCTGGGTCGACATTTCATTCAGTAACATTAGGCAGTTTTGATTTATATGCTGTTTAATATTGATGATCGCCATATGATTAAATATGCCAGCAGTTGTTTCTGCTTCTTCTTCACAGTTCTTTTGATCAGGAGATTCTGTACTCTTTCAGAAGATGCGTAATAGCGCCCCCTACAATATAACAGTGAAAACACGGAAAGCCGGAATGGCAGGGAAAGAGTTAAGAATTAAAGGGACAGTTCACCCTAACATGAATATGAAGTCATCATTTACTCACCCGGGTGTTGTTCTAATGCTGCATGCCCGTCTTTCTTTTATGGACCACAAAATGAGAATAAAAAAAAAATGTCACGTTCACATTCGTCCATATAATGGCAGTAAATAGTGAACAGCATCAAGCTTAAAAAAAAAAAAAACATGCGTTTGGGGAAAAACTAAATTTTTATGTATTATTGAAGGAAAATCCCGACTTCCCCCAACATTGATCATCTGTGCATAGCTGTGCGGGTTGTGAGACTTTATTAGTGAACTGCGTTGCTAATAGATTCTAATGAACGCGCAGCCGTGCACAGAAGACGCCCAAGGTCAGGATTTTCCTTAAATATTACACTACATTTTGGTTTGAACACTATCATAACAACACTTGGAATATACCAGCTTGGTGCTGGTCGCTATTCACTATATTAAAATGAAAAGCGACCAGCACCATATATATATATACTGCCGTTCAAAACTTTGGGGTCAGTAAGAATTTTTTTTTGGGGGGGAAATAAATAAAATAAATCAATACTTTTATTCATCAAGGAGGAATTAAATTGATCAAAAGTGACAGTAAAGACATTTATAATGTTACAAAATATTATTTTTCAAATACATGCTTTTGTTTTTAACTTTATGTTCATCAAAGAATTCAAAAAAAAAAGGTACACAACTGTTTTCAACACTGATAATAATCATAAATGTTTCTTGAGCATCAAATCATCATATTATACTGATTTTTGAAGGATCATGTGACACTGAAGACTGGAGTAATGATGCTGAAAATTCAGCTTTGATCACAGGAATAAATCACACTTTTTACTATATATTCACATAGAAAACAGCTGTTTTACATTGAAACAATATTTCAAAATATTACTGGGTTTGTTTTGTATTTGTAATCAAATAAATGCAGCCTTGGTGAGCAGAAGAGACTTCTATTAAAAACATTAAAAATCTTACCGACCCCAAACTTTTGAACGGAAGTGTATATTTATATATCCGTTTGTGGTTTAAAAAAAAAAAAAAAGAAGGGACATTAAACATCACCAAATTGAGTAAATGATGACTTGATCATGATCATTTTAGGGTGAACTATTCCTTTAAATCTTATTATACAGTCATATGTCACTAACGCAATTCCTATTAGATCCTAATTACTTTTTTTTTTTTTTTTTAAGAATGAGCAAAGATAAATCCAGATCTACATTCGGTCTCCTCCCTTTTAAATTCAGTTGTCATAGGACAAATATACTTTAAAAGCTTGACAGACATTTGAACAAATTTGTGGCTGATTGTCTCAAGTGTCGTGCCAACAAAACAATGGGCCCTTGTTTCCTTTGGGCTTCAGCAGACACTGGCCTCCTGCCTCCTGCTCCGTCACAATCCACATCCATCAGCGCTGTGACAAAACAATCCATAAACGCTCCGCACAGCGGCTGTCAATGAGAACTCAGATCAACTGTAATCAGAAAACACTCCTTAGTGTCCGTAACCATAGCAACATCACAACCAGAGACCACCACTCAAAAACATGACGAGCTTTATTGCAATTTCTTACTGTAGGTGAAAGAAAAAGACATAAATGATTCATTTCATAAAGATATGAAGATAAATAAGAGTGAGTATTTTAGTTATAGTTATGAGTTATCCGTTGTCATCATTTGACCTATTTTCATGTCACTCTTTTCTCTCTTTGCATGTACATGATCTCCAAACTGACGGAAAGGCTCTCGAGACGGGAATAAACATCTCTGAAAAACAGAGCAAAGAGGAGAAACAACTGGACAGTTCGTGTTTTGTCTTTCAACCTCTCAACCCAAAAAACGTCTACGGTTACGTATGTAACCCTCGTTCCCTGAGTAGGGAACGGAGACGTTACGTCGGATGACGACGAATGGGGTTTCGCTTAGAAAGCCTATCAACTTCGAGTATTACAAAACGAGCCAATGGCAAAGAAATGCCATGGGTCTGCGGAATTTGCATGGCGTAACTCCGCCCCACCTCGTGGGTATAAAAGGAGGAAGCCGGCAGCAAGCAGATATGTTTCTTCGCTGAGGAGCCAAGACTGAGCTCAGGCGATCCCCGCGGTACAGCGGAAAGTGGCAGGCAGACGTAACGTCTCCGTTCCCTACTCAGGGAACGAGGGTTACATACGTAACCGTAGACGTTCCCTTTCGTTGTCACTCCGAGTTACGTCGGATGACGACGAATGGGGTTACCAGTCTAATCACGCCACCTTCTCAGCTGTCTTCCAGTGCCCTGCGTAAATCGAGATCCCTGTCAGCCTGGACAAAGGACTCCATATAACACAGGAATACCAAGGTACACTGGGAAGCATATCCCAAGCTAGGGGAAGTATGCAATTAATGCCAGCCCGGAGGGGGGGGACTTAGAGAATACACATATGACCCGAAGGAAGCATATGGGAAACACTGGGGTGTCCAGCCGCAGGTGGAATATTTCAACCCCAGGGGTGGCAAGGTGGCTTGCCAAGGGAAAGACACACGCTCAGAGAGGCTTACAGTGGAAATACACATGTGGGGGTCGCTCAGAGGAGGGACCATGCACACGGGAGGCACCTAGCCGACGCACAGGCAATAGACACTGGCGCCGACGTCAGGAGTGCTGGAGGAGCTCAGGGCTTTCGGAGAAGCTCACCTGAGAAAAATATCGCACGTATCCAGTCCGTGGAGTGGAATGGCGAGCAAGCGAAGACACCTGAGCGGGTCCGGTACTAGCTGGTTGAAGCGAGTACACGAGAGGACACAGGCTCCACTCGGAGATTATAGAATCTGGCGAATGTGTTAGGTGTCGCCCAGCCTGCAGCTCTGCAGATGTCTGTTATCGAGGCGCCATGCGCTAGAGCCCAAGAGGACGCCACACTCCGGGTGGAGTGGGCAGTCACACCAAGGGGGCACGGTCGACCTTGCTGCTGGTAAGCCAAGGCAATGGTGTCCACTATCCAGTGAGACAACCTTTGCTTGGAGAGAGCCTTTCCCTTCAGCTTCCCACCATAACAGACAAAGAGCTGGTCTGAGGTCCTGAAACACTGCGTTCTGTCTACATAGGCGCGGAGAGCGCGTACTGGACAGAGCAGTGCCAAGGCTGGGTCTGCCTCCTCCGAGGGCAGCGCTTGCAGGTTCACCACCTGGTCCCGGAAGGGAGTGGTAGGAACCTTGGGCACATATCCAGGCCGGGGTCTCAGGATCACGTGAGAGTAAGCCGGCCCAAATTCCAGGCACGCTTCGTCAACGGAGAATGCGTGCAGGTCCCCAACCCTCTTGATGGAGGCCAGTGCAACCAGAAGCGCTGTCTTCATCGACAGGAACTTAAGCTCAACTGATTGCAGGGGCTCAAAGGGAGCACTCTTCAGGGCAGTTAGAACCACTGAGAGGTCCCAAGAGGGAACGAGAGGAGGACGAGGAGGATTTAGTCTCCTCGCTCCTCTCAGGAACCTGATGATCAGGTCGTGCTTCCCTACCGACTTACCTTCGATGAGGTCATGATGTGCGGCAATGGCGGCAACATAGACCTTCAGGGTGGAGGGAGACAGCCTTCGCTCCAGCCCCTGTTGAAGGAAGGAAAGCAAAACACTGATCGAGCATCTCCGGGGGTCTTCTCGGTGAGAAGAGCACCAGTTGACGAAGAGGTTCCACTTCAACGCATAGACGTGTCTCGTGGACGACGCTCTAGCGGAAGTGATGGTAGCCACCACCGCTGGTGGTAGGGTACTCAAACCTGCCTCGTCCCATCCAGGAGCCACACGTGGAGGTTCCAAAGATCGGGACGAGGGTGCCATAGGGTGCCCCGTCCCTGAGAAAGAAGGTTCTTCCTCAGAGGGATCGGCCAGGGAGGTGCTGTCGCGAGGAGTACTAGTTCGGGGAACCAGGTCCGGTTGGGCCAGTAAGGGGCAACCAGAATGACCTGCTCCTCGTCCTCCCTGACCTTGCGCAAAGTGTGCGCAAGAAGGCTCACTGGGGGAAACGCATACTTGCGGCCCTGCGGCCAGCTGTGCGCCAGAGCATCTGTGCCGAGCGTGCCCTCGGTCAGGGAATAGAACTGGGCGCAGTGGGTCGAGTCGTGAGAGGCAAACAGATCTATCTGCGCGTCCCCGAACTGGTCCCAAATCAGCTGAACCGACTGGGGATGGAGTCGCCATTCTCCAGGGAGGGGCTGAAGCCGTGAGAGCTCGTCGGCTGCACAGTTCAGCGCTCCGGGAATGAAGATGGCTCGAAGCGACCTCAGATGCTTCTGACTCCATAGGAGGAGGTGGCGAGCGAGTTGTGACATACGGCGGGAGCGTAGACCACCTTGATGGTTGATGTACGCTACAGTGGCGGTATTGTCTGAGCGGACTAGTACGTGTTGACCCCTGAGCAACGCCCGGAAGCGGTGCAGGGCAAGGCGTACTGCCAACAACTCGAGGCAATTGACATGCCACAGCCGCTGGGGTCCTGTCCAGGAGCCCGCAGCAGCATGTCCATTGCACATGGCGCCCCAGCCCGTGGTGGAGGCATCTGTTGAGACAACAACATGCCGGGAAGCTCGAGCCAGGGGGACACCGGCCCTGAGAAAATCGAGGTTCGACCACGGGGTGAAGAACTGACGGCAGGTCGGAGTAACTGGTACTCGGAACGTGCCGTGTTGCCATGCCCACCTCGGGACTCGGTCGCGAAGCCAAAGCTGAAGCGGTCTCATATGAAGCAATCCGAGCGGCGTGACCGCGGCTGCAGATGCCATATGCCCCAGGAGCCTCTGAAAAAGTTTCAGTGGAACCGCACTCTTGCCCTCGAATTGTCTTAGGCAAGTCAGCAGTGACTGCGCGCGCTCGCTCGTAAGCTGCGCGGACATGGCGACCGAGTCGATGTCCATACCGAGAAAAGAGATCCTCTGCACGGGGCAAAGTTTGCTCTTCTCCCAGTTGACCCGAAGGCCCAGACGGGCTAGGTGCCGGAGCACTAGGTCCCTGTGTTCGCAAACCTGATCTCGAGAGTGAGCTAGGATCAGCCAGTCGTCGATATAACTCAGGATGCGAACCCCTTGCTCTCGAAGGGGAACAAGGGCCGCCTCGACGACCTTCGTGAAGATGCGAGGAGACAGGGCTAGCCCGAAAGGGAGAACCGCGTACTGGTATGCCTGCCCCTCGAAAGCAAACCGGAGGAACGGTCTGTGTCGAGGAAGAATGGAGACATGAAAGTAGGCGTCCTTCAGGTCGATCGCTGCAAACCAATCCTGGGGCCGTATGCATTCGAAAACGCGTTTGGCGGTGAGCATCTTGAACGGCATCCGATGAAGGGAGCGGTTCAGCACGCGCAAGTCCAGGATTGGCCGTAACCCACCGGTTTTCTTGGGGACAATGAAGTAGGGGCTGTAGAAGCCGGACCTCATCTCGGCTGGAGGGACAGTCTCGATTGCACCCTTCGCCAGCAGGGTGGCAATCTCTGCTCTCATGATAGGGGCATTGCCACCAACCAAAGTGGAGCGGACTCCCCTGAAGCGGGGAGGAGACCGTGCGAACTGAATCGCATAGCCGAGCCTGACGGTACGCACGATCCAGTGGGACAGACGGGGAGCTCTAGCCAGGCTCCCAGGAACTGAACCAACGGGATCATGCGAGCCACAGGCGTCCCCCCGGAGGGGCAGCGAAGCGGAGTAACTGGCCCAGATGTGGACGGCATAGCGGCCCGGAGAGGGGGCACAGTTAGCAACCGCGCCCTGGCAGAGGGGGCCAGGGGAGGACCAGGCTGGTCGTCCCGCGGGGGCCTGCTCTGCCAGGGGTCTGGCGACAGAGGGGGACAGCGGCGAAGCGGTCCGTGGACGGCACGCCATGTCAACCACCTCTGGGACAGAGGGGGACGAGGAGAGCACGGCTTGTGGGCGGCGCTCTGTGACGTCCGAGAACTCTGTGCTCAGAGACGGGAGAATCAGCTCTTTGGAGAATAAGGATTCTTCCCCGGCCCTCCCCGGGGAAAGGAGCGGTCCTGCTACCAACTCCTGGAAAGAACTGAGTCCCATCTCTGAGGAGCCCAACTCAAGAGCGCCGCTTAACCCGGCGTGTAGCGGGGTGCGGGGCTGGAGAGGACTGTGGCGTCCGACCGCGGCCTCCAGAGCCGACCCGGGTGAACGGGCGGGGTGGGAGCCGCGGGGGGGCGCCCTCGGCAGTGGGCAGACGGAGGGATCTGAGCGGACGGCGGGGCCGTCGGGACAGAATCAACCTCAGTCTGCTCCATCGCCGAGGTGCCCGTCTCACGAGCGCCGCTTAACCCGGCGTGTAGCGGGGGGCGGGGCTGGAGAGGGCTGTGGCGTCCGCCCGCGGCCCCCAGAGCCGGCCCGTGAACGGGCGGGGTGGGAGCCGCGGGAGGGCGCCTTCGGCGGTGGGCAGACGAGGGATCTGAGCGGACGGCGGGGCCGTCGGGACAGAATCAACCTCACTCTGCTCATGGGCGGCTGAGAGCTGTTGGGCAAGCCCTCAACCGCACCGCCGAAGAGGCCGACCTGGGATATGGGAATGTCGGACAGACGGGTCCGCGCGACATCCAGCACATCAGACAGGTTCAGCCACAGACTGGTGAGCATCACCTGACCCAGGGAGCGTACGGCCACTTTCGTCGCTCAGAGAGCAAGGTCAGTGGCGGCGCGCAGCTCAGTGAAGAGCCCTGGGTCAGTCCCGCCCTCGTGCAGGTCCATGAGCATCTGGGTCAGGTGGACCAGCAGAATGACCATGGCATGCAGTGAGGCGGCTGCCAGTCCCGTGGTGCTATAGGATCTCGCCACAAGCGTAGACGAAAAACTACAGGCCACGGGCGGGTGCTTAGGATTGCGCCGAGAAGAAGCACTCTGAGGACACATAGCATCGCAACAGAGCGTTCAGCCGGGGGAACCCCAGTGTACCCATGGGCAGCGGCCCCATCGAGGGGAGGAAAGGCGGATGAGATCAGCGAGCGGTCCCGAGAAGACAAGGGGGTCTTCTTGGACTTCGAGATCTCATCATGCACGTCCGGGAAGAGAGGTATTGGGGTTTGCCGTGGACGAGGGTCGGCGGCCTTACCCAAAACCCATCGTCCCAGGAAAGCATGGTCGTCATCTCCGGATCAGACTCAGGCACAGCCGTATGCACACCGGAAGGTGGCAGCTGTGATGAGCCCTCACTTCCAGAAGACTCAAACCCACCTAGTGATGCTGCAACAGACATGGCATCTTCCTCTGTAGCTTCAACTGAAACACGCGGGCCACCAGAGGGTAGACTCGCGGGAATCAGCAGTTCACTAGCGGGCACCGTCATTGAAGAGGGGGGCTGGGGACACGGACACATAGTCGGCGCCTAGATCCAGACCGTAACCCTCAGGTCACCCTGGCCACCAGCCGAAGATCGGGGGGTGGATGAGGGGACTCTCACTCTTGCGAGTTCACCGAGTCTCGACCTATATATGACGCGATGATCACGTTCCCAGCGAGAACATGAGTCACCCACGAGCGCTGTTCAAGCATGATCAAAGCCCAAACACACTAGACAGCGCTCGTGCCCATCAGAGTCCGATACCAGTCCGCTGCAACCAGAAATGCACGGGCGAGCCGTCTTTAAAAAGACGTGCCACGTGTAAGCTCTTTTAGTGAGAGAAAACTCAAGTGTTGAAGCACCCGGGGAGAAACGCACCGACTGGCAGACCACTGCAACAGATCAGCAGGAAGCACGCTCTCGCCGTAGATCGCCGTCACACCAACACTCGAGGTACTCGTTTGTAAAGCTGACAATTCAGAGATGGCTTGTGGAGAGAAGAATACACTTGGCTCCGAAGCGAAAACATATCTGCTTGCTGCCGGCTTCCTCCTTTTATACCCACGAGGTGGGGCGGAGTTACGCCATGCAAATTCCGCAGACCCATGGCATTTCTTTGCCATTGGCTCGTTTTGTAATACTCGAAGTTGATAGGCTTTCTAAGCGAAACCCCATTCGTCGTCATCCGACGTAACTCGGAGTGACAACGAAAGGGAACGTTATTTTTTCTCCAGGGTTTTTCTTCTTTTATATATATAAAAAAAAATAGATCTTTTCTTTCATGCAGAGCCATTTGAATCACTTTAAAAAATAATGAATATGATTGAATTGTAATTTAAGGATTTGTGTTTTTTCTATAAAGGGGTAATGCAGATGTTCAGTAATAACAGGGTGTGTACAGTATTTCAAGATCACAGATCAAAGTGGTCAAAATGGCTCAGAAAGGGACAGAAATATGTCAGATTTCATTCAAAACAGGTTTGGAGCGACATGAGGCTGAGTAAATAATGACGTTTTTTTTTTTTTTTTTATCGGATATGATGCACACATATCCAGTATGATGAAGATGTGCAGTACAGTACAGTAAGCATGACCCAGCTGGGTTTTTTTGGCTGTGTCTGCACTTGTTCTGTTCTTCCTGCTATCTATAGCCTCTCTCGCCATAGGCCGGATGAAATATGAATGTATCTTTGTGGCTCTGCGGGTCTCACGCTGATAACATACAGAGCTTCAGGACGCGGGACTGCAGAGGAATTGGCTCTTAATGCAGATTTTGCCCTGAATCATTCCCTGAAGAATAAGCATCAATTCGACACACGCGGTGTGAGAATTGTAATGGCAAGAGAGTCTGGTTGGAAAGAGGCATTTTAGCTTTTCTTAAGAATGAGTGATCCTACAGAGACATATTGGCCTTTTATATATATATCATGTTACACTAGTGTCATGTGACTCTCTCAAGCAGCAGCCATCGACACACTAAGAGCAATGCTTTATCTTCATATATATTTATGGTCAGTGATAGAGATTTCATTTGAACTTTGACAGAGTCACGCCACAAGACCTGTCAAACCATTATTTTGCTTCATTATGGAGATTTAAGTGGCGACTCAAAACAATGCTAAACCTGAAACCTCTATTGGTGTCTTTTAAACTTTTAATGCATGTTTTTTTTATTTAATTTAACCAAATGTATTATTTTCTTCAATTTGTACAACTTATTTTTTTTCATGAACCTTTTTATGATACTATTTGTTTAATATTTTTTTTTGCAAAGCACATTTAATTACCACTGTGTACGCATTGTGCTAAATAAATAAACTTGCCTTAACCTGCATAATGTTGTTACGACACAAAACCTGTTCATGCTGTCATCTGTATAATTGGACTAAGTGACCGAAGAATCTGCACCAAATTTGATACACGTGATAAAAATATAGTTAAAGACATCAAAGAAAAAAACATAGGAAGTGCTTTCTCTATTTAAAAGATGTCAAGCCTGTTTATTTTGCTTTTGAGATTCTCATGCACGATTAGATGTTTAGTTGATCAGTTGCACATCATTATGATAAACTGAAGCTCAAACATGTTTGATGTGTGAGGTTTGTGGTTTCAAACCTCTATTTCCATAAATGAAATCTGTTACTCATATAAAGTGACAGCATCTCTTCAAAAGACTTTGATTAGACGCTCACGTTTATACAGATTATCTTTATGATATCTTTATTAACTTTTTTTTGGTTGCGTGGACTTTTAATGGATGGACAAAAATTGTGAGAATTAACATTCAACTTGACCACATCCACATTATCTTATTATTGTACAAGTACTTGTGCACCTGTATTGCTTAATTTCTGTCTATATTTAGGTTTGGGTAAAACGATTTTGGAATACGAGTTGAATTCGGGAACAGGAATTACAAAAATGAATGAAGCTGTTATTCTGTCAAATTAAGAAGCATTAATAAAATGTGATGGGAATTAACATATTTAATTAATCTCATTGATAATACAGCAAAATGACCCTATTAATTCCATGAATTCAATACCCCATAACCTAAAATGATCTGTACATTTCTAAAGTTGCTCATTGAAGTATCATTTGTTTATTTTCACTGCTTTTTCCAATGCTGTTCACTTTTTCAACCCAGAGCATCACGTTCTCACGTCATCTGGTGATCCATCAATGCCTCTGCTCTTTTATCTGCAGTACACGTGTTTTGAACGCTGGCATCTCTTAACCAAAAAAACAAAAAAACAAAAAAAACATGACATACAGGAAGTGAGCCGGCTTGATGAGGAGGAGATAATTACATGAAGGCCATTAACAGAACTCGTCTTGTGAAAAGGATCCATCAGGGGTAATCAGTGCTGTCGTCAGTTTAAATGAATGAGGACAGAAGACAAAATTACAATCACACTTTATGAAATATGCATCTGTGCATGCTAAAAGTCAGTGAGATTTAGCTGGGATATCTTAAAACTAAACATTTTTGAAAATGATTACTTCCAGAAGCAAGGCCACTGAAACAGTATAGGCAATCTCTGTTGCGCTCTTCAATGACACACAGGAATAAACCCGAGGAAACTCCATTCAGAAGCAGAGCCATTAGCAGTTTGCAGAAGGCCAGCGCTGTAAGCCTCTTTCCTTCCCAGTGACTCTCAAAGGGTAATGAAGCCAGAGACCTTTTTACATCTAGAAAAATCACACAGATGAAAACTGACAGGCCAAGCCGATCGATCCGGCCAGGCTTGTTCTCATGGGAAGATCCTAATGGAGTTTGAGCAGAGCCAAAGCTCCTGAGACTTACATGCATGTTGGATACAATGCAGATTTTTTTCTTCATATGTTGTTTTAAGTGTGTGCCCTCAACTACTTGTTAGTATGCAACGGAGCATACTAAACCTTTGTGCATGATGTGTTTACTAAGTTTTCAGTATTCCATTCATGCTATTTGTGCATTGCTAAAAGGGATCTGAGAATGATTTTAACAGTCACCATGAAATCAAAATGGACTTTGGATATTGTAGTATTCACTGCAAAATATTTATCGGAGCACATACTTATTGTTTTAAATTCATGTTCCTGGTAATCTTGAATCAGAATAACTTCCTCTTGCAGCATCTCTTCTCTTCTCTGAAGATGAGGGCGGGGCAACCTGTCAATCACATGAGATCAGCCAATAGCGAACCACAACCATCCAATCAATTCCCCAGAGACAAAAGCAAGCTCCGCCCATATTTGTTATTGTTCCAGAAGCTGTTTCAATTGGATATATGGCACAAAAAGGAGGAAAAGATGAATGCAACTTCTGTTTAATGCCAACATTACAAATGTTGAAAAAAAAACCCAGTGGTTCAGGCTCATAGACCAGCTCAACCGACTTACATTTGCCACCACTTCACCATGAGAGTGTGTTGGTGTTTACAAAAAATCAGTCCTCATGTTTGATATACAATACAATATTATAAGAATGGATTAAATAATAACATTTGCATGATGTCTTTTCTGATTCATTTCCAACCCTTACATGTTCCAGTAATTACTGAAATGGAACTTGCAGATATTTTTCCCCACAAAAACATATTTGTTTTATTGGATACATTGATACATTTTTAATTACATTGTGGTATTTTTTTAAGGATGGCAATTTATTGTAATTAATTACAGAATTGAAATCCTGTGTGAACCATGTTTGTAATAAACTTGTCTATTTAATTTTTTTTAATAAAAAATTAAATTAAATGACATTAAATGAAATGAAATAATGAAATAAAATGAAATTTTTTCATGTGCTTTTCTCAGGAAAAAAAAATTGATATACAGGATTCATCATTTGATTGACTAATAAGCACATCAGCTTGCTCTATGTTTTTAGGTTATGAAAAAAAAGCACATTTGCAAAAATAAATGTTTTACTATGGCATATGAAGACACAACATACAAATCTAGCATGCAGCTGCTATATGCTAATTACAGTCCTATCGTATAAACACAGTTAAATGAGAGCATCTGTATAACCAACCTGCCACTCAAAACTTATTTATTTGGCAAATATATAATTTAATAAACACACAAACCCCAAAATTCACACACAATTTTTAGTAGGGAAATTTTTTAGTAGGGAAAAATATCAGTAGGTTCATGGCATGCCGGCACTTCGGTAATTACGAACACATGTAAGGGCGGAAATGAACCAGAAAAGACATTATGCAAATGTAATTATTATGGCTGAGCAATTCATCAGAGCCGCAGATAATTCAGTTAATGGAATGTGCCATAAATTGGAGTGATTTCCCCTGAATGTTGTGCTGAGTGAAGGGGTCTGTCGAGGTGATGCCGTGATGGTCTGTCCAGAACGGCTGGCTGATGTCCTGTGAACGATTATTGAAAATCATCGGCAAAAAAAAAAACTCTTTGACTGGCCACATTTACACGCCAATAAATCGGTCTTCAGAAACATGGATGCATGAGGAGGATAATGTTATTATTGAAAACGTTATTTTGGAATGTTCTCTGAAGTTTTATTTTTATTTTTTATGCAAAGGGAACATTCTGTTTAGAATTCTGCAAACATTATGGAAACGTTACTTTAGAATGTTTTCTCCAGTGTTGGGAAAGTTCACTTTCTACATGAACTAGTTCAAAGTTCAGTTCACAAATTTTAAAATTAACTAGTTCATAGTTCATACTTTAAAATTTTGAACTAGTTCATAGTTCTTTTTTGCATATGTTGCTGCGAGCTATTATTTTTCAAAATTATTGCCACAGCCCATATAGAACCACAGACAGCAATTATTTTATCGGCGGGGAAAGTTTGCACAGAAATTTAAGATTATTCCCTTCCTCACCGACCTTGTCATAAAACTCGTTTAAATGATCATACAACACTTCCTTACTGCTTTTTGTTTAGATGATGCGGCGGTGCGACACTGTTGCTGGTGTTGCCAGATTGGGTGTTTTTCCCTCACATTAACGACTGTTTACGGTGTGTTTTATCCGGGTTTTCGCTCTATAGAAATCTGGCACTCTATTGAACGAAGTTAAACTGAGAGCTTGCCGTTCACAGACACCAGAATGAACGAGTTCACAGTAACGTTCATCAGGCAGTACACGTTTGCCCAAAATATGAACGATTTCAGGCACAACACTGGTTTTCTCAATGTTCCGAAACAAGCACTTTTTTTTTATTTTTTTAATGTTAGACATCCAATTAAATCCAATTAAAAACATTTCATGAATGATGCATAAATAATGTTTTATCCATGCTTTGAGGACATTATTTAAGACCAGATTACTCTGAACAAACATTCTATTAACATTACTGGAAGAATGTTTGTTCGTAACATTGAAAGAATCTTATTACCTGAGAGGATAGATGCTATTCCTGAACAACAGAGTAAAATGTGGTTCAGGCAATTTCAGCAGTAAATGTGTGTGAGAGAGTCAGTTGAAGTGGTTGGATTGAGGACAACAGAAGGGATTTCTGTGGGATATTTTAACAGCTAAATGTTTCTTCCTTCACCTACTTGACGTTTTATCATTTGCCTGCGTCTGCTGGGGTTTTCAGGTCAGAGATCAGGGATGTTTTGAGGGCGTTTTAATCTTCGCCTTCACCTTGTCTTTGACGTCCATCGCTAACTGAGACACAGTCCATCTGCTAATGCCACAGTGTGACATATCTCTCAATATTCTCATTAAAAAAGGGGAGGAAGGACTCCAAAAGCTAAAAGATAAATGAAAAACTTGCTACACACGGCTATCTGTTTATAATACTGTCACTATGAACTTCACACTGGATGATTCCTGATCAACAATCAGTGTCTACAGCACATTAGACCAACTCACACACACACACACACACAGCTTTATATATAATCACAAATATTTACAATTAAAAAGAACGAATTGTTTACAATGCATGCATATATTCTTTTCCTCAGGTTTCCTTGTCCTAGCCAACACATTTATTGAATTCAAGTATATCAAATGATATTGTGTATCCACACCTAACAGTTGTATTTCCACAAACTTCAGCTCATTCTTGAGAGTTAAATAATGTGACAGATGGTGAAAAGCAACTTGAAAAGCAACATGTCAGTTGCAGCAGTCAAGTCAGAATGCAGATTATGTCATTCCTGAAGTCAATGAGAAGACTGAATGAGAAAGAATATTTGGAGGGAAATATGTAATATTATAGGTACACCTGTTCAACTCCTCGTTAACGCAATTATC
The DNA here is from genome assembly GCF_051911475.1 of Siphateles boraxobius. Taxonomy (NCBI): domain Eukaryota; kingdom Metazoa; phylum Chordata; class Actinopteri; order Cypriniformes; family Leuciscidae; genus Siphateles; species Siphateles boraxobius. The sequence goes on from NW_027509182.1 coordinate 12,748,564, forward strand.
AAATCAGCCAATCACACTCAATGTGTTTAGACATGGTCAAGACGATCTGCTGATGTTCAAACTGAGCTACAGAAAGGGGAAGAGAAGTGATTGAAGTGACTTGGCACGATGATTGGTGCCAGACGGGCTGGTCTGAGTATTTCAGAAACTGCTGATCTACTGGGATTTTTACACACAACCATCTCAGAGAATGGTCGGGAAAAGAGAAAATATCCAGAACGAAACTTTCATGAACATGACAATGAGTTCACTAAACTCAATTGGCCTTCAGTCACCAGGGCACTCATTTATAAAACTGTGCGTAGGATCTTTACTAAAAGTGAACGTGCGCCCGAAAGCCAAAAATGGCGTACGCAAAAAAATATTTAGACTTATAAAAGCATGCGTACGCCAGAACCTGTGCAGAATTCACTTTATTAATCACAGTTAGTGGACATGCGTCTCCTCCCCAAAACAAACATATATGGAGCTTCCAACGCCTAGTTTTACTATGCATAACCTCATCTGCATATCATTTGCATATGATTATTCATCCATGTGATAACATGTTTAACGGTACAAGACATATGGAAAATATGAAATACGGATATGCCGTCACATTAGTTACATTAATAAAAATCATTTAGTAGCCGATCCTTGCCTTGTTTTTGAATAAATAAATCAAATAGTGTAATTATTTGCATTATTTGCACGAAACTATTTTCTCAGACAATCTGCTATTATCATGATAAGCAATTATCTCTGTAGTCAAAGCATTAAAACACAACATGCCAGAGGAAAAGTGTTCGAAAGCATTGCATCCACAACAAATATTTCTATTTATTGAATATAATTTTTTTTGTAACTTCTCAGTAATGATTTCATGTAATTTAATGTGTTTAACTCCATTAATCAGAATGACATATTGGTAACACTTTATTTCGATAGTCCACTTTAGACATTCAACTAACTATAAGTAACTTTGCAGCTACATGTCAACTAACTGTCATTAGAGTATTGACTGTAGACTGTCTGCTTAATATCTGTTAACACTTTATTTTGCTGGTCCCCCAACAGATATTCTACTGACTATAAGTATCTTAGCAACTACAAGTCAACTTGTTCTCCTAACCCGAACCCTAACACCCTGACAGTCTACTACAGTCTACTAATACTCTAATTACAGTTAGATGACATGTAGTTGAAAAGTTACTTATAGTTAGTAGAATGTCTGAAATGACTATTGAAATAAAGTGTAACCGACATATTTAATCTAAATGTTTATATCAGAAGTATAACATAGTTTTAATCATTATTTTATTTATTTAAGCTGTTATTGTGAACATGCACTGTATTTATGATTAGGAATTATAATGAAGATTTACAGTTTTCGATATGCGTCAGTTTCACTACACGGCCCAACGCGCTCGCTGGCGCGGACATTTAAGAAGTGATGAATGTTTGCTTCATGTGATAGGCTTGGTGAGTGAAATTATATTTGTATTATCTTTCTGTATGTGTATAATTTTATTTAGATTTTCAGTCTAAAAGTGACCAAAAAGACATTTAACTCCAGCTCACCATCGGTGTCGCCAAACTGCTCCATCTCCTAAACGTTCGTACGCATGGGTCAGAGTTTGCGTGCAGGTGCGCAAAATTTCCCGTCAAGTTTGTTTTTATAAATCACAACTTGCGCGTCGGAAGTGGCGTACGCCTCTTTCAGGGCCTGTTTTGTGCGACGCAATGGTTATAAATGAGGCTCCTGATCTCAATCCAACAGAGCAGCTTTGGGATGTGCTGGAACAGGAGATTTGGATCATGGATGTGTAGCCGACAAATCTGCAGCGACTGCATAATGATAGCATGACAATATGGACAAAAATCTCTGAAAAATGTTTCAAGCACCTTGTTGAACCTTTACCACAAATAATTTATATATATATATATATATATATATATATATATATATAGTATACACACTTTTTGGGGCCAATATAAGAACAGCTGTTTAAATTAGTTAAGAACAAGACATACTTCAAATTAATCAAATCAAAAGGTTCACATCACACAAAATGCTATATATTTGTTGTTTAAGGTATTTCGTTGCAGACATCAGCTCCATTTACAATGTCAAAAATTTTAACCACATAGCTGGAATAATATTCACAGTTAAACACATGAAAGCAGCAGCACCGTCCCAAACGCATCAATACAGAAGAGCAGATACTTTAATGTTTTCTGTCAAACACCATGCTTTCCATGTATTGATGTCATAAACAGAGTGGAAACAGAATAGTCTGAATTTAATGATGTTGCACTTATTTCAGTTAGCATTTGAGTGCGGTCAGAGGACAATAGGTGTGTCCCAATTTGCATACTTATGCACTATTATTCTGTGCCACTGTGTGCTATAAATAGTGTGCTCAGTGTGCCAACACTGAAAATTTCATACAGAAAAAATGCAGTTTAAATACACAGATGATGCACTTATACACTCATACAATAGATGGGAGAGTACATAGTGTATAGTGTGTCATTTGGGACACAACTTAAGTCCTTGTGCTCTTTCCATCACTATAGCTATTTTTCCATCCACCTATTTTATGCAAACTTTGGATGTTCGCATTAAAAAAATGGATGGAAATGCACATAAATTCTAAAAATGTGCATAAAAATACTGTTTTTATGTGAATATATTCGTGAACTGCCATTTATTCCTGTGAATAAATTAATTTATTCTCAAAAACGTATGCGCTCAATTAAGGCGGATATTTTTTTTTTTTTCCGATAAGATGTCCATAAACTATGATGGAAACACGTTTAGCGAATAAATCCCTCATTGTGCAACAAAACAAAAAAAACAAAAAACTTTACCTAAACAGAGAATGTGATTGGATAATTGCAGTAACCAGCGGACCAATCGCATCACAGCATTTCAAACGTTGGTTTGGTGTTTCTGAATCGTCTGAATCAAAGTCTGTCATCAGAAAGATTTGGTTTAATTCTCTCCCAGAAGCGTTTTTGTGCCAGTTTCTCTGGAAGGGACAATTTTGTTATTTTGAACACAAGGCATGGAAACGCTGCTATATTCGCACATGTTTTATGCAAAACTTCAATTTTGCGCATAAGGTTAATTTGCCACTTCACATGGAAACAACTACTGGCATCTGCAGTTACCAGCAAAAAAATAAATAAATAAATAAATAAATAAAAATAAAAATAAATTGAGGAGAAGTGCAAGATGAAGAAATCAGTTCATTCCAGTACAAGGTTCGAAACAAGCCCTCATTGCCTCAGAACAACTATAATTCAAATTAGTTGTATTCTAAACTATTTCTGGACACTCCTGCTATTGCCTACTTCTCAGACATGCATCAGAAAACTCTCTGGATCCACTGATTTTGTCTTCCTCATCTGCTCGATCTCTTCACAAGAGTTGTATTACTTCTACCACACAATATCTCAGTTTACTGCTATTTTTCATAACCTAAAAGAGGTTGATAGCCCTAACATTGGTGACTGAAAGTATAGAATAACCTGAAAAGTTCACAGCTCATGCAACACATATGTTAATGACACAACAGACCACTAGATGTCAACTGCTGTTTCATTCATACAGCACATGTCAACCAAACTCGCTCTTAACAGTCAAAACTGAACTAGCTAGTGTGTTTTTGGTCAGACACATCTGGACTCTATGCACAAAGGAGACACAACAGCTTGACATTGAGGTGTAAAGACAACAACTGACAAAAAAAGACTAAAACAACAGGATATAAACACACTGGGTAACAAGAGCCTAACAAGGAACAGGTGAAGGTGTTTAGTTACTATGGAGACAAATAGGAACAAACACAGGCACAACAAAAAAATACTAAAGAATATCAAAATAAAAGTCCTGAAACATAAAAAAACAGGGGAATCATGACATTAGTATTGTTATTATTATTATTAGTATTGATGCATTGGTAACTAGCTGAAATAAAATAAATTTAAGTTTTTTTATGTTTTGTTTTTCATTATATTTTACTTTTAGTTTTAGTCAACTATAATATCCCTTCTCTGAGGTAAATTTCTTCCAAAACTGTCACTGCTGTCAAGGAGAAACAATTGAGAAATTAACATTTGTAATTTTTCTTTCCTAAGGGAGAACGAGAGTAACTTTAAATTTTAGGTATGCTATTTCAGCGTCACTGGAATCACGTAATTGCAAAATCAATGACTGTTCAACCTCTGTAAGCATGTAAGAACTTGCCTAATGGTGAAAATGGCATAGCTAAGTGAAGTCTGTGACTACTGACCCTTTTCTTGAAACGCACCACAGCTGCCCGGCAACAGGCGACACACGCAGGACTAATAATAATTTGAACCTGGAGTCACTTCAAATCGAGAGCAGCCTGCAGATTTATTCAGCGCAGTGAGCGTGTGTGGGAAAGAAGTCGTCACAGGTAATTGATAAAGAGCTCGAGGAGGATTGATGCTCTGTTTGTGTGTCATATTTAAAGTGTGAGAGTGAGCAGGATAATGTTTTGAGAGTATATCTGTGTTGCATCTTCAATGTAAAACCCCTCCATTGATCTGTGTCATTTAAAGTGTGCTGTCAGTGGCTTCAGCTTACAGTGTAGAATCAAAGCATGGAAAGAATTTATTTGTAAAGTGACTGTCTGTGGAAGGATAATCTGTCTGCGGCACACATAAGTGAGCGATGTGACAGAGGCGTCCACACACTTAAACAGAGCCAAACAAACACGCAAACGCATGCATTCATATGTACAGTGAACCGAGGGCGTACAAGCATTCAGGAGCTTTCAGAGAGAGAAAACAATACAATATAAAACCTTCTGCACTGTCACTGTCTGCCGGGGCTAGGTGAGGGTTTTCATCATGATTCTGAGAAGAGTAAGCAACATTGTTTGCAAATAATTTGAAATGTACACTGTAAAAAAATAAAATAAAAAATGATGCCTTCAATTTTTAAGTACAATCAACTTCATTTCAACTTAAATTACAAAAAATGACTTGAATCTTGTCTAAAAATATTTGTTTTTTTTTTTGTTTTGTTTTTTTACCATGGTTTCTTCCACAGAAATACAGTAGCACCTCAATGCAGTACATGAGATCCACGGGGAGGAGTCGGATCAAGATCCAAGGGGTGGAGATGGGTAGGATTAGGGTTGGGTTTAGGGATTAGGGGTGTGTTTAGGGATCAGGGGGCGGAGTTGGCTAGGTTTAGGTGTATGTAAGGTGGGAGGAGTTGGATCTGGATCCGACTCCTCCCCGTGGATTTCATGTTCCGCAGTGAGAACCATCTCCAGAAATATGAACTTTTCAAAATTGATGATAGTCAGAAATGTTTCTTGAGCAGCAAATAATAATATTATAGTGATTTCTGAAGGATCATGTGACACTGAAGACTGGAGTAATGATGCTGAACATTCAGCTTTGATCACAGGAATAAATTACATTTTACAATATATTCACATAGAAAAAATAGTTATTTTAAACTGTAATCATATTTCTCTATTTTTACATTTCTTTAATCAAATTAATGCAGCGAGAGAAGAAGAGATTTCTTTCAAAAACATAAAAAAATCTGACCAACCCCAATTTGTGACATTGATGTATATTAATGTCAATAATAAAAAATTGGTGAAGCATGTAGTTAAAAAATGCCTTGATAAACTTAATATGTTTTCAATACATATTTTGAATCTACTTTCCTAGAACAGCTGTCTGGTCTAAATTATGCATCCGTTTAAGAACTATTAGATACATATAGCATATTTTCAAAAAGCTGAAAAAGCCACATCGCCCAGTCATCATTCACACATACAGATCTAAATCATACTCAACATAAATGAAGAAGCTTCTATCTAGTGGACTTCACAGAACTATACAGAGAAATCTGTCATAGTTTATACTTTATGTCTGTCATACTTTAGGCCGAATCACGTGCATTTCATAAAGGTTTGAAAAATAACTAATTTTGGGCAGAAAATGTGTCCAAATGTATCAAGCGAACGCATGGCACTTTAGTTTCTCAGAGTTTTGGCACATCTGCCCCATGTAAATCAAAGATTTGCAAACTGTAATAAAAAACCTTTTACTCATAATGAGCTTTTATTTTGTATACTTCATATTCCCTGCACACTTTAAATCTTACATTTCTGAACCATTTTTCATCAAAAACTAGCTTGAAACAATAAAGAACAAACAAATAACTTTTCATACTTCGGATCATGCGTCTTGTTAAGGAAAAGTCGGCTACTACTTTTCTAAGTGATAAAAAATTACAATTACAATTTATGCATGGTGAATGATGAAACAAACAAACACAGCATTTTCTTAAGAAAATGTGCAATATTGTTTAATTCTACACCAAGAGTTTTAAACACACCAAACTTGTTTTGATTAAGCCAGACAATACATATCTGCAATATTAATAACCAGCTCCGTGTTGCCTAGAAAGCAGACTGAGAAATATTGACTAAAAAGGAAAAGATTTCCATTTCTAAAGTGATCCTCAGTGTGCCTTGCATGTGTCACTCACTTAGAACAGTTCACTGCTTCACACAAACTAAAACCAAACCCTACAACCACAGTTTTCATTAACAAGTCCAATCATGTAATGCCTATTTATACAGCAAGTCTCTGCCTGCCTTATCTGAATATAGCAAGTGCATTCCCACCACATAATCATGACATAAAAAGTCAAAAAAGCATTATTCCATAATATGGACGTTTTATGTCATAACTATAACTTTTTAATAAACTTTTTTGTCATTACTCTGACTTTTTATCTTATAATTTTGTCATAAGCTTTGCCATAATTTAAACTAATTTTGACTTATTTCATTACTTACTTTTTATGTCATAACTTTGACTTTTTGTCATAATGCGACTTATGCAATAATTTGGGCTTTTTATCATAATTTCGACTTAAGTCATAATTATGACTTTTTATCTCATCATTTTGACAATGTCATAATTTTTACATTTAATACTCTAATTATGACTTAGCATCTCAAAAATTCTACTTTTTATGTCATAATTATGAATTTAATAACCATATATGTTTTCATTTGGCAAATTATTTACCTTGTTTTTCAAAATTGATGCTAAAAATAAGTAAAAGAAAAATCGCCAATGACACAAAATACTAGGGGTGTAACGATATTCAAACCGAACCGAAAAACCGCGATACAGAACCCACGATATGAATGGCGATTCTCTCATGGCGTACCAAACACGCCCCGCCCCTGCTACCCCACCCCTTCTGTCCCGCCCCCTGCTGCCCCACCCTTCTGTCCACGCCCCCTGCTGCCCCGCCCTTCTGTCCACGCCCCCTTCTGTCCCACCCCCTGCTGCCCCGCCCTTCTGTCCCACCCCGATGCCCCGCCCCATTCTGCCCCGCCGCTGCTGCCCCGCCCTTCTGCCCCACCCCTTCTGTCCCGCCCCTTCTGCCACGCCCCTGCTGCCCCGCCCCTTCTGCCCCGCCCTTCTGTCCCGCCCCCGCTGCCCCGCCCCATTCTGCCCCGCCCCCTTCTGTCACACCCCCTTCTGCCCCGCCCCTTCTGACCCAACCCTTCTGCCCCGCCCCCTTCTGCCACGCCCCCTGCTGCCACGCCCCTTCTGCCCCACCCCTTCTGTCCCGCCCCCTTCTGCCCCGCCCCCGGCTACCCCGGCCCAGCCCTGGCTCACTGGACCTCATGTCTTATGTGTACACAACGAATTCAGTTTTGTAGCCTAATTACCATATAATAGCAAGCTCCGTGTTTTGTTACTTTCGATAATAAGCAAGGTGTAATCTTTCAAATTCTGTCTATTTGATCATGAAATGCAAACAATAAATGCCGTTTTGGCGCTCTTTGCTGTGGCGTGACAGATCGCTGTACTAGCTCCTCATTTCAAGCACCTAAAGGTATGTTGAAAGATATACTTTACTTATTTATACTGTATATATAAGATATATACAGTATACTTACTGAAAGGCATCATAACTCGTGTAATCGCTCAATCAGTGTTTCAGCAGCGGAAAGACTTCAATAAAACAGCTTAGTTTGTCACATAGCATTATATTTACCTCAGCAGTTAAGTCATCCAAATGAACTCTTGCACTAAATAAATGTACTATATTAGCCTATATATTATATTTACTTAGCCTGTTAATGATATCTTGATTATTTAATGTATGTTTAAAATATATTTCATAAAAATGACAGCAACTGTGTAAATTATTATATTTCAATAACGAATTAGAGTAAAAACATAAGTTAATGCAAAAACTGCCTTATGTTCAGTTTACATGTTTTCATAAAGTGTGTTGGGTGTTGATTATTATATCTAAAAAATAAACAGCATCTGAATTTCGGCTAAAAGTCTAGGCTCTGTTGTTAACCTTTATAGTAATGTGCAGGCTTCCCTATATAGTTTACAGCATTAGCAGATTTTTTTTTTTTTTAATCCTTGCGAAACTTTTAATTGTAATTTATTTCATTTAAAGACAAATACACTATTTGATCATTCAACCACTGTTTAAAAAAGCAATTTTAGTTTTCTAAACCTCACCCCACCGAACCGAACCGAGATGCCCAAACCATGGGAAGAACCGAACCATCAGTTTTACAAATTACACTTATATTCAAGATACGTTCTGTAAAAAATAAGCCTTAAAAATCTTACACAGTTCTTGTCTGTTGAATTTATCTTGTTTTAAGAATGTTTAGACTTAATTTTCTTTCCTGGAAAACAAGAGAAACAAGATTTTTGGTCAAATGTGAAACCTCATATCTGAGAAACAGTTCATTCCAATATCAATGTTTGTCTGTGTGTGTGTGTGTGTGTGTGTGTGTGTGTGTGTGTGTGTGTGTGTGTGTGTGTGTGTGTGTGTGTGTGTGTGTGTGTGTGTGTGTGTGTGTGTGTGTGTGTGTGTGTGTGTGTGTGTGAGAACTCCCTTGTTGTCTCCATCTAATAAAAGTGAGGCGTGTTCTTGTGTTTGACACCCTGAGCACATCCAGAGCTTACAAAGCCCCTGACAGCCTTACCTGCAGAAAAACACAGCAAAACACACAGGACACAAGCATCCGTCTGAGCAGAACGAGTGTGCGAGCAAAGGTCACGGCTTCCTCCCAGAAAAACCCAGGGTCTCGTATGAGCTCTCGTCTCCGCTGGTCCCTTCTCACAGCGGTTAACACATATCTGATGCTGTCACTGTGATCGGCTACTGAACCCTGAAACAAGGCCAGTATTTCCACGCGGGACGTCTGCTATCGGACCCGTCCAGCAGAACCCCTGCCTGTGTCGTCAGTCTCAGAGGATTTAGAGCAACACCTGGTTCCTGGGAGACTCTGTATTAAAGACCGCAGGCAGAGTCCCGATCCATACCGGAAGTTCAAGGTCCCAGTATGGAACGAACAAAAATCTGGGGGTAGACTTTCAACAGAAATGAACAAACGGTAAAAAAAAATTATCATAATTTTAAAAGTAAAAGACAAAAAAAAAATGTTAATTGGTTAAAATAAGTTCCCTTACTTTGTAAGGTGAAACACTGTAATAGATCTAATTGGACATTTACTGTTACAGTAAAATACTATTTAATATACAGAAATTCTAAGTCATCTTATAATTTGCAGGGGAAAACTGCAATTCCCAGAATTCTCTGTGACAGCTCATATTTGATTTTTTAAATAACTGTTTCTTCTTAGTTTGTTTTTATCAATTATGTAAATTATGGTTTGATGTTTTGATCTTATGTTGTCAAATTAATGTTTGTGGCATTATTTTAGTGTAGTGTGTTACCATGATGCTGTTTTGTAGATAGATATATAGATAGATATATAGATAGATGGATAGATAATCATTTATTATTTATTTTAATGCAAATCACACACACACACACACACACACACAAACACGCACACACGCACGCACACGCACACACACACACACACACACACACACACACACACACACACACACACACACACACACAAACACACACACACGGACGTACGGACACAACTACATCCTCACAGTACCTGATTTCACCAAGTACAACATGTTCCAGGATCAACATCTTTGTGGATCTTGGAACAACATTCCAATCAACCAATCAGATTTGAGGGACAAGTTTACAGTGTCAAGTCTAGTCTTACAATCAGGGTTTGGTGCTTCTAGTGTTATTCACCTATCATTTCTCTCTGGTTTTAGGGATAACTTATGGGTAAGGTTAGGGTAAGGGTTATAATTGCATTTTCAGACAGGAATGTTGTTTCAGGATCAACAAAATCTCTCTCTCTCTCTCTCTCTCTCTCTCTCTCTCTCTCTAACTCTCTCTCTCTCTCTCTCTCTCTCTCTCTCTCTCTCTCTCTCTCTCTCTCTCTCTCTCACTCACTCTCTCTCTGATGAATGGTAAAAATGATTTGATGATAATTCTGGTCTTTGCCTCACTCGGTTGACGACCCATCGCACACTTCATTAACAGGCCGTCCTTCTGCCTGCAGTCCAAAGAGTCGAGCAGGAGAACAAGATGACAGCCGTCATTTATTCAGCTGTATTAAAGATTTATATGACTCTTGGTTACATAGGTTCTTGGTTGTATTCATTATGTTTTTATATTGTTTTTTCTACGGCTAAATGTTTGGACAGATAATCCATACAGATTGATATTTAAGGGGGAAACTAAATTGATTTAATAATGCAGAATTCCTATACAACAATTTGTAGACAACAATCAGCTTAACTATTATAATTAAATAGAGACACTGAAAGCTCATAATGTGCATATGCTGGCAGTAGGTTTTGGAAAAGAGCAAATATGATTACATTGTTTTCCCATCACACAGCTCCTATATTTTCTCTATTACTTGTTGTTATTTCATTCACCACTGGGTCATTTTTCACAAAAGTGGTCCCTGAACGATTTAGAATATAAAACAATCCAGTTTGCTGGCAATAAAAAATATGTTAAAGTATATATGAATATATTGAAAATGCGTGAATGCAGCTGTAAGCAACACACACAATGACTGCAACCTCACGACTCCTCTCCAGACCAGAAATGACTGAGGATGATTATTCTGGGATCAAAGTCCCTCGACAGATTCGTATCCCACACAATCAATTATGCACAAGTGAAGTTATGAAAAGCGCAGAGCAGAGAGAAGCCCCAGTCTGAAGTCCTTAACAATATAGTGTGGAGTGTCTATTTATTGTTTAGTGGACAATAATTAATGTGCAGTGATTAACCGAAAGACTTATTTATGAAATCAGAAATATTGTCACTGTCATGAGGGGCCGACAGGATGACTAGACCACAACTTTACCTTTTGCCCCTGCATATCAGATTTATATTTTGTGAAGAAAAAGTGTGGTGCTTGTCCATGCAAAACGTCCCGGGTTACGTATGTAACCCTAGTTCCCCGAAGGGACGGACGCTGCGTGAAATCGCAGTGGGAACGCCCTCAGCGTGACGCGTCTGAAGCATGAATGAAATCAGTCAATGGAGAGAATGAGCGTACGGCGAGTGACGTCATCGACCAGGAAGCTATAAATATCCCCTGAGTACACAACACGCCAGCTTAAAAGTTACTGAAGCAGCGACCCAAGGGGATGCCGAGAGTATGGCAGGACACGCAGCGTCCGTCCCTTCGGGGAACTAGGGTTACATACGTAACCCGGGACGTTCCCCTTCAGGGACTACCGCTGCGTGAAATCGCAGTGGGAACGCAATACCCACATCCCCATACGACCAAATCCCCGTCATGTGTCATTAGGAGACACAAACCGACGAGAGAACCTGAGCCCCGGGAGTGGAGCTAAGATCGAGGGAATAAAATCTAACGAAAGTGTGCGGTGAGGACCAGCCTGCCGCATCACAAACGTCCTGAAGAGAAGCTCCTGAAAGAAGAGCTGTAGACATTTTTTTTTTCTTGCAGCCATACTCCGGGTGGAATGAGCCCTTACAGCCAAAGTGAAGGCTGATGGGCCGAACCATAAGCAAGTGGGATGGCCTCGACCACCCACTTGCTCATCCTTTTTCTAGATGCAGGACACCCTTTCTTAGGTGACCCAAACAGACGAACATTTGTTCCGATCTCCTCCACAGGGCAGCTCTGTGGACGTAAGCATCAAAACCCAAACTGGGCACAGCAAATTAATTTTCTCCTGGTCTGACGTCAGAAAAGGCGGAGGACAGAAAACCTGCAGAACTATAGGTCTAACTGAAACAGTTGGAACCTTAGGAACATAACCTGGTCTCGGAAAGAGAAAGGCCTTAACCAACCAGGAGCAAATTCCAGGCACGAGGGAGCCACCGAAAGTGCTTGAATATCTCCAATTCTTTTTAGAGATGAGATAGCGAGAAGAATGATAGTCTTTAGAGTAAGAAACTTTTCCGAAACTTCCTCGATGGGCTCGAAAGGAGCATGGGAGAGACCTTCTAAGATGACGGCCAGATCCCAAGCTGGTACCCTTGTGCGAACTGCAGGCCCCAGCCTCAAGGTGACACGAAGGAAGCGAGACATAAGTGGGTGTTTCCCGAGGGAACCTCCACTTGAAGGGGTGTGGTAAGCAGCTAAGGCCGCCACATACACCTTCAGTGTGGAGTGGGATAACCCTGTGGAGAGACGGTCCTGCAGGAAATCCAGGACTGTACCAACCGGGCAGTTAACTGGGTCCTGCTGGCGCTCTCCACACCAAGAGGTGAAAAGTTTCCACCTCGCGGCATATAACTTCCTCGTGGAGGGAGCTCTGGATCGGAGGATGGTCTCAACGACCTCAGCCGAGAGACCAGAATCTATGGGCTGGGCCCCCTCAGAGGCCAAGCCCACAGCCTCCATAGCTCTAGACGGGGGTGAAGGATCGACCCACTCGCCTGAGAGAGCAGATCTCTCCTGATCGGTATCTCTAGGGGAGAGCCGTTGAGGAGAGACACTAGGTCCGCAAACCATACCCGGGCCGACCAGAACGGGGCTATTAGCAGGAGACTGAGCCCGTCCCGGCGAACCCTCTCCAGAACTCCTGGGAGCAGAGCGATCGGGGGAAAAGCGTACAAGCGTGACCTCGGCCACGGATGTACCATCGCATCCAACCCCAGCGGGGCTGGATGGCTGAGAGAGAACCACAGCGGGCAGTGTGATGTTTCTCGAGAAGCAAATAGGTCTACCTCGGCAAGACCGAAATGTTTCCATAGGAGTTCCACCACCTCGGGGTGAAGACTCCATTCCCCGGGCCTCGGCCCCTGTCTTAACAGGATGTCTGCCCCCTGATTTAAATACCCCGGGAGATAAAAGCTCTCAGAGAAAGAATTTTCCCCTGGGACCATAGAAGGATCTGACGTGCCAGTTTGTAAAGCGGGCGAGAACGCAAACCCCCCTGATGGTTGATATAAGAAACCACCGATGTGTTGTCTGTCTGGACAAGAACATGGTGGCCCCTTAGGTCTGGGAGGAAGTGTTTCAGAGCCTGAAACACCGCCAACATCTCTAGGCAGTTTAAGTGCCACAGACGATGATGGTCCTCCCACAGACCCTGAGCCCACCCGTGAGAGAGGCATCTGTCATTAGCATAACGCGACGACAAGGAGCTCCTAACACAGGGCCTTGGGACAGAAACCAAGGATCTTTCCACATGATCAGGGCGTGATGACACCGTCGCAAACTCACGATCATGCGAAGCGGATTTCCCCTCGGGGAGAATCCCTTGGTCCTGAGCCACCACTGTAACAGTCTCATGTGCAAGAGGCCAAGAGGTATCACGTTGGACGCAGCTGCCATGAGACCTAGCAGTCTCTGGAACTGTTTTACAGTGGATGACTGGCCTAGCTTGACCTGATCTACTGCAGCGAGAATCAAAGCAATACGAGCAGGTGACAATCGTGCCTGCATCATCGTTGAATCCCACACTACACCTAGAAAAGTGGTTCTCTGTAATGGAGAAAGAACACTCTTTTTGGCGTTGAGCCTCAGCCCCAGTCACTTGATATGAGCAAGAACGACATCTCGGTGCCGAACCGCCTGTTGTTCCGATTGAGCTAGAATCAAGCAATCGTCTATTTAGTACAGAAAGCGTATGCCCTGTAACCTCAGCGGGGCTATAGCAGCATCCGTACACTTCGTGAATGTTCGGGGTGACAGTGCTAGGCCGAACGGAAGAACCCGATATTGGTACGCTTCGCCCCCGAAAGCGAACCTCAGGAACTTCCTGTGTTGAGGGAGGATAGATACATGGAAGTAAACGTCCTTTAGATCTATCATGACAAACCAGTCCTCGGATCTGATTTGATCATCCCCAGTGACAGACACAGCGCCCTGTAACATACTGGCAGGAAACAGCTGGTCTGAGCACTCCACAACCCTCCTTGGAGGGGGCGAGCGTCCCTCGGGAAGTCGCTCGCCGAGTCTCTCTACGCCCTGTATAGGCAGGGTTAGTAGAACAGACCCCTGAGGGCATCGAGAAAGACAGGGCACCGTGTTTTTGTGCGGTGAACTCAAGTTTTTCCCGATGGGGACCACCCTCAGAGTCCTGACGTTCAGCCCGTCAGGACTTTTTCGACGCGGCCTTTCTGGCGACAATGACTGTCCTCAGATCAGTCCTGCCCCGAGAAGGCCGCGCCGGAGAGCACCCCGCCTCGTCCCTCCAGTTTCTCTGCAGGGGGGCACGAGACGTGACACTCCGCTTCCGCTGTGCTCTTTTTGAAGACGAACTCGACGAAAGACTTTGCTCTGGTTGAACATTCTGCGTGACAGACACAGTGCCCTGTAACGGCGCACCGGCAGGGAACGACTGGTCTGAACACACTAGAACCCTCCTTAGAGGCGGCGAGCGTCCCTCGGGAAAGCACTCGCCAGACCCTTCTACGCCCTGTTTCGGCAGGGTTAGTAGGACGGGCCCCTGAGGGCGCCGGGAGAGACAGGGCACCCTTAAGGGAGGTGAACGCAAGTCTCTCTCGGCGGGGACCCCCCTCAGATTTCCTTTGAGCAGGTCGGCCTGAAAAGCCTGCATAAAAGTCATCGTATGCAAACATGCAGCCGCCTGCCGAGCCACCGAGTAAGCCTTCCCCACCAGCACAGAGGTATATATATTTATTTATTTATTTATTTTTTGGTGGAAGAGCCGGTGCTTTAAGTGAAGACGATGAAGCAGGAGAGAGATAGCTCGCAAGCGTCTCCTCCGCCTACAGTATCGTCACATAACCAGCAGATTTAGCACCAACAATGTTACCATAAGCATTGGACTGATTTGTGTAAATTCTGCTTGAAACCGGTCTAACCCAGGTCTTTGAAACCTCAGCATGAAGATCTGGGAAGAACGGTAAGCACCGGCTAGAAGGTTGAGGTCGTGCAGACAGAAATCTATCATCTAGATTGCTTTTAATTCTAGAAACCTGTCTATCAGCTGGCCAGTCGATACTGTTATTTTTTTTTTATTTTTTTTTTAGCTTTTCAACAGCCCGAGATAATACATCCATCAAACCTTCTTCATTTGCAGTATAATGTGATAAACTAGTTTTCTCTGATAATAAACTTTCGACATCCAGCTCCTCAGAACTGGAAAATCTCAATTCAACATCATCATGTGCCTCCACCCGGGCAGAAGTAACCGCCGCAGCGCGTGCTTCCAGAGCCGGGTGAGAGGCACTAGATCTCGTCGGAGATAGCTGAGATAGGGCGGAGCCCGTCTCAACGTCGCCAGCGAGATCCATCTGCGAGCCCCAAGACAAGCGCCGCCGCTCTGCCTCAACAGAAGCGGGACCCGAGCCTCGGGGAGCTCGCAGCAAATCACTCTCCTCGAAGAGCGATCGCCGCGAGCGCAGAGTTCTCAAGGGAAAACGCTCGCAATGCTGACAATCGACTCCCTCGAGAGCCGACTGGGCATTGCTGCACTCCCAAACAAGCCACACTTAGCTCGTGTGAATCCCCACCCGTGATGTGCCGAGTACAGGGGGGAACACACTTCTTATACTGCTCGCTCATATTGGTTTTTTTATATAAAATATATATAGTGAAAACTCCTGACAAAACAGACAAACACAATCGACAGATTCAGACACACACATAGCTGCTGAAGTAACTAAAAGCTGGCGTGTTGTGTACTCAGGGGATATTTATAGCTTCCTGGTCGATGACGTCACTCGCCGTACGCTCATTCTCTCCATTGACTGATTTCATTCATGCTTCAGACGCGTCACGCTGAGGGCGTTCCCACTGCGATTTCACGCAGCGGTAGTCCCTGAAGGGGAACTCACCACCACCATAGTAGGACACAGTAGAGTGTGTGTTGCACACATTTTCTTCGTGGTTGTTGGGGTTTTGCACAGGTGGCTGCCAAGTGACCCAATTCTCTTTGATACTCAGAGTACAGTTGCACCATAAGGACTTTACTCAAAGACACCATATTATCCCCTTTTACACAGTTTTGATTTTGTTTAAGGACTCTAAAATAGGTTTTCATGCTTGAATGTTCAGAAAATTCTTCTGAATTCTTCTGAAAAGCACACTGTGCTCTGATTGGTCGGCTGAACCAGTGTGTTGTGATTGGTCAACAGCTTCGAGCATGTTTGGGATATGTCCCGCCCCTTACCATAACCGCCACTTTCAACTACTACTAACTCAACCAGGCCACGGGTTTTTTTTTTTTTTTAGCATATGCCTTGGGTGGGAATTATTTAAATGAGGAATATTGTGACGTGTACGTTCATATTATTTGAAATAATAATGCATGCTGGAGAGCTGGATCCGATATGGAAGTCCTGGAGCAAGTGCGGGCCTGATGCCAGGAAAATGTGCTTCATTATTTATTCAGGCCTCTACCTCCTTCTGTTTGTCAACATCACTCAGATGGATCCCCATCCTTCATCCACAGACACGCGCCAATATCAGCGCCATGGGCTCCAGACTGCAAGAGCCAATTAAACTGTGCCGCACACTTAAATAAAGTAAACAATAGATCTTATCCAAAACATTACATTATAGACTATACTTTAATGCAAAACGACAAATACAATCATCTTCCTTTACTAAAATTAAGTTGTATCCGTGGGAAATTAAAGACACGCTCAGTCAGACAAATCCTTTTAGCTGGTCTTATGTTAATATTCCAACATGTTCAAAACCTGCTTTGCACATCGAAATATAATGATAACCACCATGATAATACATCATGACTAATAAACACGCACAGAAAGAGCACCGTCTTGCTCACACAAAATCAGTCATGACAACAACGCAATAAATAGCTAAACAACATAACACAAATACAAATAACATTACTACTTCAATAAAATACAATCAAATGTGAAGTCAGTGCTATTATTTTGTTTACCCTAAAATAATAAATGACAAAACATTTCAATTTTACAAAAATATAATAAAATACATTTTACTGCACAAATCCACATATTGTCTTGTTGCTCTACTAATTTCATACTTAAGACCAATATAGAAGGCATTTCACCAACATTGATCAATGTGACCTTATACCACTTGTGATCTACTTAACATGAGGCCAGATTTGTTGATTGAAGCATCCTCATCATCTTTAATCAGGTCTCATTTCATTCATTTTCTTTTTCAATGGGCTCTCTTATGAATTACAGTGAATCAGGACTGCACTCACAACTAATGACTAAATCAAATGCAAAACATCTAATCTACATTGTTAAGCAACTCATATGTCTCTGTTATTGACAAATCAATATGAGTATGGAAATGATTCTCGGAAACAGATAAATAATGGTTTGCTTTAACATCATAACAAAAAATAACTGTAGGCTGATTGTCAATAGGATGGATGGATGGATGTATCTTGTTAAGTTCATATTGGATATATGTCTTGAAATCAGACACTTTCGCCTTGACTGTTCTCTCATGGGAGGGCGATCTAACCAACTCAGCTCTCTCTCTCTCTCTCTCTCTCTCTCTCTCTCTCTCTCTCTCTCTCTCTCTCTCTCTCTCTCTCTCTCTCTCTCTCTCTCTCTCTCTCTCTCTCTCTCTCTCTCTCTCTCTCTCTCTCTCTCTCTCTCTCTCTCTCTCTCTCCCTCTCTCTCCCTCTCTCTCTCTCTCTCTCTCTCAATGAATTCAGGTCAATGGCTATAATTAGCCTGCGGTTGGCAGGTGACTTCACATCAAGCCCCCAGATGTGCTCAAATATGCCACATCAGTGTCACTAGAAAGAGATGAGAGGGGAAAAAATACCCTTTCCCATCACAGCTATCATTAGCATGCTGAACAATGGAGAAATCACTTTACCATCAAGATAATATGAATTGTGATTTAATGTTCACTGGATACAAGTCTGAGGCTTCAAGGATTAAGATTGAACTTTAACTGTGATGATGCAGGGATGATACTCAGCATACAAGCATGAGCATGCTACTTTGAGCTGGAACAAAATCCTACCTCGAATATTGTAAGAAAATGATAGGTTGACTGTAAAACTCAAGTCTCTAACTGAAAATGTAATAGACATCTAACCATAGCCGAAGAATAGTCATCAATTAGATAACATGTCAAAGAAATGAAACCAAACATTTTGTATTCACTGTTGACATTGCTTACATGGTGGAATATCATACACCTCGCATGTTATTTTGTCAAAAACGACATGTAACGAAATTCAAGATTGTTTTGGCTAGAAGTTGGTTACCCATAGCCACACTATACCGGGTCTATAGTTAACCTAGATGCTGAAATGATGGCTTATGCTTGCTGGGATAGAAAACAGACAGTGCGGTTGACAGTGACAGTAATGCTGAAGCTCTTACCTCTGTTATTCAGACTGTGTTTGTGGTTGGCCTCTCCCATCACTTTCCCCAGACTGTCCACGCTGTGTGTCCCCTGGCTGCACAAATCATCTTCCAAATGTGCTTTCCCATCCAGCAGATGTCCCGGCTGCTCGTCTTCCTCACAGTCGCAGTCGTCGAGGATGGGCGTCTCGCGGATGGGCATGCCGATGACGGAGGTGTGCTGGAGGGGTCTGGGCCCTCGGAAGCTGTCCCGGCTCTGAGGACCCAGGAGAACTGAAGGGATGTAGTGAATCTCATGCGTGGCCTCAGTGCTGGCACTCTTCTGAGGGGCCCGGCGACGCCGGCACCAGCGCTGACGGGTGTAGAGCACCAGCGTGAAAAGTAGGATGAGTAATAGAAGAGCAATCAGACCACCCTGTATGAGAATGAAACAGAGAGAAATGTCAGAATTCAAAATAATCATGGTCCAAAAGTAGTTTCCTATCGTGAACTATCCTGAAAGTACAACTGCTCAAGGAAACACTTTTTGAAAAATGAATGGGCATAGTCATTGACAGTAGTTTTCTGGTTTCTAGTAATCCAGAATACCTTGGATAAACGATTTCCTGGTTTAGTTGTGTTTGGTTAATATTGGAGCTGAACAGGATAGTATACAGTACTTGTCACTTGGATGTAGTAGCCTAAATGAGGTGCTCCTGAACCAACATCTTTTGTTGGTCCTGGAACAACATTGCTCAGTGTTGTGCCTGAACGTGTTCATTGAACGATAGTTCATGAACTCGTTCATATTTTGGGGCAACGTGAACTGAACATACTGTATTACTGCCTGATGAACGTTACAGTGAACTCGTTTATTCTGGTGTCTGTGAACGGCATGCTCTCTCAGTTTAACTTTGTTCAATAGGGTGCCAGTTTTCTATAGAGCCTTCCAGGCGCAAACCCGGCTAAAACACACCGTAAACCGGCCTTAATATGTAGCGGAAAAACACCCAATCTGGCAACACCAGCACCAGTGTCGCACCGCCGCAATGGTAATCAAAACAAAAAGCAGAGTTTTAAACGAGTTTTATGACAAGGTCGTGAGGATGGGAAAAATCTATGCAAACTTTGCCTCCCGATAAAATAAGTGCTGTCTGTGCTTCTATATTGGCTGTGGCAATAATTTTTTTAAAATAATAGTTTGCAGCAACATATGGAAAAAAAGAACTATGAACTAGTTCAAAAATTATAAGTATGAACTATGAACTGAACTAGTTAATTTAAAATTTGTGAACTGAAATTTTAACTAGTTAATGTAGAAAGTGAACTTTCCCAACACTGCTGTCCAAATTCTATCCATTAATTTCCACTGAAATCAGAGGGCAAAAACAGGTTGACAAGAATGTTGTTGAAGACAAGCTTACCCTTATATTTAATCTAAAACTAAACAAGTTTAGTAAAAAGATTATTAATGTTCTACAAGGACAGAGGTGCCCCAATCCTGCTCCTGGAGTTTAGCTCCAACCCCAATAAAACACACCTGAACCAGTTCTTGAGGAGTGCTAAAGGTGTCCAGACTGGTGTGTTGGTGCAGGATAGAGCTAAACTCTGTAGGGTGTTGGCCTTCCAGAAGCAGGATTGGGCACCCCTGTGTTAGGACCAACAAGGTCAAGGGGTGTATAATTGGGCTCCTGGAGGGCTAATGTCATGCAGAGTTTAGCTTCAAACTGCCCCAACACACTTGCCTGGAGGTCTCAGGTAATCCTGAAGACCTTGATTAGCTGGTTGAGCTGTGTTTGTTTAGGATTAAAGCTAAATTAGTGGCCCTTCAGGAGCAGGACTAGTCGCTCCTGAAAAAATACGCTGATCAGTGAGAATGCCCTACATGAACTCATTTGTAGGCTAAAGAAAGTCCCAATAAACTGATCTTCTTCACACCAGCATTAACTCTAGAATGCATGTTGGCATTAGCTAGGTAAACCTGTTTTTTATGATTGCCATGTCTCTATGATGACTGTATCTCCACATATCAGTCAAGAAATGCGTTGAACATTCACTTATCTGTCCTATATGTAGACTGAAGCAGCCGTTTAGTGATAAAACCCTTCTTAGTAATTTAAGGACACATTTAAAACAACATGAGACAGTGGACTGTCCATTCAGAAATTGTCAGTGATCTACCAATGTCTATTCCTCCTTCAATGCCCACAAAAGTAGGAATCATCCAGATGGTGAAGTCTCAGATTTTAAGGACGAGATCATCAGGACAGTAACCGACAGCCCCTCAATGCAAAGTCAAGTTGAATCTAATGAGCCTGATTCCTCAGGATTCTCTTGAGCTAGATACTACTGACTTTAATGCTCTTGAGTCAAGATATGACACAGATTAATTGCAAGCTCAATTAAGGAACAACTTGACTTCTTTGTTCTTGAAAATGCACAGTGCTCTTCATGTATTACAGATGGCTATACAAGACATAGTTGAAGGTTTGGTACAGATATTCTCACTGTCCAAACCTCTTGTAAAAGACTCAATCATCATGGTTCTGCAAGATTTTTATCAGACTCTCAGTGAAGTCCTTCTTAATTAATTAGTGGAAGCTGTAGTTAAAAGTAACATCTTTATCAGTTCTACTGCAGAAGGTGCGGAGCTGTCCACTGCTAAGCGAGGGGAAATATTTGTGGAGTAACTATCCTCTGGTATTGCCAGTTCAATATACAGTAGATTCCAATGGACGCACAGACGTATATATTCCAATACTATAGATGCTTCAAACAATGTTTAAAAATACTGATCTTCATGAGAAAAGTCAAGAAGCCAAACCATCACAACCTGGAGCGTACATTTCTCATGAAGATGGAGTGTATTTCAAACAAAATGAGATATTGTCAGAAGCAGGAGAGCTGAAATTCTCTGGTTCTGTATGTGGATGACCTTGAACTAACAGATTATTCAGGCACAGCTAGAAAGATCCACAAGCTTTGTGCAGTGTATTGGTTACTTGCCAATTTAACCAACAAGTATAGATCCAGCCTACATGTCATACAACTAGTTCTGCTATGCAAAGTACCAGACATGCAGAAGTGTGCTTATGAAAGTGTTCTGTCACCTTTGTTGAAAGACTTGCAAACTCTTGAGCAGGATGGTATTTTCATTGAAAGTCTCGGTCAGTGCATCAGGGGCACGGTGTTGTTTGTGTCAGCTGATAATTTGGCTGCTCATGGTCTTGCAGACTTTGTGCAGTCTTTCCGAGGACATTATTTCTGTAGATTTTGTTGCTGTACTGCAGATCAAAGTTAGCCAGTGAAGTTTCTGGAGGAGATTTTAGCATGAGAACGAAGGCCTGCCATGATCTTCATGTGCAAAATGTTGTGCAAGGAGAAAATATAACCCATTTGGATGTTACAGGTGAGTGTGCTCTCAGCAAGGCACTGCAGTATTTTCATCCCATTACTGGATTCCCACCTGATAACTGTGCATGATTTGTTTGTGGGTATTGTGCCTGTTCAGTTGGCCTTGTGCATAAGTGAAATGATTCGAAAGAAGTATTTCACCCTTGAAGATCTAAACAAAACAATTTGCACATTTTCATATCCGCACACTGATAGGCTTGATAAACCTCAGCAAATCCCCCGAAATGTTGTTGCCAAATGAAATACAATAATACATACAGAATACATAATCCTCCCAGCTACCCTCCTTGTGTCTAAAATATGTTCCCTAAACACATGTGTCCATGCAATCTATAGTCTTCATAAGACAATACAACTGATTATGAATACTAAATAAAGAATAATAATACAGATACCAAATATTAAATAATTAAATTATATTCAAAGATGAAATTTTTGTCTTCACTGAGGTTATTACCACCTATGGTAGGAAGTAAAGTCCCTCAAGGAGATGAAGCATGGACCATATTGATGGACCTTAAAAGAAATTGTGCAGCTAGTGTTGTCTCCATCTTTCACAGAAGAATCCATCCAGTACATGCACACTAAAATAAGTGATCACAGACAGGTTCTTAAAGCAGTGTTTCCAGACTTTAAACTCAGACCCAAGCATCATTATATCGAACACTACCCAGAACTGACAAAGTGTGTTGGGCCTCTGGTTCATCTGTGGACCATGAGATTTGAGGGAAAACAACGCTTTTTCAAAAGGGTGATACATGACACAGAATTTCAAGAATGTCTTGAAAACCCTGGCTACCAGGCATCAGCACATGATGGCGTATCACCTCAATGCACCCAGTGTTTCCCCTACAATGTATTCAGCAGCGGCGCGGCGCCGCTGCATGCGGTGGCTCTGAATCCACTTGTAAACAAGGAGGAAAGAGCCACATATGGAAATATTTTCGATTAGACCAGTGGTTCTCAACCTTTTTTGGCCCAGCGCCCCCTTTCCAAGATCCAGAACCCTGACCGCCCCCCACCACCACCAAAAAAGGGCTAAATGTCTTTATTGAATGTATGCTGATTATCATTCTGTTATAATAATAATAATAAAAACAATAATAATGTGTATGATTGACGTCCTTATTTTCTTCTTAAAATTATAATTATCATTATTATTATTATGAAATCCGTAACTTTAAGTATTTAAATTGTGAAACATTTATGTATTGAGTCAGTATATCCATTTTCAAAACCGTGCTTTTGTCTTATTCTGAATTACTAAAGTACACCTAATAAGTGTACATAAGGGCCGCATCGTTTTCTCCTTTCCACAAGCGCTTGCGCTCCCGTCTGTTGTTGCTAAGAAAGCATGAACTGCGCTCTCCATGACATGATGACCAGGATTCATTGCATTTGATACAAAGGATTGATTGATTTCTAGCCCTTGCATTAGCTTTACTAGTAGATATATTTATGGAGATGAGAAAAAAAAAACCTGCCCTGTACAGCTATGATCAGCTGTCCGGCCGAGCGTTCGATGTTGTTACGGAAAGGCCGAAGCTGATCAGATGGGTTTTGTCATTATGACTTGCTGTGCACTTGCGGCATTCTGAAAAGTTGAGATGTTTTCAACCGAGGCGTCGGTTAACATATTATGTCTTCAGTTAACTAATTTATAGTTATAAACGCAAATAATAATAATTACCATTATTACCATTATTATTATTACATTTGGGCTATGTAGAAGACGCTTTTATCCAAAAAAAAAAGAAGAACAACAAAGCAATTCTTCAAATGTCTCTCACAATACAAGTTAGTAGTTAGTAGTAAGATTATCACAAATAAACACAAGATGTTTACGCATATCCAAGTGTGTGTGCGGAGTGTGGCGCTTGCTGCATGCAGGCACGATCACGTGCATTTTCCTATATACAGTGGAAACAACTGAAAATACTAGCTATATAATTTCTGGTCATACAAAAAAAAAAAAAAAACATAATTTGCAACTTTTATTTAAACTCACAATAACAAGAAAATGTGCTTTTGTAAATAAAATCAAACTATCAGGCGCACTTTGATGAACTGGAGCGCGTCTCAAATATGAACAAACAAAATATAGCCTACCTATATTGAAATGTCCACTTTTAAACTAAAAAAATCTGATCGAAAGTAAATACCCGTATGAAAGGTGCATTTCTCTCTAAAGGCGCATCCGCTTTACAGCGGAGATGGAGAGGTTTTCAGCCGACAGCGATCCTTGGATGCCTTATCCGGGTGAATTTTAGTAAGGTGCTCCTTAAGACGGGACGGTTTCATTGCCTCGTTAGAAAAAACCTGCTGGCAAAGCAGGCACATAGGGAGCTGGATGTTCGTGGGTGAGGGAATAAATCCATATTTAATATCGTCTCGGTTACGTATGTAACCCTAGTTCCCTGATAGGGAACGAGACGCTGCGTCAAACGCTGCGGGAACGCCCCTGCGTTGTGCGTCATGAAGCACGTATGGAATCAGCCCAATGGAGAGATGAAACGTCATAGGCGGGTGACGTCATCGACCAGGAAACTATAAAGCACCCCAAAAACACAAGCGCATTAGCTTCTGATAGGCTTGAAGGAAGCGCTAACGGGAGTGCCGGGAGTATGGCGGAGCGACGCAGCGTCTCGTTCCCTATCAGGGAACTAGGGTTACATACGTAACCGAGACGTTCCCTTTCAAGGGAACTTCGAGCTGCGTCAAACGCTGCGGGAACGCGAATACCCACGTCGCCATAGGACCAAATGACCGTCATGTGAGACTAGCGCACAGAGGACGAGAGCACCTGTGCCCCAGGGGTAGAGCTTAAGTCTAGGTCATAGAACTTAATAAAAGTATGCGGTGAAGACCATCCAGCCGCATCACAAACATCACTCAGGGAAACCCCCGACAAAAGAGCTTTAGAAGCAGCCATACTCCTGGTAGAGTGAGCTCGGACAACCAAAGGTGAAGGCTGGCCAGCCGACTCATAAGCAAGTGAGATAGCCTCAACCACCCACTTGCTCATTCTCTGTTTAGACGCCGGACACCCTTTCCTGGGTGGCCCGAAACATACAAAAAGTTGTTCCGATTTCCTCCACAGGGCAGCTCTGTGGACATAAGCGTCTAATGCCCTAACAGGGCAGAGTGAATTAAGTTTCTCCTGGTCCGATGACATAAATGGAGGAGGACAGAAAGCCTGCAGAACCGTAGGTCTAACAATATTAGTAGGAACCTTAGGAACGTAACCTGGTCTAGGATGCAGAAAAGCTTTAACCATGCCAGGTGCAAATTCCAGGCACGAGGGTGAAACCGACAGAGCCTGCAAATCTCCGATTCTTTTTAGTGAAGAGATAGCAAGCAAAAAGATAGTCTTAAAAGTGAGAAACTTCTCGGGAACTTCTTCGATAGGTTCAAAAGGAGCTAGGGAAAGACCTTCTAATACAATGGCCAGATCCCAAGTCGGCACCCTCGTACGAACTGCTGGCCTCAGCCTCAAAGTGCCACGGAGGAAACGAGTTATAAGCGGGTGTCTCCCAAGAGAAACTCCACTGAAAGGGACGTGGTAAGCAGCTAGTGCCGCCACATACACCTTTAGTGTGGAGGGGGATAACCCTGTGGAGAAGCGCTCCTGCAGGAATTCCAGCACTGCACCCACTGGGCAGTTAACTGGGTCCTGCAGGTGTTCTCCACACCAAGAAGTGAAAAGTTTCCACTTCAAGGCATAAAGCTTCCTCGTGGATGGAGCTCTGGAGTTAAGAATGGTCTCAACAACCTCGGTTGAGAGACCGGAGTCTATGAGCTGGGCCCCCTCAGAGGCCAAGCCCACAGTTTCCACAATTCTGGGCGGGGGTGAAGTATCGTGCCCCCCGCCTGGGAGAGTAGATCCCTCCTGACCGGGAGCTCCAAAGGAGAACCGTCCAGGAGAGAAATCAGGTCCGCAAACCATACTCGGGCCGGCCAGAACGGGGCTACTAGTAGTAGACTGACCCCGTCCCGGCGGACCCTCTCCAGAACTCCTGGTAACAGAGCAATCGGGGGAAAGGCGTACAGACGTGACCTCGGCCACGGCTGCACCATAGCATCCAACCCCAGGGGGGCTGGAAGAGTGATGGAGAACCACCGATGACAATGAGTGGTCTCCTTGGAAGCGAATAGGTCCACCTCGGCGCGACCGAAACTCAACCAAAGGAGCTCCACCACCTCGGGGTGGAGTCTCCATTCCCCTGGCCTCGGCCCCTGCCTCGACAGGGAGTCTGCTACCACATTCAAATACCCAGGGAGATACATTGCTCTCAGAGATAGTAGCTTCCCTTGGGACCACAGGAGGATCTGACGGGCCAACTTGTAAAGCCGGCGAGACCGCAGGCCCCCCTGATGATTTATATAAGAGACCACCGACGTGTTGTCTGATTGAACTAACACATGATGGCCTCTCAGGTCTGTTAGGAAGTGTTTCAGAGCCTGAAACACAGCCAACATCTCTAGACAATTTATGTGCCACGAAAGATGATGATCCTGCCACAGACCTTGGGCTGGGCGACCACTCATGACCGCCCCCCACCCTGTGAGGGAAGCATCCGTCGTTAGCGTTATGCGACGACAAAGAGCCCCCAGCACAGGACCTTTGGATAGGAACCAAGTTTCTCTCCACATGACCAGAGCACGAAGGCAGCGCCGCGTGACTTTGAACGTGCGGAGCGGATTTCCCCTCGGGGAGAA
Source organism: Siphateles boraxobius (assembly GCF_051911475.1). Lineage (NCBI taxonomy): Eukaryota > Metazoa > Chordata > Actinopteri > Cypriniformes > Leuciscidae > Siphateles > Siphateles boraxobius. The sequence goes on from NW_027509182.1 coordinate 12,775,400, forward strand.
TCCCTTGGTCCTGAGCCACCACTGTAGCGGTCTCATGTACAACAGGCCGCAAGGTATAACGTTGGACGCTGCTGCCATCAGACCCAACAGTCTCTGAAACTGCTTGACAGTGAGTAGCTGGCCTAGCTTCACTTGTTTCACAGCTGAGAGAATCGAAGCGATGCGGGTCGGAGAGAGTCGCGCCCGCATCGATACCGAATCCCAAACGACACCCAGAAAAGTGGTCTTCTGGGAAGGAGATAATACACTTTTCTTTGCGTTCAGCCTCAACCCCAACTTTCTGATATGAGCGAGGACGACATCTCGATGCCGAACCGCCATCTGCTCGGTCTGAGCTAAAATCAACCAATCGTCGATGTAATTGAGAATACGAATGCCCTGAAGCCTCAGAGGCACTAGTGCTGCATCCATGCATTTCGTGAAAGTGCGGGGAGATAAAGCTAGGCCAAACGGAAGAACCTTGTACTGGTACGCCTCGCCCCCGAAGGCGAACCTCAGGAACTTCCTGTGTTGTGGAAGGATGGACACATGGAAGTATGCGTCCTTCAGATCTATCGTGACAAACCAGTCCTCGGACCTGATTTGAGACACGATCTGCTTGATAGTGAGCATCTTGAATTTTAGCTTCCCTACCGAGCGATTCAATATGCGCAGGTCTAAAATTGGACGCAACCCCCCATCCTTCTTTGGAACGATGAAATATCGGCTGTAATAACCTGACTCCAAACTGGGAGGAGGAACCCGTTCTATAGCCTCTTTTTGAAGGAGCGTTTTCACCTCTTGTTCCAATACCAGAGCCTGCTCGGGGCCCACCACTGTGTGCAGAACCCCTCTGAATTTTGGTGGACGACACCTGAACTGGATAGCATAACCCTTTTCTACTGTCTGCAGGACCCAATGAGATATTTTTGGAAGGCTTTTCCACTCTGCCAGAAATTCTACTAAGGGTACCAGCCTCTCGAGACTGGCCTCTGGTGTAACTTGAGCAGCAGACGCAGCGCCCTGTAACGGCGCACCGGCAGGGAACAACTGGTCTGACCGCTCTGAGACCCTCCTCAGAGGGAGCGAGCGTCCCTCGGGAAAGCGCTCGCTGGGATCGTCTGTGCCCCGGCATAAAGGCGGGGTTGGCAGAACGAGCCCCTGAGGGCACCGAGGAGGAATGGGCACCGTAAAAAGAGGTGAACACCTTTCCGCCTCGGTGGGGACCACCCTCAGCATCCTGAACGGCTTGGCGTCAGGACTTCTTCTTAGCCGAAGCCTTCTTAGCCAATATAACTGTCCTCAGATCAGTTCTACTGGGAGAAGGCTTCGGCTGAGAGTGTCGCGGCTGAGCCCACTGTCCAGCAGGGGGAGCACGAGACGCGACACTCTGCCTCTGCTGCGCTCTATGTGATGAGCTCGAAGACGGCCGGGGCTGCTCCCGCCCAGCAGCCCCAGGGACATGAACTTTAAGGGGAAGAAACTTTTTAAAAGCTGCAGTTTGTTTCTTTTCTTCTTGGAATTTATCGATAACTGAATTCACAGCATCACCAAACAACCCCATGGGAGAAAGAGGAGCATCTAAAAGAAAAGCTTTTTCTCTCTCTTTAATATTAGTCTGATTTAACCACAAATGTCTTTCTGCGGCCACCAGAGCTGCCATAGAACGACCCATTAATTTGGCCGATTCTCTGGTGGCACGCAGGGATAAATCAGCAGCCTGACGCAGTTCACGAACTACGTCAGTACTGACCTCCTCACTCTCACTCATGTCCCTTAGCAGATCAGCCTGGTATGCCTGCAAGATTGACATAGTATGCAGACATGACGCAGCCTGACCTGCTGCCGAATATGCTTTACCCACTAAAGCCGAAGTGTTTCTTAAAGGCTTGGTGGGTAATGCCGGTGCCTTAAAAGATGATGCTGCTTCGGGGGAGAGATGGCTCGCAAGCGTCTCTTCCACACGAGGCAAAGCACCATAACCATGAGCCTTGGCTCCCATAATATTAGCGTATGTTGAAGTCTGGGGACTAAACACTCTATATGACACCGGTTTTCTCCATGATTTCGACACCTCGGTGTGGAGATCATGGAAAAACGGCAGGCACCGGCGTGGAGGCTGCACACGTGACGGCAAAAATCTCTCATCCAACTTTGATTTAGAAACAGACTCCTGTCTAGTCACTGGCCATTCAATATTAAGTTTTTCAACAGCTCTTGTTAACACCTCCATAAGCTCATCACTCTTAGGAGTGTGGGGTGGCGAATCCTCCACATCTCCCTCAACACTAACAACATCAAGTTCCTCAGAACTGGATAGCTGCAGCATTGGTGCCTCAGCCCGAGCGGAAGAAACCGCAGCGCGTGCTTCCGAACCCGGGACTGAGGCACTGGATCTCACAGGTGAAGGGAGAGATAAGGCAGAGCCCGTCTCAAACCCCGCTGTGAGATCCATCTGCGATCCCCACGATAAGCGCCGCCGCTCTGCCTCGGCAGAAGCGGGACCCGAACCGCGGGGAGCGCGCACCGAACCGCTCTCCTCAAAGAGCGACCGGCGGGAGCGGAGCGTCCTTAACGGCAAACGCTCGCAATGCTCACAGTCTGCTCCCTCGAGAGCAAACTGGGCATGCTGAACTCCCAAACAAACAACACAAAGATCATGTGTATCCCCGCTCGTTAAATAACGCGAGCAGGGAGGAACACACTTTCTAAACTGCTGTTCGTCCGCCATAATCTCTCAATATATATATATATAGGGATAAATTGTTTGTGTGGTGCAGGGTATGTAAGACAGACAATATCACACAGGGACAGATTCACATGTAGCGCGACTGAAAGCACAGAAGCTAATGCGCTTGTGTTTTTGGGGTGCTTTATAGTTTCCTGGTCGATGACGTCACCCGCCTATGACGTTTCATCTCTCCATTGGGCTGATTCCATACGTGCTTCATGACGCACAACGCAGGGGCGTTCCCGCAGCGTTTGACGCAGCTCGAAGTTCCCTTGAAAGGGAAACTCGACACTATACTGTCTGCACTTCTTCTTGTTTTCCGCCATGATGTTTAAATGTGTTTTGATGTCAAAATTGTTTTAGTTTACGTGATTGTGTGCATTTTGATTGGACACATAAATCTTAAACCGCGAAGCTTGTGTACATTTTGATTGGACACATTCTTTCTACCACTCTGCCGGCTGCGGCATTTGTTTTTAAGCGTTGCCATGGAGATAATTTGCCGGTAACTAGCCGGGACAAGTCTGAGTGGGCTACTAGCAACATTTAAATATTAATTAATTAACACAGACATAATTTTATTTTACATTAAAACATGGACGCTATGGAATTATGTCGGACAGAGATGCATTCGGAAGGGCATTTTCAAAAGTGCGAATGACTCATTCATTCTTTTTTTTTTGCGCAGGTAATGTTTTGAAAGACGATGTCTTGTAACGTTAGCTTACTGATGTAAATAAATAAAAATGTATACAAAGATGTGATGATGTCCTGATTCACTTTCTTTTTTTTTTCTCTTTTTTTTTATTGTATAACAAGAACAATATATAACATACACATACGGAGGATCACATAGTATTATATCTATTACATTCATAATAGCATCAAAGAAACAATAGACAGAAAGAAAAAAAAACTATAAGGGGAAACATTACAAAAAATTCCAAAAAGAAAGGGATTCAAAAATAGTATACATCCGTTTCGCTTTTTTATTTCTTACATCTTTTAGGGAGACTTTCACTTTCCGTAACGGACTGAAGTGCGCGTCCGAGTGAAGACAACACATTTCAGCGCTAGATCGTCTCTTATTTAACAAACGAATGAAACGAATGCTGCTAGTTAACTGGATATGTTTTATTTGTATTGGTACATCCGTGCCGCGAGATGTTTTAAAAGTGTTTCAAAACCGCCCTGTAGGCTAAATGACGCCTAGGCTACTATTTCATATACCGGTAGGCTACATGTTCTACGATATGATATTTTATATATATCTATATATCTCATAGGAACCTGAGACTCGCGCTTGGGACTGCACGTGCGTATTGGATCGTCTGGCCTGGTGGGACTCCGAATGAAGGTGGAATGGATTTGAGCAGCAGCGTGGAAATCAATGCTGTACCTAAAACGCCCATGCATTCAAATTAACATTGTATGTGTTGTCAGAGGCTTAAAAAAGTTGTGATAATAACAGTGAGTATATAGTGCCACAGTCAGACATAACGCCCCCCATTTGTGCCTGAGCGCCCCCCTCTCAGCTGCCTCGTTCCCAACGCCCCCCGACACTGTCCAAACGCCCCCAAGGGGGCGGTACCGCCCCCGTTGAGAAACGCTAGATTAGACTAATGTCACGTTGCCATAAGGGGCCGTTCACATAGGGCGTTTTTTGCGCGTGCAAATTCATTATTTCAAATGCGGCCGGCGCGCTCTTTTTCCCAAGCGCGCCTCTGTTCATGGTTGCATAGCAACGACAGACGCCAAGGGAGAGCAAGCGCTTGTGGAAAGGAGAAAGCAGTACAAACTGCGCTCTCCATGAGGACGAGGAAGTATCACCTACTGCTCATAGTCCTAATAGTTAACGTTAAATCATATTTAATTTTTCAGATGAGTCAACTAAACGTGTTGGTGTCCTTCAGAAATCATTCTAATATGATATGTGATGCTCTTTTCTTTTTTTTTAAAGATTCTTTGATTAATAAAAAGTTAAAAAGAACATCATGTAATAATATTTCACAATATTAGGCTACTGTTTTTTCTGTTTTTTTTTTTTAATTAAATAAATGCAGGCTAGATGAGCATAAGACTTCTTGCAAAAACAAAAAATACCCCCACAATCATTCAATTACCAAAGAACCTTATAGATCTTCTATAAAAAGCCCAGAAAAATTAAGTGCTCACAGATTGGGTGTGGCCTTTCCCATTAACATAAAATTTTCTCTTTTTCTGGGTTGTGCTGTTTCATTTTTCCCCTAAACAATTTCTACCAAGCTGAAAATGAACACAAAAGAAAAACATGAATAATCCTGTCTAAAATTATAAAATGAAGGTTTCTGTTTGTGACTGCAGTTCAAGGTACGTGCTGCAATAATCATGCCTTGAATCAGTTGATGGTATGTCATATTTGTTTTTCTTAAAATGTCCATTTCTATCCACAAAACTTGCCAGAAGTCATGGTTTAAGGGTTTAAAAAAAAAAAAAAATTATTCCAGGGTGCATGCCCCCGGACCCCACCACGCGCGGCTTGGTAACAACCTCGGGCACGTAACAGCACCGCTGCTGGAAACATTTCTAGGGGAAACACTGAATGCACCATTACTTTTCAGACCCCACTTACAGGTCTCAAGTGTTACTACTGTACAAGTCACTACTCCGCCTCAAGTGGCAAGAGACTTCATAGAGACCAAGACAGACAGCAGAAACATAAAGTAGCTACATCAAAAGTCTCTAATGATGGCAAAGAGTATGCAAATTAAATGTTTGTTTCCGCAGGGAAGGCAGGAGGACTTCCACAATTCAGCAGGATTGAAGATATACTGTTTGTGAATAACTCTACTTCCTTTCTTTGCTGGAACCACAAGTCCTGGTACAGAGAACATTTCAGATAAATTGAGCTGACATCATTGGACATCTTCTCTGTGCCTCAACTTTCTGAACTAAATGACACAGTAAGTCTCACGGCATACACTATCGATTGACATTTGCTGTGAACACATAAACGATCTATTTTGATCAGAGATTGCGAGGATTAAACCCATTTAGAAGTGGGAAAATGTACAGTTACCTAGAACAGTTTGTGGTCAGAATAGTGTTAAAGGGATACCAAAAATTTTAATTCTTATTTACACACATCATGCTATCCCATATGTATATGACTTTATTTCTTCAAATGAACAAAACGGACGATTTTTTAGAAAAATATACCATATCGGTGAGTCAATATAACAATTGTATGAGTTCCAAAAAGTTGAAGTTCAAAAAGCACATATATCAATAATGACAGTAATCCATAAAGTCTCAGTGGATGAATCAATGTCTTCTGGAGCAAAGCAATAGGTGTGTGTCAGGAACATTCTAATAATTTTAATATTTTTTAATCTATAATCATGTGTTCACGAGAGTGTCAAGTTCATGCTTGATGTAAATTTAAGCATGTTGTGAAGCATGATGTAAGCATGTTGTGAAACTTGCGTAAGACGTGTACAAGGATTTATATTTTTGTGCAAGCTTCCCTGTGCGTTATATCACGGGTCACATGTACAAACATGCGTATTATTGTTGACTGAAAGCGACGAAAAAAAAAAAGAGTTAAATTTATAAAAATTCTTAAACCAATCACTTTACTCCAGAAGACATTGATTCATCTACTGGCATTGTACAGATAGCATCATTATTGCTGTATGTGCTGTTTGAAGTGTTAACTTTTCAAAACCCATTCAATTTAGTCACTCAGAATGGCAGCTCAGAACTTCCTGCTTCATGTCCACGCATCAGACATTGTGAGGAAGATTACTGTCTTCACGTCCAGAATCTGTGAATGAGTTAAAAACAATGATAAAAGAAAAGTTTAAGATAGACTTTGACTTTAACTTATCTTACGAAGATCCAGATTTTGACGGCCAGCTATGTTCTCTTGTAGACATAGAGGATCTTCCACAAAAGGCTGTGCTAAAAGTTTTTCGATCTGAGATTGATGCAAGTTCAGTAGCATCAGATGACACAATAACATGTGACTCCAGACGGGACTGAGAGATGGCCGTATGTTTTTCCAGTGCCCACTTTTTCTTACGACGTAGAACTCATACTTGGTGAGGGAAATGCTACATGTGAGAAAACAAGGAAGACTCTCAAGTTGCCCAGGGAACAAAAGCATGACATTCTTGAGACCCTTGCAGACAAAATGCATAGTTTCAAAGCATACCCGAATGATAAAGACGTTTAAATGGTAGCAGAAGCACTTGTCACCATGCATCATTTTGTCTAAAAGAGCCAGGATCTCAGACAGGGTGGTATAGTTGGAAAAACAGTCTGAAGTTTAAGATGGGGAATTACCGCACTAAATTTAGTTGAACAGGATTTCACTTGGTGTAAATTGTGGGAAGAGGAGTAGAAACAACCCGGACAAGCAAACTCCTCACACAAACGCCCCAAGAGGGCAGAAGTGAATTTCCTCCCTAACTTCCCAATAGGCGAAGACACGGCAAGCCTGGAAAAACTTAGACTACAAATTGTAGAAGTTAAGTATAGTGACAAAAATCTTGTCCTGATTACGAAGTTAATGCAGACGACCTTTGCCATAAGACGCAAAGCGGTCATCACTGAAAACCTGTTGGTGATATCCCGGAACACTGGCCTGCCTTTAAAATGGAGTCACAGGTAAAAATATTTTTCTCAGTACACTTGAAAATAATTATGTTATATTTAAAGGAATAGTTGACCCAGAAATGAACATTTTCTGTTACTTTTACTTTCTCTCTGGCCATGCAAGAAGTAGGCGACGTTCTTTCTTCAGAATAACACTAAAGATGATATTTAGCTTAACTCATGGTCCTTGGTGACTCATAAAATGCAGGTCAATGGGTGTCGTCACTTTGCGAGTCAAAAAACATAAACAAGCAACACAAAATGAATACATGTGACGCAGAAATCTAGAGCTCCAGACTCTCTTTTCCTGGTAATAATGTTATAATGTGTTGTCAATATATGCTTTTTGACTCACAAAGTAGTGGCACCTGTTGACTTGCATTTTATAAATCACCAAGGACCACAGGTTCAGCTAAAAATAATTTTTAGTGTTCTACTGAAGAAAGAAAGTAACTTACATCTTGGATGACGGAAGGGTGAGTAAACTGACAGCATTTTTTTATTTGTGGTTCTTTTTTGCTGTGTCGGGTTTACACTTGTAGTTGACAGTCGAAGTTCAAAATGTTATTTTACAGCACATGTTTTTTATTCTTTTTTTCTACAAGATCACAAATCTACACTGGTTACATATACCTTGGCTTAATCACTTATTAAATGTTGCAGATCTGTTCCGAGTTCCATAAAATTACAAACATTAGCCTGAAGAACCACTTGTATGCCGTGTTGGACCACATGGAGTCAGCTCTTCAGGCTATATGACATCCAGGTCAGTTGGTTACACTTCTTGATGCCTGATAAAGACACTGCAGTGGATTTCTGAATATTTTGTTGTATTTACAGACATTTTAGAGGTAGATGCATCTATTGTGGAAGTTTAGAGTAATAGTTCTCTGCTCTTGTCTTCAGGTTGAACAATCTGATGAACCAGACATTGATGACGTACCACTCGGTCTCCTCTCCATTAGTGGCAATTAAACAGATGCCACGTTCTTCTGCCCAGAGAAGATTGCAATTGTACTTGAGGATAACATGGTTATCGATTTTCCCACATTGGCGCATGCATTTTGTCATGCTTTTTGAACTAACTTACACCTTGGATCTAAGTTACCCAAAAGAGTTGGCCAACACATTTGACTTTTCCCAGAAAGTCTTGATGGGTCTGGAGGATGGAAAGCTAAGGCCAAGAGGGTTCAGTCTTAAAAATGAGCTTTTTGCAGTGGAGTAACGTCAGTGTTTGATCAAAGCTTACAAAGGTACTCCTTCATTTGACATTTCATTTAAAATTTCACTTCTGTCACTTTTAGTGCACACCATACAGCAAGGAAAGTTTTTTGAAAACAGCTTACAGATGCATTTTAAAGTATGATTGTTCAATGTACAGTTTAAATGTGTTGCTGTTGTAGTTGGCATGTTTGCACTGTATTGATGTGTCATACAGTATGACAGACAATGCAGTGCATTGCAGTTTACACTGTAGTAATCATATCTTTGATTTCTGTATCCTAAGAAGGTCATTATGTGGAGTTTAGTAAATCATTGAGCAAAATGTTTATGGCATTATTGGATTTTTACACTATTTGATGTAATTTGCAGAAAAGTTTCTCAGTTGATTTACTATGAAAAAATAACTACTACGGTATAAGGTCCATATACCACTCATAGAGATGACAGTGTATTTATTTATTTAATCTTTCTCTTATATTGTATTCAAGTATAACTTTTATGTTTCTAAGGTTACTGTTATGCGTGCATTTTGAATAGTGTTCCTACTTGAAGGAAGTGTTTGCAGCGGATGATATCCAGATATCTATATACTCCACTTCTAAAAGTGATAGTGATCTCAGTCCATTTCTCAAGGGCCTTGCACTCTTTTGCAGTATTTCCATCTGACAAACAAATTATTGTTAATGTTTTGTGGTTACTTAATAAAATAGTACCTTGCATTTAAATAGTCTGTGTTAACCTGTTTTTTTTATTTCAGAATGTGTATAGTTAGCAATTTAGTTGATAACGTAAATCTAAAAACTTACAAAAATGAATAAAGTGAGTAATTTGTTACTGAGAAATTAAAACTATAATGTTTTTTTATGAAGGTAAAATAAATTGTATTGTAACAAAATAATAAGTTATCTTTAATTAATTTGAATAGGTTATGTGAACCCAAAAACTCCTTGTAAAATTACTTAATCAATAATGTTACAGTAACTTGTAAGTTAGTATCAGTTAAAATTACCTAGTACCATTTACTTAAAAAGGATGTTTCTTTAACGTATAAAATTGAGTTAGTATCACTTAAAATTACCTAGTATTATTTACTTAAAAAAGAATATTTCTATTTTTTTTTTAGTTATATTAACTTATATGGTTTTACAGTGTGGGTAAGCTTGAGTAATACATGATGCACGGCCACAGACTTCAAACGTTGTTCATGTTTTTAGTATCTTTAGTATTAAGGAGCCACTGAGCTTTGCTTATTACTTCTTCAGTTTGAGTGTCTGGCCTAAAGGTGCAATACACATATAACAGCTGAAGATTAATTTCTCGATGGTTTGTCTCATTTCATGGTGTGGCAGGGACATCAAAGATTCCTTCTCTCTCTCTTGAGTTTGTGTGTCATACTCTTAAATCTGCATTTGTTCTTAAAGAGAGCGGTACTGAGCTGCCAGATAAAGTGAGCAGTGTAATATTTTTAATTGCCTTAAACATGAAACATTATTTGAAAGAATGAAACCCAATTATAAACAATACTGCATTCTGTTCAGTGCCATGCATTTTCATGAGACTTCCTCCCAAAAGCCACAGTGTGACATGGAATTGCATATGAAATGTTGCTCACAGGATGATATTTTCTTAATAATTACAAACCAGACTCATTACTCCACAAATGCCCACAAGGGGCTGACAGGGTCCATCAAATGTCTAATGCCCTAAAATTGAATCCTGGGGACCATTTGGGGCTCGTCCTCGATCCCTCTGAGCTCATTTAAAGACACTGAGATATTCTTAAATGCTAAAGGACAGAGATTTAGGACTTGTTTTTCACAAGGACCATCTAAGAAGCCGGAGAGTTGTGTAAAAGTCTGCCTTTTCTCACCATTATTTTAAATAGAGAACAAAATCAAGATATTATCATAGAGGTCTCATTTGAGATTTGTCTTTCCCATGAGAATGTGCACTGCATTAATTCAACTAGCCTATTTGAACCGCGCAGCAGATCAGAGCAAAGGAAGCAAATGAGGATCCGACACTGACCTACTCAAGATTAATATTCAGCTACTGCTCTTCAAATATTTTGATATACAGTGCCTAGCATAAGTTAACACACCCATGCTAAAGTTGACTAAAAAGAGGAATACAAAATCATCTTTTGGAAATTGATCTTAATGCTTCAATTTAAAAAATGAGGAAAAATCCAACCTTTAAGGACACCAATTTTATTTGTGAATGAATAATGTATCGGAAATAAATAAATGTTCTTCCTTAAAATACAGGTTGCGTAAGTCAGGACACCCCTATGTTAAATTACAATAGAGACAGCAAATTTTTATTATTAATGGTCAGTTATTTCATGGATCCAGGATACTATGCATCCCGATAAAGTTCCTTTGGCCTTTGCAATTAAAATATCCCACATCATCACATTCCCTTCTCCATATCTAGAGATTGGCATGGGGCACTTTCCATAAGATCATCTCTCAATGCAAATCACACCAGCTATTAGGCTAACTGAAATAACACCACGCCAATCTCTAGGTATGATGAAGGGAATGTAATGATATGGGATATTTTAATTCCAAAGGTCAAGGGAACTTTATCAGGATGCATATTATCCTGCATCCATGAAATAACTGGCCTTTAAAAATAAAAATCTGCTGTCTCTATGGGAATTTAACATAGGGGTGTCCTGACTAACGCAACATGTATTTTAAGGAAGAACAATTATTTAATTACGATACATTATTCATTCACAAAGAAAATTTGTGTCCGTAAAGGTTGGATTTTTCCTCATTTTTTAAATTAAGGCATTAAGATCAATTTCCAAAAGATGATTTTGTATTCCTCTTTTTAGTCAACTTTAGCATGGGTGTGTTCACTTGTATTATCCACTGTAATACTCTCCAGCATGCTGGAGATTGGCTGGACATTTAGACTGTTGGTCTCTATCTATCGCACAGACACTGGTCTCGCGTCTATCGCACATGGCATTCAGGATGAAATCTGTGCTGTGTACCTTCCGATCCCATCTAACCTCTTTTCTTGTCCCTGCAGAACGATATAAAATGACTAGAGTGGTGTTATTAATCTCAGAATTTTAAAATTCCATCTTCATGAGGAAAAACAAACCCCTCTCAAATTACAGCTCATGCACTGCCGGCTGTCCATAAATCATAGCACTGTAGATGGGCATTTTCAATGGGAACAATGCAGCCCCGACCAAATGTGTTCATTAATCTCCAGCAGGAGCTCAGCCACTGAAAGTAAACTTCCCTCAAAGTTAAATGCAGAAAAATGAGAGAGGCTAAGCCATTCTTTAAACTTTCAAGCACTCCTGGGAGTCTCTGTGCACACTGTCTGTTGTCTTAAGCTTCAAAACAATGGAGCCGGTTGGCAAATGTTATGAATGGAAATGGAAATGCTACATCCTGATAAAAGAATCAAGCTGTGCAGGAAACACCTACACCTTTTTAAAAGTTATGGACGAAGGAAGAGCAACTGTATTGCACAATAATGCTGACCAATTGGGACTTTTTATGTTGTCCAATTTAAAGTGAGCTTGAGACATGTCTATAACCTCATGGTCCTACCGTTAAAATATGCGCTATTTTGTACCATGATAAAATGTTGCATTCTTTGATGTATTTTGGAGTACTTGGTAAAACAATGGCACGTGAAAATGGTATCAATATAACTGCACCTTGTTACTACCACGACTTTTTGTAAGAGAGATGAATGTCTTTAAAGATACTGAGCGATGTTTTTTCTTTTGTTTTTGTTTTTAATTCCGTGCACCAGACATGTCATTACACAGGCAAACATCTGGCCAAGAAACAAGAGGTCTCCAGACATCCAGTAATATTCTGTTTAAAATATAGCGATGAATAAACAAACCCATAATGCATGACAGACTTCTGAGACCATCTGGCATATTAGTAATAACTTTTGAAGGTGTTCCATTGAACAGACGCACAATACAGAACCAGCAGCTCAAACAATCAAATAACAGTCTGAGAACTCAGATAAAAGCAAAAAATAACAGAATATGAACAGAATGTAGGCATTATAATATCAGCCTCTTGATATGTACTAGGTCTTCTAAAACACCATTTTAAACCTAGCAACTGCAGTATACTCCAAAACAATATCCACCTGGTGAATAATGAAGGTGATCTATCTAGTTCTCCAAATCTAGTTCTCATTAGTTTGTATTAATGAGACATTTACCAGAGTAAAGTGCCTCACACTAGGGCATATAAAGTAAATCACACCTCCAGCAACATGGATTGCCAGTGAGAATCATCCCTGTCATCTGTTCACCAGGTGATCACAGCAGAGGAAGCCATGCCTTTAGGAAAAACTCTAGGATAAAAACACCACAACACAGATGAACCTCACCCAGCACCTGCTTCTCTCTGTTCCTACCATCTGTGCCCAGGAAAATACTCCCAGAGCTGGCAACGTCGACGTCAACATTAGAGGCACAGACTACATTTATCTCTCTGGCAAAAATCACATGAAACATACACAGACACGGGCATACAAAACACATGCCACATAAGTAAAAGGACACATCTTCCGAGCTCATAAAGTGACAAAATGGAGTGAGCTGACTACAGCCAAGAAGGTTTTTTCAAACAGCATGCAGCACGATTCTATTGGCCAAACTCAAAGTAGCACTGCATAATTTGAACAAAGGGCGATGCCAGAATGCACTGTGACAAGCTAAAAAAGAGAACAAAAATAATACAAGATGGCAGATAAAGCATGAACAATTTTGATTAAAAATCATCCTTATAATATACAAAAAAATCATTAAAAATGGTTCCTCCTAATTAAAAACTGACTCTTTAAAGCTATATGTTAATGCTTATTAGAGTATTGCAGTGTTAGTTTAGCAGAAATGCTATTGCCAAACTCTATTGCAATCAACTGCAAGTCGAGTTAAAGGCTGTATAACTGTCAAGACAATACACTCGTATTGCTATGAATGGGAGAAACTGCAATACACAATATGGCGGCTCTAGTAAAGCAAGTAAAAAAAAGATCCAATCAGCAATTGGTAAATTCAATGCATCACTAAAGCTACTTTCAGATGCCCCAGCCACAGAAACCTGAGTCTCGTGCTTAGTACTGCACATAATGTAAACGTTCATGTCAGAATTTATTGCTCATCTGCAATATGCAGTTTTTGAGATTTTGGTTGTTTTGCATTGGTTTTGCCTGAAATAGGCGTTGCAAATATGGCCGTGGAGTGTACTGACTTTCCTTAAAATGGACTTTGGTTGAGTGTGTCCTGTGCGCTTTGCGTGAATATACTACATATATTTGTCTGGCAGGGTTGAGGCTCCATTTTGATTGTGTTACTTTGACAGAAAGCAGCTGTCTATGTAGGTAGCAGAGTAGGTTTTGGAAGAGTTAAGGACAGAATGATACATGCAGACGTTCCAGCATCTGTTCAGTCTGGGACTCCTGGGGTGTTGTGGGATGTGGGTAGATTGGAAGCTCTGTTGCCCACAGGGATCTATGGGCGGCTCTGACATGCGAGCAAGCTTATTAGAGTCGGAGTGGACGCCTGTGCCGAGCGCTGCGTGCCGCCGTCTCTTCGCACAGTATGATGTTTAAGTGCCATGTGTTTTGCAAGCTGCCTCCTCCCACTTCAGTCCAAGTGCGGATCAGAGAGTCGGATACCTCGCCTGCCGCCGATATCTCCTTTTTTGTCTCTGTTTCCTCTTTTTTTTCATACTCTCCCAGGGGAGATTTTTATTTGACCATCGAGGCTGTTTTTCCTTGGGCTTTGAGACACTGTCTCTTAGACTGACAGATCTGAAGAGAGAGTGAGGAGAGGAACCCCAGTGATACTCAACTCAAGCTTTGTCCAAGTATGGCCTTCAAAGAGCAGAAGAAACAAATCTTTGTAGCAAAACTAGAACTGCGGAGTTGATAGGCTGCTCACAAGGTTTTGGAACAAAGCAATGTCTTTGTGCAAATTGTTTGTGAGGCCAATTTTTCGCCATGATAATGCAGCATTATTGTACATAATCAAACGGGATATTCATGACATTTATCCCTTTAATTTTAAAGAGGCCATATTATGTCCTTTTACAATGTTTTTGGGCTCTACTAGATTAGGTTTCCATGCTTGAATGATAAAAAAAATAATTTTCTTTCCTCATATTCTCCATTGTTGCAGCTCCTCTCTTCCCAGTTTGTCAGTAACGCTCTGTTTACTTCCTGTCTCTATGAAGCCCCTCCTTCTGAAAAGCAAACTGTGCTCTGATTGGTCTTCAGGAGCGGTGTGTTGTGATTGGTCAAGCACTTAGAGCGTGTTTGGGAAATGTCCCGCCCCTTACCATAACTGCGTGTTTTTTCACACTAATGCAACCCTTTTTTCCTTTAAGTTTAAATTATTTAAATCAGGGATAAGATATTGTGTTGTGTTCATTCCTGGAAGAAAGCTCAAGGAGATCAGAAACAGTTTATAATGATATAAAGAATAACTCCTTTTCATTTAGCCCTAGAAATTGAATAGTAATCTTCCATGCGGGTGTCACCGTGGCCTTTAATACTGACTCAGGCTGTGTGTCCACCCCCTCCAAACACACACAGAGCACAATATGTCCAGTCGATCTTTCCACCCTCCCTCCACCCGTCGCTCTCTCTATCTTTCTGTCTGCTTCTCGGCTCTGACGTTGCACATGGGGAAGATTTGTCCAGCAATTTGGTCGTCCCTTGAACTTACAGCGGGGTATTAGTGAAGAGTTAGTGAGAGTCACACAACACCCCAGAGACACGGACATCAGTCTAACAGATGTGACCTCATTACACACGCTGGACAATAGGGAGGGAGAGTGAGCGTTAAAGGCTCAAGCTCACTACTAAGGAATGAAGGTCATAGTTTTCAAAGTAATTTATTCCCATTATCCTTAATGTAATCATGTTTACGGTAACAATAAACTTGAAAAAAGAAGCATCACACTGGGATACATGGAGATGGTCTGCAGTAATTAAGAGTCATGAGTCACATGTCACAGAGATTTCCGGGTATTGGATATTCCAAATTACAAATTGGGGTCTAGATATTTCCTGGATGCATACGATGATGTCACGCTTCTGTGCATCATTTAAAGAGGTATTCAGTTGTTCTCTAGCTAGTGTTAGCATCGCTTTTATTTGTGTACTTCAAGTACCAATACCACAGTGATGTTAAATGCTGCACTGCTGTCTATCAACGTTGATCAGCATGAATCTCAATGTAAATGACATTGATACTAGAGGAGGGAAAATGGCTGATTATTGGTCATCGATTATTTATCTCTCACATAATAGCCCGCTGTCTCAGTTATTTATGAGAGCTTGGATAAATCTGAACAATTAAATCAGCTCTTACTCACACTCCAAAAACTTTTTTATTTTTGACTGGAAGCAGAATTGAATCTCAATTTGTCATGCCAGATGACACTGCAGGCATAAGAACAGAGCGTCTTTTAATATTCATGGAAATCGGAAACAAACGGGCCGGTGTTACGGTAATGGCTGCCATTTGGAAAAAATAGCTCTCTTTCTGTGATGCTGTTTTTCTCTGTCTTTAATGATGTCCCATGATGCACCCTGTTTGCATGGTAACCAAATATAATTGCCTGATAATCATGCATCACTGCATGCTCATTACACTGGTAAATTAGTACTGGTGGGTGAAGTCGCTCACACCTTGTGGCACATTTCTTCAAATAAGCTCTTGTAAGAGAGAGAAATAGTTAACAGTTGCGGGAGTAAAGCCTTGCTGAGCTCTGCCCTTCTCGCTGACATTTTGAGATGTACTGTAATTACTGTGCCGGGCCTGTTATGAGTGGCAATAACGCAAGAGGTCAATCCGGCACTGAATTGTTTAGTCAGGCATACCATGGCAAAAAGTAGATAATGTTGGGATCGTTATGGCATCAAAAACCCTTAATAATAACTTACAATTACAGTGTGTTCTTCACTTGGTTAATGACAACCCATGACTGACACAACAAACTTCTTACATCCTCACAGATTTCCCTTCTTTTCAACAGCATATTTTGCTGCTAGTAACAATGGCAGAGGGAAATTCTTCCTTTTTTACTTTAAATGTCTGCCAGTGCTCCTGGCTAAACATTCACTGTATAGAAACATGGCAGCCTGGGAGACAATTCTCTAAGCATTTCCCAAGAAGTCAGTGAGTTGGGCTCTCATCTGATAGTTGCACCATTCGCCAAAGTCCTCATCTCACAAAACTCTGCCAGGTTTAGACATCCAACAGCTGGTGAACGTCCCATGGAAAAAAAAAAGTTCTGTCACAAATGCTTAGTCAGTCTCACAGGAGCCACAGAGAGGAAAGTATACTAAAGGATTGGCACTAAACCAAAGTTCAAGTTTGCAGTTCCTTCTACAATAACAATGTGTAAGTATAAGCTAGTGAGGGTTCAACAAAGGCACAACCAAGAGTCTCAAGCCAAGTCCGACCAGCTGAAATGCACACTAGTGGCAGTAAAACACCAACAACTTGTATTTATTTTCACAGTAATTATAATTACTTGGGCAGATTGTTATGGGAGCTTTTTTCACCATAGAATAAAACAATTTAAAAGATAATTTAAACTTTTTATTTCAGAATTGAGAGATATAAAGTAAGAATTGCGTGATATAAAGTTGCAATTGTGTGTGTAATAAAGTCAGAATTGCGGAATAAGAAATAAACTTGCAATTCTGACTTTTTTTCTCCGCAATTGCGACTTTATATCTCACAATGCTGACTTTATAACACACAATTGCGACTTTATATCATGGAATGCTGACTTTATATCTCCTAATTGTATGTTATGTTATAAAGTCAGAATTGCAAAATATAAACATTCAATTTTGAGAAAAAGTCAGAATTTCAAGTTTATTTCTTGCAATTGCAAGTTTATATCGCGCAATTCTGACTTCATAACACAAAATAGCGACTTTATTTCACGCAATTCTGAGATATAAACTCGCAATTGTGAGAAAAAAAGTCGCAATTACCTTTTTATTTTTCATTCTGTGGCGGAAACAAGATTCCATTGATTATTGATTAATAAAGACTTATTTTTTGCACGGTTCCAATATGTCATGATCTCAAAACACTTTAACCATAGTGGATGACTTGGAAACTAATACATTTTGAATCACATAATCAGCTCCATATGTGTGTCTTTTCTGCTGTAGTAAACTTGCTCTGAAGCTCACCTGGTACAGCACTGCACTCGTGATGTGAAGCGCACGGGCACAAGTCTTAAGTCACAAAAAAAAGAGCACAAAGACTTGTAGAACCAGCTAAAATGGCATGGTTGCTTCATCAAATATGTGTTTTTTTTTATTTTTAGCTGCGCATTTGCTTACTTTCATAAGTCATTTTTCTGTTCAAACTACGTTTCTGGCATTGCCAGGAATATTTCCCTTTTGTATTTAACATCACGCCCTCTTCCAATGCTTGAGTGAACACTATGGGGGCCTGGAAAGCCCACCCACTCCGGTGGAGAGACGCTCTGATAAAGCGGGGCTAATGGCTCTGAATTGGCTCTGGCGTCTAGAGATTCCCGGCAGCTAAGAGCTTTAAGAGTGCACAGATGTTGTCAGTTGACACCACAGTCATTAATGCACATTGGTCCTCGTGTCTGCCGTCATTAGAGTTTTAGGGGGTAAAAAGAGTCTCCCACATAATCTGCACAGCATCTCGAGGCCTTTAAGTCGCCCAATTTGAATGAATCGATATGGCAACAGGAAACAATTTGGAAGGGGCTTTATAGGGTCTTGAATGCAAAGCAAGAATGGGAGTTGAAAACCACTGAGGGGAGCATTAAGTTTAATTAGATATGGAACTTATTTTGGCTAATCTTTTGGAGTCAGAGTTATGTAAAGGGGATTATGGGAGAGAACTTGTCTAGCAGGTAAAGCAAAGTAATTAAGACGTGAGACAATCTACAAAAAAGCCATTAGTGGGATGCTATGAATATCTGCAGAGCTTGTCAGAATCCGCGGAGAGCGAGGAGGTGCAACTATGTTAATGAACAGATATAATGCTGAATTTCCTTAACAGGATTGAAGGTTAGAAACACTCTTCTTAATTTGGCATCTGCCAATTACATGCAAGGCAACTATTACATTTTACTTGGTTCTTTGGGAAATGGCACCTTTTGAAGTGTCACACAAAGCCAGAAGTTGACTCGCGGCATGAAGTCTGGCCCGCATTACATCATATTGTAGCAGAGAACCGCAGAATGGATGTCTAGTTTACTTGCTCCTTAATGTCTCAAAACAAATTCTCTGAAGATCTGAAGCCACAAACATGGCACACTTGGGCAAACTCATTGTTTAGTTCTTCCTCTCAAGTGCTTTTAAATGCCTTTCCCCAGTGGACTGATAAAAAGCCTGTATAGCCAGACTCTGAGAAATTGCATTGCAGTCGGGCAATCTGACTGGAGCTTATTTTCACAAGTCATTACCAGTTTTGTGTGCAATATTCATCAGACAGTAAACAGGCTGTTAGTGGTCAATGGCTGAGTGTTTTCTGTCCATCCATCCATCCATCCATCTATCTATCTATCTATCTATCTAGTCTTGACAATTCACACAGTGTATGCTTTCCTTTGGGGTGAATGAAGCCTGGTTTTGTGTCAATGTCATGCAAACCTCCATAGCATAGGCACAGACTACAAAACATTATCTGCAGCATTATAGCACTTGAGACAGGACTTAGACCTGTAGTAGACACGACCTGTAGTACTCATCCGGTTGAGTACTACAACACTGCAAACAACTGATAATTACACTATGAACTGGAAAAAAAAAACATATCATGAATAATGCATAAGCCATCTACCACAACATTTGTTCCACTGAGGAGAATACATTAGAAGCTATGTGCTTCAGACATTATTGTTCGGAGAGAGACAGCTGCCCTTTTGACATTCTCTTTTGAGTCTTAAACACTGCAACACACACACAAACTTTGCCAATAAGGAACATCTGGGACAAACCACAAAATCAAAGCAGCTGAGTGTATTCTCCAGAGTGACACACAATGGCCTTGTGCATCAATCTCCCGTCGGAGAGCCGGATCGAGTCTCCAACCCTCCCACCAACATTCCTGTCCACATGATCAATGTGGCTGGCGTTCATTTTTGTCACATTTTAATCTGTGGCGGAGCACCGGGACAGGATTGCCTGTGTGCTGCCTAAGAAAATAAATTATAGAAGCCAGAAAACAAGAGGAGGGGCGATTAATGCTTTACTACAGGCTCATACATGGCTGGGCAAAACATAATATCATTAATGTGCTGATGTGAGCATTAAAATATGTTCAGACAGAGGTAAGTTAAACCTGAAAAAAACTTCCATTGAGGATGCCTTCAAAAGGTAAAAAAAAACAAAAACAAATAAAAACATTATATATATATATATATATATATATATATATATATATATATATATATATATATTAGAGGTGGGCATAGATTATTATTTTTTTAATCTAGATTAATCTCACTGGAATCTTGGAATTAATCTAGATTAATCTAGATTAAAATGGCTCATTTGAATTCTGCCGAAGGCATTCAGAATATGTGTGTTACCCAAATAATGTCTAAAAGTAAGTCTTTGAGAATAGTTCGCCTCGCGTAGGGATGTGAATTTCTGCCAAAAATGCCATTCGACAATAGAGGAGCAAAAGTCGAATATCGTTCAAAGAAAATTATAAAATAAAATAAATAAATAAAACGCACAATTACAACGACAGAAAGGGAGGCCAATTTCATCTTTAGAGATTTGTCATCAAACAAACTGTTTATTAATTGAACAAGTAACATGTTTTCGTCGTTTTTTTTTTTTAAACATAGTAACTTAGGCTAATTGGAAGAAGAAAAAAACAATAAGCACGACGTAGCTACAGTCCGTTTTTGCATCGCCAAACCAGATGCTCGTTAGATCAAAAAATAATGTCATATGTCATAATGATTTTATGTGAACCTGCCTTTACCGGCAAAAGCCTCATCCTTTTTAAACAAATTAGTTTCAATCAATGTAAACTATTCGTGTGACTATGCCCCTGCGCAATACACACACATTACCGCGGGATGGCGGGTGTTCATTTCATAAACTGTACACAATGGTAGCTTATTTATTTTGTAGCCTATAAATTAATGTATATGTCCAACGGATAATGTCATACTTTTTAGTAGTGCTATCGTGGCGTTATGATCTGTTTGGTTGTAAAATGTATTACCTGAAATGAAATGAAATCGAATGTATCGTCCTGTGGTATCATTCATTCACAGACATCTCACGAAGATGTTCAACTAATAAAGAACTTCATCGCTGGGAAAAAAATATGATGCATTTGCAGATTTGCTTTCACTAGACTAAACTGTAGCTCTTGGTGTTCTTAAATCTTCATGTTACGACTCCGTGTCGAGTGTGATTGAACGCGCTTCAGTGATTCAGTGCGTGAGGACTGAACATAACTGATTCGCGAACCGATTTAGACAGATCTGTCAACTTGTTTGATGAAGTCTTTGAACAGAATCGACCCAAAAGAGTGATTCATTTGTAAATTGAGCATCGCTCATGCCCATAAAATACAGCGCGCTTGGAATAAACTCATTTAACAACATGTAAAGTAACGAGAGGAACGATCGCCCAACGTAACATGTAAAAGTATACACCTTGTGTCCCTGACAGGACCACTAATATATATATATTGCACATATCATGCAAAAGTTAAGTCTGTTAAACACAGACAAGGCAAGTAGGTAAGGTAAGTAGGCTACTGTAATTTCCCCACACCAAACACTATATTTAATGAATATATAAATATATATTAGACCTGCACTGTTAATTGTTAAAAGATAACAATCTGGATTTAAACACCTCACCTCAAGATCTTATTCCTAAATTGCAATGATTCGGCTCTCTCTATTAAACCTTTGACAAGTACAATCACAGAGAAACATTCAAATAGGTATGAAACAGCTTCACAAACAGTGTTTTCAACCACAAAATATAATGTTATCACAGATGTACTCAAAAAAGTCATCAAAACGTTTATAGTTCAGATATAAAAGGTATTTGTATTTGCCATTGAATCATTCATTTTAGAGATTCGTTCAAATAAGCTGATTAATCCAGTAATGAAGCATTTGAAGTCTTTATGATTGAGTCATATAATCATTCATTCAAGAGATTCGTTCAAACACGCCGATTAATCCAGCGATAAAACAAGTGGAGTCTTTATTAGTGAGTCATTGAATCATTCAATCAAACTGATTTTTTCTAGTAATTTAAATTAATTAAATTATTTTAAGTAGACTGCAACTATTAACATTTTGTCAGAACCTCTAGTAAATTACATGTTATTTTGTTTAGATGTCTATTCAGAATCATGGGAAAATCGTGATCTATACTTCTTTTTTAAAGTGTGTATTTTATGTTTATGGTTTATTTTTTTTTATTATATATATATATATATATATATATATATATATATATATATATATATATATATAACATTGCATTTTCACCACTGCCTTCAACAGAGCTTAACCTGTACTGAGTATTCATTTATTAGGGATAAGGATTGACCAACACTAGTAAAAAGTGCTTATGTTAATGTCTTCAACCACACTTTTAGCCTTTATTTATGTAAAAAAAAAAAAATAGCATTGGCTTTGGGATTCCTGCCATTTTCAGGCCATCGGTGCTTCGCACAATTTCTCAAAGTAAAAAGTGCAGCAATATTCCTAAATAACCCTCCATCATCCAATAATCTTCTTTCCCCTGCAGCCCCGTCTCCCAGTTCCCTGAACTCCTGGTCTCCATCTGTAACCATTGCCATGGTAACCATGCAGACGGTGGAAAGGTAAGTGGAAGTCGAGCCGCAGGCTTTGGCAATCGTAAATAAACGAGACTCGGCCAAGAAAAAATATGACTGCAGTGTCACAAATGTATGACAAGTAAAAACATGGATCTTTGTTTTTTTCTAAATCACTGTCAAATGCATTTAAAAGCTAGCGGGTTTAATTTAAAGTAAAGCAAATTGCAGTGACTGCCTTGGATTCCGGAGTCTGATTCTGTTTTTGACAAGAAAAATACACATATTCAATATGCTCCTGATTCATCCATCAAGTGTTGCACAGTCAAAAATTGGCATTCAGAAAAGAGCCATTTATTGTGTGCCAGTCATGGATGGTGATCATAGATGATGACATGAGATGGCAGGCCTGCTTTATGCAAAGCATGATGGGAAGAGAGAAACAAAGCCCAACGGACAGGGTGGCAAGATCAATCTAATGGAAACAATCTAATTAAACTGAGTGAGTGAGTGAGTGAGTGAGTGACTGAGTGAGTGAGTGACCGAGTGAGTGAGAGCGTGAGTGAGTGAGTGACTGACTGACTGAGTGAGAGAGTGAGTGAGTGACTGAGTGACTGAGTGACTGAGTGAGTGACTGAGTGAGTGAGTGACTGAGTGAGTGAGTGACTGAGTGAGTGACTGAGTGAGTGAGAAGGTGAGTGACTGTGTGAGTGAGTGAGTAAGTGACTGAGTGAGTGACTGAGTGAGTAAGAGAGTGAGTGAGTGACTGAGTGAGTGACTGAGTGAGTGAGAAGGTGAGTGACTGTGTGAGTGACTGTGTCAGTGAGTGAGTGAGTGAGTGAGTGACTGAGTGAGTGAGAAAGTGAGTGACTGTGTGAGTGACTGAGTGAGTGAGTGAGTGAGTGACTGAGTGAGTGACTGAGTGACTGAGTGAGTGAGTGAGTGAGTGAGTGAGTGAGTGAGTGAGTGAGAGAGTGAGTGAGTGAGTGAGTAAGTGAGTGACTGAGTGAGTGAGAAGGTGAGTGACTGGGTGAGTGACTGTGTGAGTGATTGACTGATTGACTCACTGACTGAGTGAGTGAGTGAGTGACTGAGTGAGTGAGTGACTGAGTGACTGAGTGAGTGAGTGAGAAAGTGAGTGAGTGACTGAGTGAGTGACTGAGTGAGTGAGTGAGAAAGTGAGTGAGTGAGTGAGTGAGTGAGTGAGTGAGAGAGTAAGTGAGTGACTGAGTGAGTGACTGAGTGATTGACTGAGTGAGTGAGAGAGTGAGTGACTGAGTGAGTGACTGAGTGAGTGAGAGAGTAAGTGAGTGACTGAGTGAGTGACTGAGTGAGTGACTGTGTGAGTGACTGAGTGATTGACTGAGTGAGTGAGTGAGTGAGTGACTGAGTGAGTGAGAGAGTGAGTGACTGTGTGAGTGAGAGAGTGAGTGACTGTGTGAGTGACTGAGTGAGTGAGTGACTGAGTGAGTGACTGAGTGAGTGACTGACTGAGTGAGTGACTGAGTGAGTGACTGAGTGAGTGAGTGAGAGAGTGAGTGACTGAGTGAGTGACTGAGTGAGTGACTGAGTGAGTGAGTGAGAGCGTGAGTGACTGAGTGAGTGACTGAGTGAGTGAGTGACTGAGTGAGTGACTGAGTGAGTGAGTGAGTGACTGAGTGAGTGACTGAGTGACTGAGTGAGTGAGTGAGTGACTGAGTGACTGAGTGAGTGAGTGAGTGAGTGAGTGAGTGAGTGAGTGACAGTGGGTGACTGACTGAATGAATGAATTAATGAATTAATGCATTCTATAATAAGTCTCTTCTGCTCACCAAGGCTGCATTTATTTAATCAAAAATGTAAAACAGTTAAATATGATTACAATTTAAAGAAGCTGTTTTTTTGTGTGCATATATGTTAAAATGCAATTTATTCCTGTGATCAAAGCTGAATTTTCAGCATCATTACTCCAGTCTTCAGTGTCACATGATCCTTCAGAAATCACTATAATATGTTGATTTGCTGCTCAAGAAACATTTATGATTATCATCAATTTTGAAAACAGTTGCACTACTTCATATTGTTGTGAAAACCATGATAGATTTTTTTTTTAAGATTCACTGATGAAAATTCAAAAGAACTGCATTATTTGAACAAGAAATATTTTGTAACATAACAGATTAACTTTATTAAAATAAAATAAAATAAAATAATACAATTATTATTTCTTAGAAAATAAAAATAAAATCTTACCGACCCCAAACTTTTGAATGGTAGTGCTTAATTGACAAAAAAAAAAAAAAATATATATATATATGTTACAAATATTATCCTAAAAAAGGCTTCATGTTCTTTATGCAAATTGCAAGACAATTATTATTTTTGTCTTAATATGGTGTGAAATGGGAGCCGGACACGTGTTCATAAGATTCGCCCAAAGCCAGTCACGTTGCTTGTTTGTTTTCTGCTGGTTACGCCACATCTGAGTTTTTTTGCGTGTTGTGTTTCTGAAGCATTGCCCTATGGTTTGTTGTGGAGCAGATCTGTGACAGGTAAATTAAAGTGCGTAACATCCAATCTGCCAAAATATGCAAATGTATTCTAACTTTAGGGCGCATATTAAGTTTGTTTGTCTCCTAGAGAAAATTACGTGTTATGCTCAGTTCATCTGCACCAAGCAGTTTGCAGTTTCATGCCCATTAATCCACAAACAGAGACAAAAGAACATAGCGGCATAGCAAATCAGTGATTTAATTAATATTTCATTAAGATGGTATGGGAAAAAAACTATGAGCATACAACACGACGCATACGAGCGACGGTTATATCAAAGATTGTGACACAGAGATATTATAATTGAGTCATATTTTTTATGGTTTGTTTATAGAACAACACAGCCGTGCTGAAATATTTCCTGGGTAGAAATTGAGAGAAGGAACAAACTCCATTATATTCTGTTGATGTGTGGAGCTATGAAGGTCTCATATCGAAAACTGTCAAGCCTCGTGTGATGAATAAAGCTTCTGAATAGGAAATGAGAAATTCAAAAGCAGGAGAAGGTTGACAATCAATCAAAGCCCTCTGAAGCATTACTAAAGCCACTTCTGGAGCTCACCTTCATTTCTGAATCACACGAACACGGGGCTGATCACTGATTGTTACGGTCCAGTCATAAAACAACAAAGCTATAAACTATGAAAAAAAACCTTCAAAGGGATAGTTCACTAAAAACGTCTCGGTTACGTATGTAACCCTAGTTCCCTGATAGGGAACGAGACGCTGCGTCAAACGCTGCGGGAACGCCCCTGCGTTGTGCGTCATGAAGCACGTATGGAATCAGCCCAATGGAGAGATGAAACGTCATAGGCGGGTGACGTCATCGACCAGGAAACTATAAAGCACCCCAAAAACACAAGCGCATTAGCTTCTGATAGGCTTGAAGGAAGCGCTAACGGGAGTGCCGGGAGTATGGCGGAGCGACGCAGCGTCTCGTTCCCTATCAGGGAACTAGGGTTACATACGTAACCGAGACGTTCCCTTTCAAGGGAACTTCGAGCTGCGTCAAACGCTGCGGGAACGCGAATACCCACGTCGCCATAGGACCAAATTACCGTCATGTGAGACTAGCGCACAGAGGACGAGAGCACCTGTGCCCCAGGGGTAGAGCTTAAGTCTAGGTCATAGAACTTAATAAAAGTATGCGGTGAAGACCATCCAGCCGCATCACAAACATCACTCAGGGAAACCCCCGACAAAAGAGCTTTAGAAGCAGCCATACTCCTGGTAGAGTGAGCTCGGACAACCAAAGGTGAAGGCTGGCCAGCCGACTCATAAGCAAGTGAGATAGCCTCAACCACCCACTTGCTCATTCTCTGTTTAGACGCCGGACACCCTTTCCTGGGTGGCCCGAAACATACAAAAAGTTGTTCTGATTTCCTCCACAGGGCAGCTCTGTGGACATAAGCGTCTAATGCCCTAACAGGGCAGAGTGAATTAAGTTTCTCCTGGTCCGATGACATAAATGGAGGAGGACAGAAAGCCTGCAGAACCGTAGGTCTAACAATATTAGTAGGAACCTTAGGAACGTAACCTGGTCTAGGATGCAGAAAAGCTTTAACCATGCCAGGTGCAAATTCCAGGCACGAGGGTGAAACCGACAGAGCCTGCAAATCTCCGATTCTTTTTAGTGAAGAGATAGCAAGCAAAAAGATAGTCTTAAAAGTGAGAAACTTCTCGGGAACTTCTTCGATAGGTTCAAAAGGAGCTAGGGAAAGACCTTCTAATACAATGGCCAGATCCCAAGTCGGCACCCTCGTACGAACTGCTGGCCTCAGCCTCAAAGTGCCACGGAGGAAACGAGTTATAAGCGGGTGTCTCCCAAGAGAAACTCCACTGAAAGGGACGTGGTAAGCAGCTAGTGCCGCCACATACACCTTTAGTGTGGAGGGGGATAACCCTGTGGAGAAGCGCTCCTGCAGGAATTCCAGCACTGCACCCACTGGGCAGTTAACTGGGTCCTGCAGGTGTTCTCCACACCAAGAAGTGAAAAGTTTCCACTTCAAGGCATAAAGCTTCCTCGTGGATGGAGCTCTGGAGTTAAGAATGGTCTCAACAACCTCGGTTGAGAGACCGGAGTCTATGAGCTGGGCCCCCTCAGAGGCCAAGCCCACAGTTTCCACAATTCTGGGCGGGGGTGAAGTATCGTGCCCCCCGCCTGGGAGAGTAGATCCCTCCTGACCGGGAGCTCCAAAGGAGAACCGTCCAGGAGAGAAATCAGGTCCGCAAACCATACTCGGGCCGGCCAGAACGGGGCTACTAGTAGTAGACTGACCCCGTCCCGGCGGACCCTCTCCAGAACTCCTGGTAACGGAGCAATCGGGGGAAAGGCGTACAGACGTGACCTCGGCCACGGCTGCACCATAGCATCCAACCCCAGGGGGGCTGGAAGAGTGATGGAGAACCACCGATGACAATGAGTGGTCTCCTTGGAAGCGAATAGGTCCACCTCGGCGCGACCGAAACTCAACCAAAGGAGCTCCACCACCTCGGGGTGGAGTCTCCATTCCCCTGGCCTCGGCCCCTGCCTCGACAGGGAGTCTGCTACCACATTCAAATACCCAGGGAGATACATTGCTCTCAGAGATAGTAGCTTCCCTTGGGACCACAGGAGGATCTGACGGGCCAACTTGTAAAGCCGGCGAGACCGCAGGCCCCCCTGATGATTTATATAAGAGACCACCGACGTGTTGTCTGATTGAACTAACACATGATGGCCTCTCAGGTCTGTTAGGAAGTGTTTCAGAGCCTGAAACACAGCCAACATCTCTAGACAATTTATGTGCCACGAAAGATGATGATCCTGCCACAGACCTTGGGCTGGGCGACCACTCATGACCGCCCCCCACCCTGTGAGGGAAGCATCCGTCGTTAGCGTTATGCGACGACAAAGAGCCCCCAGCACAGGACCTTTGGATAGGAACCAAGTTTCTCTCCACATGACCAGAGCACGAAGGCAGCGCCGCGTGACTTTGAACGTGCGGAGCGGATTTCCCCTCGGGGAGAATCCCTTGGTCCTGAGCCACCACTGTAGCGGTCTCATGTACAACAGGCCGCAAGGTATAACGTTGGACGCTGCTGCCATCAGACCCAACAGTCTCTGAAACTGCTTGACAGTGAGTAGCTGGCCTAGCTTCACTTGTTTCACAGCTGAGAGAATCGAAGCGATGCGGGTCGGAGAGAGTCGCGCCCGCATCGATACCGAATCCCAAACGACACCCAGAAAAGTGGTCTTCTGGGAAGGAGATAATACACTTTTCTTTGCGTTCAGCCTCAACCCCAACTTTCTGATATGAGCGAGGACGACATCTCGATGCCGAACCGCCATCTGCTCGGTCTGAGCTAAAATCAACCAATCGTCGATGTAATTGAGAATACGAATGCCCTGAAGCCTCAGAGGCACTAGTGCTGCATCCATGCATTTCGTGAAAGTGCGGGGAGATAAAGCTAGGCCAAACGGAAGAACCCTGTACTGGTACGCCTCGCCCCCGAAGGCGAACCTCAGGAACTTCCTGTGTTGTGGAAGGATGGACACATGGAAGTATGCGTCCTTCAGATCTATCGTGACAAACCAGTCCTCGGACCTGATTTGAGACACGATCTGCTTGATAGTGAGCATCTTGAATTTTAGCTTCCCTACCGAGCGATTCAATATGCGCAGGTCTAAAATTGGACGCAACCCCCCATCCTTCTTTGGAACGCTGAAATATCGGCTGTAATAACCTGACTCCAAACTGGGAGGAGGAACCCGTTCTATAGCCTCTTTTTGAAGGAGCGTTTTCACCTCTTGTTCCAATACCAGAGCCTGCTCGGGGCCCACCACTGTGTGCAGAACCCCTCTGAATTTTGGTGGACGACACCTGAACTGGATAGCATAACCCTTTTCTACTGTCTGCAGGACCCAATGAGATATTTTTGGAAGGCTTTTCCACTCTGCCAGAAATTCTACTAAGGGTACCAGCCTCTCGAGACTGGCCTCTGGTGTAACTTGAGCAGCAGACGCAGCGCCCTGTAACGGCGCACCGGCAGGGAACAACTGGTCTGACCGCTCTGAGACCCTCCTCAGAGGGAGCGAGCGTCCCTCGGGAAAGCGCTCGCTGGGATCGTCTGTGCCCCGGCATAAAGGCGGGGTTGGCAGAACGAGCCCCTGAGGGCACCGAGGAGGAATGGGCACCGTAAAAAGAGGTGAACACCTTTCCGCCTCGGTGGGGACCACCCTCAGCATCCTGAACGGCTTGGCGTCAGGACTTCTTCTTAGCCGAAGCCTTCTTAGCCAATATAACTGTCCTCAGATCAGTTCTACTGGGAGAAGGCTTCGGCTGAGAGTGTCGCGGCTGAGCCCACTGTCCAGCAGGGGGAGCACGAGACGCGACACTCTGCCTCTGCTGCGCTCTATGTGATGAGCTCGAAGACGGCCGGGGCTGCTCCCGCCCAGCAGCCCCAGGGACATGAACTTTAAGGGGAAGAAACTTTTTAAAAGCTGCAGTTTGTTTCTTTTCTTCTTGGAATTTATCGATAACTGAATTCACAGCATCACCAAACAACCCCATGGGAGAAAGAGGAGCATCTAAAAGAAAAGCTTTTTCTCTCTCTTTAATATTAGTCTGATTTAACCACAAATGTCTTTCTGCGGCCACCAGAGCTGCCATAGAACGACCCATTAATTTGGCCGATTCTCTGGTGGCACGCAGGGATAAATCAGCAGCCTGACGCAGTTCGCGAACTACGTCAGTACTGACCTCCTCACTCTCACTCATGTCCCTTAGCAGATCAGCCTGGTATGCCTGCAAGATTGACATAGTATGCAGACATGACACAGCCTGACCTGCTGCCGAATATGCTTTACCCACCAAAGCCGAAGTGTTTCTTAAAGGCTTGGTGGGTAATGCCGGTGCCTTAAAAGATGATGCTGCTTCGGGGGAGAGATGGCTCGCAAGCGTCTCTTCCACACGAGGCAAAGCACCATAACCATGAGCCTTGGCTCCCATAATATTAGCGTATGTTGAAGTCTGGGGACTAAACACTCTATATGACACCGGTTTTCTCCATGATTTCGACACCTCGGCGTGGAGATCATGGAAAAACGGCAGGCACCGGCGTGGAGGCTGCACACGTGACGGCAAAAATCTCTCATCCAACTTTGATTTAGAAACAGACTCCTGTCTAGTCACTGGCCATTCAATATTAAGTTTTTCAACAGCTCTTGTTAACACCTCCATAAGCTCATCACTCTCAGGAGTGTGGGGTGGCGAATCCTCCACATCTCCCTCAACACTAACAACATCAAGTTCCTCAGAACTGGATAGCTGCAGCATTGGTGCCTCAGCCCGAGCGGAAGAAACCGCAGCGCGTGCTTCCGAACCCGGGACTGAGGCACTGGATCTCACAGGTGAAGGGAGAGATAAGGCAGAGCCCGTCTCAAACCCCGCTGTGAGATCCATCTGCGATCCCCACGATAAGCGCCGCCGCTCTGCCTCGGCAGAAGCGGGACCCGAACCGCGGGGAGCGCGCACCGAACCGCTCTCCTCAAAGAGCGATCGGCGGGAGCGGAGCGTCCTTAACGGCAAACGCTCGCAATGCTCACAGTCTGCTCCCTCGAGAGCAAACTGGGCATGCTGAACTCCCAAACAAACAACACAAAGATCATGTGTATCCCCGCTCGTTAAATAACGCGAGCAGGGAGGAACACACTTTCTAAACTGCTGTTCGTCCGCCATAATCTCTCAATATATATATATATAGGGATAAATTGTTTGTGTGGTGCAGGGTATGTAAGACAGACAATATCACACAGGGACAGATTCACATGTAGCGCGACTGAAAGCACAGAAGCTAATGCGCTTGTGTTTTTGGGGTGCTTTATAGTTTCCTGGTCGATGACGTCACCCGCCTATGACGTTTCATCTCTCCATTGGGCTGATTCCATACGTGCTTCATGACGCACAACGCAGGGGCGTTCCCGCAGCGTTTGACGCAGCTCGAAGTTCCCTTGAAAGGGAACTGTAAATTCTGTCATCATTTGTCACCATCATTCATTTTCATGCAGATCTTTTCCATAAAACAACAGCTTTTAAGCTCCAAAATGTGCAAAAAGCCCTGTAAAAGCATCATAAAAGTATTTGACTCTATTAAGGGCTCAATAATATGGAAGCTTGTTTCCGCCACAGAATAAAACATTTTAAAAGATAAGTGTGACTTTTTATCTCACCATTGCGAGTTTACATCTCGCAATTCTGTAAATAGTCAGAATTGCATGATATAAAGATATAAAGTTATTAAGTCAGAATTGTGAGACAAAAAGTCGGAATCAAACTTCCATAAAATATATTTCAAGCAAAATAGAAAGAACAAACTGGTGTGAAGTCATTTCACACAAAATCATGCCAAAACAAAACTCATTTTGGGTGTTTGAAAGAGTTTGCCAAAGCAAACATTCCGGAAAAGTTGGCTTTGGCTGGTAAACACCTTTGAACTACCAACCATGGCGATTATGTAATATGTGGGTGTGGTTCCGAGGCCCCGCCTTCTTTGACATGTAATTTCCAGTTAAGAGTTTCCAGTTAAGTAAAGAGTGCTGCTTTAGTAGAAAATAAATTTGTAATTCTAATTGAAAGTGATAATGATAGTTTTTTTTTCATATTTAATACTGTAAAACTGCTGCTTTAAAGCAAGCTATTGTATAAAGTGGTTTATAAATTAAACGTGACGAGATGTGACATGACTGGAGCTTGTGAAAACATAAGAACATCGCTTTGATCATATGCTTTCTTAACTGCTATTTTCTTAGTGTATTTCTGTGTGTTTATTTTTCCATTCTCATCAGTGTGGACGTGTCAAGATTTTGTTAACAGTATATTGCTGTAAAGATATTTCAAACTTCTTTTTACTCCTAAGCTTCACCTTTTTTTCAGATTTTTGCAGCCCAAAATGACTGGATATGATGTTCTGGTCATGTGATGTGATGTGCTGATGATGCTTTTTTTTTACTGGAATTGATTGTGGATATTAAAATGTACACATCCAGTAAAATAATGTAATTACACTATTGAGATCTTTAAAATCAGGTAAATATTCACGGATGATTTTGATGAGCTAATATTGCTTTCCCCCCTCAGATATATATATATATATATATATATATATATATATATATATATTTTTTTTTTTTTTTTTTTTTTTTTAAATAGAAAAAAAAACATAAATAAGGCAACATTCAAAGTGTTCCATATAATGTGCCAATTGGTGTAATTTGCATTAATGCTTACATTCACAAGATTTCAAAATCCAAGAGGGACTGTCATCATAATATGCTGACATTGAAGTAATTCATCCATAGCTCACAATCTCATTTGTGTTTGCATATTTAACCATATGAAAAAATACTTTATTAGATACAAATCTACTCTATCACACAACGTTATTGTCCTTTTCTGAGCTTAACAGAATCATTCACTTTCATTATATGAGTAAAAACAGCATGAGCGGGTCTTCTTTTGTGTTCTACGTAAGGAAATCATACATATTTTGGCTTAACTAACCATTTAATATCAACCATCAAATAGGAGAAACAGAAAACCCTATTACAGAATATGAAATACTTGGTCTCATGTGAACTAGTACAAAGCCCCTGCCATCAGGATTAAAATTAATATTTCATACTGCAATGATTAGCTGCAAATCCAGTTAAATATTAATTTGCCCCTTAGATATTGCACATATATAATCACTGTGCTTTAACTATATTCACACAGGGTTTTATAAAGGAGCGTTTGTTAAAGAGCGAGGGGGAAAAAAACTGTTGAAGTAAACCAATTAAAAACACCCGGACATCACGAGGGACTCGTTTCCCAGAAACACCTTGAGCGAAACCAGCACAACACTGTTTGATTTGATCCAAACACACAGTTAAAAAAGTGCACTGTGACATTTATTTCCAGAATCATCATCATATACTCTTGCTAAAAGTAATTTGCCTATCAATAAGTAAGTAGAAATTAAGTACTTGGCATTCGAACGGAGAATCTTAACACTTGCAAATTACTCGATACGACTCGATACGACAGATTTATCCGACCATCCATTAATGGTCCTGCATAATAATTAAGCTCATTTGCAATTTAACTTGTTTGGCTTTCGCCTCCATGCTGTCACCTCCACAAAACACACACACATCCACAGTAGAAGCAGTTTTGCTGAAATCTGAGCTCCAGAAATCCCGTTTCTCAGAGCCTTAGGAGAGATCCAGGTACATGTAAGCCATGCCGGTTCTGTCCCGCCGCAGGGCTTCGGTGTGTAATGTCAGGCTATACGAGTCCCGCTGTCCTCTCTAAATATGGTGGACCGTTGTGTAAAGAGATCCGCTCTATCAAGCTCTTTCTCGGGCCCAGTACATGCTAATGATGTTTAATTAGGCAGTTACACCTGTTTGTCCCTTCTGTGCCATTAACACGCTCCTGCATACAGGATATACAGCTGATATTGCGAGTTTGCAGAAAGAAAAATATTCTGTGAGCTGAAGTGTTTCTATATAAAGGTTATTTAAGTGACTTTGAGCGTGGCACATGGTTGTTGGTGCCAGACGGGCTGGTCTGAGTATTTCAGAAACTGCTGATCTACTGGGATTTTCACACACAACCATCTCTAGGGTTTACAGAGAATGGTCCGAAAAAGAGAAAATATCCAGTGAGTGAAAATGCCTTGTTGATGTCAGAGGTCAGAGGAGAACGACCAGACTGGTCAAGCTGATGGAAAGGCAACAGTAACTCAAATAAGCACTGGTTACAACTGAGGTCTGCAGAAGAGTATCTCTGAACAGGCACAACATGTCCGACCTTGAAGCAGCAGAAGAAAAACACCATCAGATGAGCACAGCAGACTGAAGCTATAATTCACACAAGCTCAGCAAAACTGGACAACAGAAGATTGGAGGAACGTCATCTGGTCTGATGAGTCGGGATTTCTGCTGCAACGTTCAGAATTTGGGTCAGAATTTAGTGTACACAACATGAGAGCGTGGATCCGTCCTGCCTTGTATCAGCGGTTCAGGCTGTTGGTGGTTTATATATAATAAGTATGCATTTTATATATGTTTTTTATATAATATATAAAAAAAATGTTAAAATATCTTATCATTACCTAGAGATATTATTAAAAAAATCAAAAAGTAGTCATAACACAAAACATCTTTAAGTACATAAGTTGCTTATATTTTACAACATTATGTGCTTATTTTATTAATTAACGAAATGCCAATCATTATCTTTATAACAGAAGATACAATAAATCAAACAATCTTCAAGATACAGTAAATCTTCAAATGTGTAACAGATTGTCACCTTAAAAACAGTCATTTGTGTGGTGGAACAAGTAATGCTTTATTGAAATAGGCCTATATAGTTAGCGTCTTTGTTTTATTATTTTATTAGTTCATTAACTAATTGTTTACTCAACTAATATAATGTAAAGAGCTGACATTTCTAATTAAATAATGTCAACTATAGCAAATGCATTGTTTAGAGTTGCCATAGACTAAAGCTTTTTCTAGTCAACTAGTAGTCATTCATTTAAGCAATTAATCTTGCCGCAAAAGCAGGCTAATGATAATAAATATGTCTTAAAAATTAACAAGGCATTCTAATTGTTTATTAACAAACTAGTGTTTTCAAAATCAGTGTTGGCTTCAAACACATCTACATACATCTCCGCTGTAAAGTGGGTGGGTCTTTAGAAAGAAATGCAATTTTCATACGGATTACATAATCAGGCGATATTTGCTTTTGATTAAATTCTTCAAGCTCTATATAGGTATATTTCTTGTGTCTGTGAGGCTAGTAACACTGTGTTTCAGTTAATTTTTGACACGCGCTCCAGTTCACACCACAGAGACCATGAACGCGCGCACTGTTTGATTTAATTTATTTTACAAAAGCACAACATTTTCTTGCTATTGTGAGTTTACACAAAAAAATAGTTGCGACTGACGCATTATTCTTTTCTCTAGGTCCAAAAATGATTGAGTATTTTAAGTTGTTTCCACTGTTGATAGGAAAATGCAAGTAATCGCGCCAATGCCTCCATGTCTTCCAGTGCGCGCTCCACACTCCACACCACTGATCTATATAGAATGACTGGATAGCTCATGACGTTCTAAACTGCCATCAGGCAGTGAAGCCACCGGAAGTGTTCGAGCGGCCATCTTACCAGCAGAGGGCTCCAACGGCCGTTATACAGATTTTGGTAGCTTCGACGGTACTTTTGAGATGACCCGCTGTGCAGCATACAAGTGTAAAACGACGTTCCACAAAAGGATGTAGAAAAACTGCCCACAGGTTGTAATTCAAGCCCTATAAGTAGTAATTTATATGTACATGGTCCCGGAAGGGAGTGGTAGGAACCTTGGGAACATATCCGAGCCGGGGTCTCAGGATGCTTCCCCACCAACTTACCTTCGATGAGGTCATGGTGTGCGGCAATGGCGGCAACATAGACCTTCAGAGTGGAGGGAGACAGCCTTCGCTCCAACCCCTGTTGAAGGAAGGAAAGCACAACGCTGATCGAGCATCTCCAGGGGTCTTCTCGGTGAGAAGAGCACCAGCTGACGAAGAGGTTCCACTTCAACGCATAGACGTGTCTCGTGGACGACGCCCTAGCGGAAGTGATGATAGCCACCACCGCTGGTGGTAGGGTACTCAAACCTGCCTCGTCCCATCCAGGAGCCACACGTGGAGGTTCCAGAGATCGGGACGAGGGTGCCATAGGGTGCCCTGTCCCTGAGAAAGAAGGTTCTTCCTCAGAGGGATCGGCCAGGTAGGTGCTGTCGTGAGGAGTACTAGTTCGGGGAACCAGGTCCGGTTGGGCCAGTAAGGGGCAACCAGAATGACCTGCTCCTCGTCTTCCCTGACCTTGCGCAAGTATACTGTATGTATACAGTATACTGTATACTGTATACTGTATACTGTACTTATACTGTATAAGTATACTGTATACAATACTGTATGCTATTGGTTGGTAAAACTGTATTATAAAAGAAATACAGCATGTCATGAGTGTAACATCTTGATAGAGAGTAAACAGCTCTAGAAATGGTTAAAGGAAAATAAAGAAAGGAACGCATGTGTCCCTGTGTGTCATGATGGATCCGTCTCTCATGGCACAGATCAGCTCAAAACACTTCCTCTCTCAGTGACACAGACGAGTTTATATACTGAACACGGTTCATTGATCAGCAGCTTTATCATCAATATTCACAAATGCCTACTTGTTAGTGGTGGTTAATTTGAGAGAGAAAAAAATGGAAACACTTTACTTGAAGCTGTTATGTATAATGCATTATAAAAGTATTTTTAAAGTGCTATTTATGCCTTGCAATGTCCCATTTATTGCATTGCATGAGCTCATGAATAATTTTAAAGGCATAATTTTAAAGGCATATAATGCCATTTTCATACAAGTTAATTTGATTCTTTAGGGTCTAAATGAAAAGTTTGTAATATACTTTAATTAAAATTTTTCATTAGTATTGTAAGAAAACACTAATTTTACCTGACCTGGTCAAAAACAGCTCCGTTTTCAGCACGCCATTTCAGTGCATATGCCTTTAAATGATAATGAGCTTCGCTCACTCCGCCCCTCTATTCTGCGGACGTTCATAACAGCGTTATGACCACACCGCACGTGGAGTGTTTCCTTGACAACAGTTGAGGGTATAGGAAAAAAATGGCAGCGGGAGTCTCTGAGGAGGACACATCTGTGCAACCGTATCAGTTTGAACCGGAGTCGGAACAAGATGACGGCCCAAAGAAGTTCGACAATTAAGGCTCGAACATGACGTTTCTGAATGGTTGGTTATTATATTGTCACTTTGATCTACCTTTGTGTACTGGCAGGGTAGAGTAACTTAGTGAGATGTACGAACGTTATGTGTTTACTGATGTAAGTTATACGTACTCAGTTTGTAATAACACAATAACCATAACGCGTTGTTCATTATAAACGTGGGATTTTGAATTATTTTGAGAACGTCGTACATAGAAAACATGCGTTATGTACCCTGAGTGTAAACCTTAGCCGCATTCGTCCTGAAGCGATTTGCAAAGATTAATATAAAGGTTAATCAAATTTTACACTTACTTTTTCTGGAGGTTCAGCAGGGAGACATGAATAGTTGGTAACGATTCTTTTTTCAGGAGCAGCTTCTTATCAAAATCAGCTTTATAAGTTACTTCCTTCGTTAATAAAGCAGTCTGGTGAGAAAAGATTTGCGAATCGCGCAAACATGAAAGCATTGACGTTGCTCGTGGGTAATATTCCCTTCGAAAACAAAACTCAGCCACTGTGTCTTCAGCGGTTCGGATTTAGGAACATCAAAATTACTGCTGTGTTCGTTATTACACTCAAGAACAGAACACCACAATCGCTTAGACGCCATTCTGCTCCAGCGTATCAACAATGACGGACTATGATGACTGACAGTTCGCTCAGGGCAGGGATCTGTTGAAACGCTGCTGTTAATCAACAATCGTGGGAGGGGCGTCCGATTTAGTGACGTCACAAAATCGAACGGCTCAATTTGAGGCAGGGGAAAACATATAAGGAGATTAAAACACTGGATAGATTTTTATCATTATATGATGGTTGTGTACAGGCACTGCCAACACACATTTCAGTACAATCAACTTGAAAAAGTGCATTTACTATTATATGACCCCTTTAACATCAGTTATAATACTTATCTATTCATTGTTACACCTTTAGAAAGACAATGCATTAAAACAGTGGTTCTCAACTCCAGTCCTCTGCACATTTTTTATGTCTCCTTATTTAACACACCTGATTCAGATCACCAGCTCGTTAGGAGAGACTCCTTGATCTGAACTCAGTGTGTCAGATAAGAGAGACATACAAAATGTGCAGAGCAGTGGGTCCCGGGGACTGGAGTTGAGAACCACTGCATTAAAACACATGACTAACAACCAATTTGGGCAATCTGAAAATAGTATAATGCATTTAAACTTTGGTAACAATTATTGATGAAAATATTTAGTCCATTACAATTTACATTAATTCATTTAGCTGACGCTTTTATCCAAAGCGACTTACAATTGCTATATTTCAGAGTACGCACGCCTCTGGAGCAACTAGGGGTTAAGTTACTTGCTCAGGAACACATTGGTGTCTCACATTGGATTCAAACCCAGGTCTCTCACACCAAAGTTATGTGTCTTATCCACTGCGCCATCAACACCCCAAGATAATTTAAATTATGAATACCTTCAAGAAGAATAGTCATAGAATAGTCTTCAAGTAAAGATGCTTTTGAGTTTTCAAATTTCGCTAACCTTATTGAAAACAGCACCGTAAACTAGACTAGTAGTTTGATGGTGTCTGATGGACACCAGACATGTTCTCTTACGAGAGGTTCTCTCATATTGCGTATGTTTAGCTTAAGCTACGGGAAAGATTCATCTTCTCGAGATATTGAAGCCAAAAAATGATCCTTAATTTTGTATTCATTGTCACGCAGTGCAGCAGCTAGCAGACCTAGAGCAGGCCATCTCGCGTGCTCATTGGCTGCCCTGCGGGCAACTGCTGCAGCCTACCAGTGAGCCCGGCGTGATGTCACGCCCAATTAAGGGCGCCCGCGCCTTCATAGCGTCACAGCCCGCCGGAATGGGCGTGGCTTAGCGTATAAAAGTAGGGGCTGTAGGCTGACATCTCTGATTTTTCGTCTCTTCAGCGAGCTCTTCGCATCGCTGGATCTGAGAGAAGCCACCGCCGCCGTCAAACAGCGAACAGCCAGCTTAGGACAGCGCTGAGGAAGCCGGCCGTCTTCGCCACCTTCAGCCATCCGTGCGAGCTATGCTATCCGGCGACTTATCCTTTACCTTGCTACCTATTTTAAAGAAGAGCAGAGAGTGTATTTTTAAAGATGCCTCTCGCTTCCTGCGGCTCGTGTAGAGCCCCGCTCAGTGCCGGAGACCGCCACTTGATCTGCGCTCTCTGCGAGAGCTGTCAGCTCTCGCATCTGAGGATGAGGCTGAGGGACACCGCTGAGGCTGAGGGACACGAGAGACTGCTGGTCCTTCCTGGCATCAGACAGTGAGGAATGGTCGCTTCACTCTGCCTCCTCGTCGATCCAGGAATCCACCCGTACCCGCGCTGGAGTTGATGCGGAACTGATGTGCCTGCTGACGCAAGCTGTTGACCGTTTCGGGCTCGAGAAGTCGCTGCCAAAGGAACCCGCGCCGAACAGGCTCAACGGCTGTTTCCTTCAAATTCGCCGCCGTGCAGCTTCAGCAAGCAGGCCCGCTCCATTCCTGCCGGAACTTCACTCGGAGCTGACGAAGTCATGGAACGCACCATTCTCCTCGAGACTTCAGTTCCGGGCCTCCGCGTTGCTCTCCCAAGTGGACGGCGCCGCCGAAAAAGGGTACACGGCTATTCCCCCTGTGGCGGTCACGGTCAGCCCTCCCGTCAAAAGCCTGCAGAGCCACTTCCGCCTTGGTCGGCCGCGCATATGCCGCCTCCGGCCAGGCCGCGTCTGCTCTCCACTCCATGGCTCCATGGCTGTGCTACAGATCCTGCAAGCCGACCTCCTCCGTGAATGGGATGAGAAGGGCCGGGATCCAGCTGTGGTTACAGACTTGAGAAGTGCGACGGATCTCTCTCTCCGCGCCACTAAAATCCCAGCTCAAGCCATTGGACGAGCCATGGCCGCGTTGACTGTAACAGAGAGGCACCTCTGGTTGACGCTCAACGATTTGAGGGAAACTGAGCGAGCCACCTTCCTGAACACGCCGCTCTCCCCCACTGGTCTCTTCGGCCCAGCGGTGAACGGGATCGTTGACCGTTTTTCTGAGGTACAGAAGACCACGCAGACCATGAACCTCTTCCTGCCGCGACGCTCGAGCTCGGCTACAGGCCGCTCTCGCGAGAGACAAAGAAAAGAACAGCCTCCTGTGCGAGCCAGTGCCCAGCGTCCAGCACAGCCTCAGTCTTCGCAGCGACGTCAGGGCGGCCGCCCTAGGTCGCGCTCAGACAGCCGTCACAGACCGCCGCCCCCCAGAGGGCCCCCGCAGAAGATTACGCTGAAGTCTGAGCACGCAAAGCCCTCCTAACAAAGAGAGAGAAAAGACGCGCGTGTCCCGCTGCGGCCGGACCGCCGTCAAAGTTTATTTCCCTGTCAGTCCACTTCAAACAGGCTACTGCAGTGGTTCATTTAGCAGCCAACGAGCCGGTTTGTTCACCCTCTCGCTTGCAGACAAACGCCGTTTTCACGGCGACCCCGAGAAATCTCAAAAAGAGTATAATGTTTGGTCCGGCTCACGCCGTCAATGTTTTAAGTGT
Organism: Siphateles boraxobius; assembly: GCF_051911475.1. Classification (NCBI taxonomy): domain Eukaryota; kingdom Metazoa; phylum Chordata; class Actinopteri; order Cypriniformes; family Leuciscidae; genus Siphateles; species Siphateles boraxobius. The sequence goes on from NW_027509182.1 coordinate 12,815,695, forward strand.
AGTGAAATTGCCCACGCCCCAGTGTTCACCCCTACACACAAGCACTTCGAATCTCGTGTCACTCACAGAGCACACTCTCATAAAGCGCAGAAAAGCCACTCGAGTGTTGAATGTAAGAAATGTGTCCACAGGTCTGTGCCCACTATCTGCCCGCTCTGTTACACGATCAAAAAAGCAGGTTATGAATGTAAGTCTCGTGCCCGCCAGAGAGCGTTCACGCTTGCTAACACAAACTTCCCCCGGGCTCTGCCCGCGCGTTTAAGTGTTATCACAAAACGCAGGGCATTAATAAGACGCTCCCCATCCATTATGATCGGGGCGTCAAATACACTTGTATGTCTCGTGCCCGTGCACACGCGTTCACGCTTACAGGAAGCTTTTCCTCCCGGAGCCCTGATCGCGCGTCAAAAAGTGAAAAAAGAATGTTCCCCATCCCTTATGATTGGGACATCTCACATAAATCAGCCGTTTTCGGCTTTCAGTGAGTAGCCATTGCCCAGAACCGAGAGCGCGCGCGCGCCGCGCTTTCGGCTCCGTTTCAGTTTCACAAGCCCGCAAATGTCGGCGATCTGAACCCGGAGGCCATTTGCCCCCTAGCGGCTCACATAGCTCCGTGGGAAACTATCCCAGGGATTTCAGAATGGGTGCTGAGCACGATAAAGCAGGGCTATACACTTCAATTCATTCGTCGTACCACGCGCTTTCAAGCCCGACCCGCGTTGATAGTGAATGCCGAAGTAGCACACCTACTTCACGCAGAAATAGCAAAGCTGCTGTGCAAAGGGGCTATAGAAAAGGTACCGCCTTCTCTGAGCGAGTCAGGTTTTTACAGCCGATATTTTCTCGTACCCAAGAAGGACGGAGCCTTCAGACCTATCCTAGATCTGAGACATTTGAACAAAGTGCTTGCGAAAAGACCGTTCAAAATGCTTACGACCAGGAAAATCCTCACGCACGTTCGCCCGAGGGACTGGCTTATTTCTCTAGAACTGAAGGATGCCTATTTTTAGATTCAGATAATACCCTGTCACAGGCTGTCTCAGTCACCTGGAAAGCTTGGGTCTCACGGTCAACTGGACCAAGAGCTCATTACTGCCCAGTCAGTCAATTTCCTTTTTAGGAATAGAACTGTACTCGGTGACCATGACGGCTCGTTTATCGATACAGCGCGCGCATCGTGTTCGCCACCTAGCTGCATCTTTCCAGAAGGGCAGCTTTCTCCCTTTGAAAACGTTTCAAAGGATGTTGGGCTGTATGGCATCAGCTGATGCGGTGCTTCAGCTGGACCTACTGCGCATACGCCCGCTCCAACGCTGGTTGAATGCTCACGCGTCCCGCCGAGCCTGGGTTTCTGGAGTGACTCAAAGCCGCATAGCGGCTCTGCAGCCCTGGTTAGTAGCCGACTGGTACCAGCAGGGAGTGATGATGGGAACCATCTCTTATCGGAAAGTCATTTCGACAGACGCATCCAACTCGGGTTGGGGCGCTCTGTTCGAGGGCAGACCGGTCTTCAGCCAGTGGTCAGACCAAGAGAAGTGTTTTCACATAAACTGTCTGGAAATGATAGCGGTCGAGAACGCGCTGAAGCGCCCTCATACAGGACCGACATGTTCTTGTCCGCTCGGACAACATGTCTGTGGTATCCTATGTAAACCGTCAGGGCGGTGTCAGATCCAGAAAACTCTGCAATCTGACGGAACGCCTCCTTATTTGGTCTCAGATACACCTGCGTTCGCTAAGGGCGGAGTATGTGCCTGGCCATTTGAACAACGGCCCAGACAAACTGTCCAGGAACAATGTTCCCCCAGGGGAATGGCAGAGCGGCAGAGCGGAAGTCGACCTATTTGCGTCAAAAGACAACGCTCAATGCCCGACGTTCTTCTCGAAGGTCGAGGACGCGCTGGCCCAGGTTTGGCCCAGCCTCCCGCTATATGCTTTCCCTTCGGTCTCTCTGTTACCACAGGTGATCAAGAGAATCAGGGAAACGCGCCACTCGGTACTCCTCATAGCCCCGCGTTGGGAGAATCAGATTTGGTTCCCGGAACTAGCACGGCTGTAACTTACAGCTCCGTGGCCGATTCCGGTGAGGGCAGATCTCCTCTCTCAGGGCTCGCGGCGCAATATGGCATCCCCATCCAGAGCGCTGGTCTCTGCACGCATGGTTGATCAACGGGTACTCGTTGCCCTGCCAGAAGGAGTGATGAACACGATCACGCTGTCTAGAGCTCCTTCCACGAGAAGGCTCTACGCGTCTAAATGGTCGGTGTTCTCCGGATGGTGCACCAACAGAGGTCTGGACCCACGGACATGCGGGGTGGCGCATCTGCTCACCTTCCTACAAGAGCTGTTGGATAAGGGGAGGTCCCCATCCACGCTCAAAGTATACGTGGCGGCCGTGGCAGCGTTCGCAGAATCGACACACGGCCAGTCACTGAGAAGACATGAGATGGTCATCCGCTTCCTTAGAGGAGCTAGAAGGATGAACCCGCCGCGCCCCCCGTCGGTTCCTATGTGGGATCTTTCATTGGTCCTCGAGGCCCTGAAAGCCTTTCCATTTGAACCACTAGACTCCGTGGAATTGAAATATCTATCACTGAAAACCGTCTTTCTGACTGCACGGTCGTCAGTAAAACGTGTGGGGGACCTGCATGCGCTGTCTGTCAGCGCGTTGTGTCTTGAGTTTTGGCCGAATGACTCTAAAGTAATCCTCAGACCTAGACATGGCTATGTTCCTAAAGTGATGGGCACTCCATACATAGAGCAAGTTATTTCGCTGTCAGCTCTGACAGCATCTGACAGCGAAGGTGAGGTGAATCTCCTCTGCCCTGTCAGGGCGCTGAGATTTTACATTACGCGCTCCGCCTCCTTCAGGCGTTCAGAACAGCTCTTTGTTTCGTTTGGTGGTCTCGCCTCCTCGAAACAGAGCATGTCGAGATGGATAGTGGACGCTATAGAGGCTGCTTACGCGTCAAAGGGTCTGCAATGCCCTCTGGGCATCAGGGCTCATTCCACGAGAGGCGTGGCCTCGTCATGGGCGTGGTCCAGTGGGATCTCTATCCATGACATATGTGTAGCTGCTGGCTGGAGCTCTCCGTCTACCTTTGTCAGGTTTTATAACCTAGAAGTTCCTGTCTTGCAGGCTAAACTTTTGTCAGTTTGAAGGAGAGGTGTATTCTGCCCAGATCATCCTGCTCAGATCACTCTCACATGACTCAGCTCTCCTGGTTGAGCTGCACTAGTAGGGTATGTGCCATGTGCCTATACAGACGGCGCGCTGCTCTGTATTCCCTATGTGTGCTTATGTACAAGTAATGGCCCGTGTGGCTGGCCACCTTATTTTTTCCACTTATCGGGTTCCCCTGAAAGTTCGGGGTCTCATGGTGGGGTCTTGGCGAGCAAGGCATTGACAAAGTGTTCCTGTAGCGTAAGCTAAACTTACGCAATACGAGAGAACCTCTCGTAAGAGAACGATACTCGGTTACAAACGTAACCTCGGTTCTCTCTAGAGAGGGAACGAGTATTGCGTAACCGGCCGTGCTCGCGCCACGAGCGACTTCGCTTCAGTCAACAAAAAAACAGAGATGTCAGCCTACAGCCCCTACTTTTATACGCTAAGCCACGCCCATTCCGGCGGGCTGTGATGCTATGAAGGCGCGGGCGCCCTTCATTGGGCGTGACGTCACACCGGGCTCACTGGTAGGCTGCAGCAGTTGCCCGCAGGGCAGCCAATGAGCACGCGAGATGGCCTGCTCTAGGTCTGCTAGCTGCTGCACTGCGTTGACAATGAATACAAAATTAAGGATAATTTTTTGGCTTCAATATCTCGAGAAGATGAATCTTTCCCGTAGCGTAAGCTAAACTTACGCAATACTCGTTTCCTCTCTAGAGAGAACCGAGGTTATGTTAGTAACCGAGTATCGTTTCCTCAGATCAGGTCAATCAGATTTGATAGTTTTAGTGATGTTTGGGACATGACTCAGTTGGTCAGACTGCAAGACCAGAGAAAACCTGCTCAAACCAGTCAAGACCAGCAAACATTATGTGCTATATTTGGCAGACGTTAAAAACATAACCTGGACTTACCGATATAAATCCTCCTAATATTTGCAAGCTGAGTTTTAAACTTTTGAAAACCTCTTCAGTAATAAAACGCTGAAGAGTAATTAACAATTAGTGAACTCGTTTGGGTTGTTCCCTGAAGTGCTTCGGGGGAGATCTGAAGATGAATCGCTTGAGTTTTCACTATGATCTTCTGCAATACACCATGGTTTATATTTGCATGTGCAATTATTAATGGTTTGAAAATCTCAATGCTGTATTGCAAATTTCACTAAACGGTTGGGCAGTATTGCTCTCGGGCAATGTAATAACATTCAATCCAATTGACACATCAATAAGTGCAGATTAATAACCATCCAACAGTACGCTAATACATTATCCTCTCCTTCCAAGAACTCTTCCTTTGAATTGTCCTTTCCTGTTGCCAATAAGATATTCATGCCAAAGTGTCATTGTGGAGCCAATTGTTTTGTTCATCCAGTCTCAATATCAGCATCAAATTAGTGTCAAGATTAAAGAAGGGATTGAAACACCCCAAGGGAACCATATGTGTCAGCAATAAAACAATTGTGACATTGAACTACTGAACACTAATGATTGAACTGTGGCCATCAGTTCATTTAGACATACTCTGTGCATGATTTTAACACCCGATATAATAGAAATTATGCAAATCAGGTAACCGTGAAAACAAAAGCATTCACTGCAATTTGTGTTTCAACATTTTCCATTTTCCATTTAATTTAAAAGTCCCCATTGTGGTGAAAATCAAGCGTTTAATGTTGTTTATATGTCTATGTGGTGTATAATGTGGTCCATGTGTAAATTCATAAGTCGACAGCATTGCTGAGTATTTTCTCCTTAAAACTGCAGTGAACCAAAGACAGTCTCAAAAACACGGTTTGAAATCGCTGGTGTTTCTGACGTCACAAACTACCTTGTAACCAATCAGATCAACGTGTGATCGTCAACGAGTGGATCTCTGAGCTGAGTGAGTGAGTGGAGGCGGGGCTCATTTGCATATTCATAGAACTACGTATACTAAATGAGGCAAGGGTGTAAAGTTACATTCAAGATACTTTAAGGCATGAATAAATGTATTTAGGATTTTTCTTTTTTAAATATATCATTTTGGTGATCAAAGATGAGTTTTAAGGGATAAAAATTGACTAAACAGGGACAATAAAGTACTAGTAATTTTGTAGTGTTTTATTAGTTTTCTTAAATTAATGTTTATTTAAAATTTGATTTCAGTTATTTTGGCACATCAAGTTCAACTAAGTGCTTGGCAAATTGAATAAAATATTGTTTTATTATTGTTTCATAATTATTTTTTTTATATTGTATTTGATTTAACATTTATTTAATGGAACAAAAATGTATCACTGTTGATTCATGAAGGTACCTGCATGTGTAAACTGGTTTGAGGGGCATAAGACACAATTGTTCTTTCTTTGCACTAAAGCTTGACTTGTTTGGCTACACAGATTTGACCATAAGATGAACATCCATACTACTGTGTTTGCACTGCGGAGCCCCAGTGAGTATCTCACACATCTCATTTGTGTCTGTCAGTACAGAAACAGGCCGTGTAATCAAGCTCTGATGTAATGTAAACACAGGCTTGCAATATTGCGATTAGATGCTGAAAGCACCCCTGTAGCAATAAAGCAACTGAATCCAGGTCACAATTAAAAACAGCAACTCTACCAACTCACTGGAAGAAAGTGTAATGTAACTTACATCTTTAAGATGTAACTGATCTGGAGACCAGATGTGTAGTAACATATTCAGTCTTAAAGTCCTCCTGTGGTGAAAATCAAGCTTGTAATGTTGTTTATATGTCTATGTGGTGTTTTTTTTTTAATATGCTTTAAGACAAACCATTTGCAAATTCATAAGTCAACACCATTGCTGAGTATTTCTCCTTAAAACTGCAGTGAACAAAGACATGTTTTTGAAATCGCTGGTGTTTTTGATGCTACAAACTACCTTTTAACCAATCAGATCAACGTGTGATCGTCAACGAGTGGATCTCTGAGCTGAGTGAGTGAGTGGAGGCGGGGCTCATTTGCATATTCATAGAACCGTGTATACTAAATGAGGCAAGGGTGTAGAGCTACATTCAAGCTATTTTAAGGCATGAACAATTTTTTCAAGGAAAAAAAAAATTTTGGTGATCAAAGATGAGTTTTAAGGGACACGATTATTGACTACAGAGGGACTTTAAAGATGTCAAAACTATAATGTAGCATTCAATTATGACTGTTGTGCTGGTAAAAGTGATGAAGATTTCCATACAGAAATGTAATATATGGCATATATTGCCCTATATCAAGAGTGATTTTGCTGTGTCACATTTATGTCACATTTATGTAAATAAATAATATACTATGCATGTATATCAAAAGTCATAAATGAAATGTATATAAATAAGTATCTATATGACATATGTCAAACATGTATTACATAAATAAACATGCATATCTGTATAGGATAGATATATACAGTATGTCAATCTATAAAATGATTAAAATGTCTAATAGGCTTCATATTAATTATTTAATATTACAACATATTTAAAATATGTAGATTTGATTTATGCACATACATTACATATGTGCATGCTTATTATGCTACCACTGGCTACATGCATGACTTATTAGACACTGTTTGATATTCATGATGATATAGCACATTTATAAGACGGAACACACGGTAAGGCACAAAAACTATTACATGGGGGACAATTAAAGTGTAATTGGCTCAAACTTTAATGGAATAATTAAAGGTGTCCATGCAGTGCATTAGTTCACCTCATGCCAAGCAGCGCATTAATCTCTGAGCCTTTGCTTCTGAGCCAGACCTTCAGTTTAATAGGCTCTGTGTACTTATCTGTGCTTTACCCAAGATGCATCTGCATGAGTAGTTTCATCTACACGGCATAATGCAACACAACAGCTTATTTTACTGGATATCCAGAGACTAATCTGGTAAAATTAAGGCTATTATTATAACATTACTGACCCAGGTTTTGTGAGATTCATCTTATAGATGATGCTATAGTAGAAATAATGTAGGCTAAAACGGATATGGCCATCTATTCTGTAAGACTGCGCTCTGTTTAGGTTGTAAGCTATTACAGTTTTTTACAGTCGCTAGGACACATTTCTCAATACTTTGGTCACTTTTTCAAAACTCTTCACACAGTGAGCACAACAGAAGTACATGTGGGCTAAACTGTTGATCATTTATCATTGCTTTGGCACAAAATGCATTCAATGACTACATCTTTCAAATTACATTAATTATTTTCTCACTTCGACACAACAACCCACCAAAACTCTCTGTACTTACAGGCCAATTTGCACATGCTTACATACTGTTTTCAAAACTGTTAAATTTATTTTAAAAACAATAACATAATACAAAACTGAATATGACAGCAATTTGCTACATTTCTACAGTAATATTGTAATGAAATATATTTCGAATTTAAAAATGAAATGCTATAAAAACAATTGGACAATTGGACCAACCACAGTATCTGTATCGGTGAAGGGTGTAATTAGTCTGTGCAAAAAAACAAAAAAAAACAAAGACAAAATATATTTCTGATTCATTCCAGTAACACATATTGCAGTGAATTCTAAACAGTAGAGAGGTGTGCTTGTTTTACAGAAGAAAACATTGTATAATGCTACCTGTTGTTAGTGTTTTTTTAGGTCATTGTTTTGTGGGTGACAAAGTGTGTTTGTTGCTGTCAACCTTTGCTAGTGTGATTTTACTGCAGGATGCTCTTAGCTGAAATATGGATTTTATTGGGAGTTAATTCTTTATTTATTACATTCGTGAACTATCTAAAAATTCAATTGGGCTAAAAGTCTGTGTAAGGCTAGACCTTAAGAAAGGTCATTTAAGAACATCCAAACTGATAGAGCTTCCATTCACTCCAGGCAGGTCAGGTCAACCATCGCCTTATCTCTGGGTCCTGTATCCTTAAATAACAGATGCCACAGCATGCTCTAGTAATGCTGGTCCAGGGTCATGTGCACCAGACACAGATCGGATCCGTTTTTAAGTGGCATTCACAAAATGTAAAAAACATCTAGAATGGAACAGAGCACAAGGGTTGAGATGCATTTTAACTTGACATTTCATCTTAAAAGCGTAACACTCATGGAGTGGTATGCTGAAAGAAATAGAAAAACGGGTCAAATGTGTTTTGGTGAATAGAATAGCTTGTGTGTGTGCGTGTGCGTGTGCGTGTGTGTGTGTGTGTGTTTGTGTGTGTATTTGTGTGTGTGTGTGTGTGTGTGTGTGTGTGTGTGTGTGTGTGTGTGTGTGTGTGTGTGTGTGTGTGTGTGTGTGTGTTTGGTGTGGCCAGACCTATTTCCTGTCATACTTGCGCCACGTCAACCGAGTGATGACAGACATGACAAAAGACTCATCAGCGGGAATGAAGTGACCTGTGCAGACTCTTCTGTGACTGACAGCGTCCTTGTCTTCATTTGACAACATGTAAAAGAATATTGCTTGGGATAAAGAGAGATAATGCCACTGTTTATGACAGATTGAAGGCTATTAGCAGCCATATTTTACTGGAAAACTACTTGTCCTCTGAGTGAACTCCAATTCATGTTATTATTTCCACAAGTACAGCATAACTATTGTTTGTAAATCAATATCCACCGTTGTTTCATCTGAGCAGCTTTTGTCTATGATTTCCATTGTTACCGGCGGATGTACAGGTACTAATACACAATCACACAGTTTTCACAAGCGGTTCCCCAGACATGTCATTCTCTCAGTGAGATGAGGTAATTAGGGGCCAAGCACCAAAGGTGCGGAGGCACCTATTGTAATCGTTGGCGTTCTTATTATTATTATTCTTCCGCTCTTGGAGTCTATGGCAGCCCATAGAACCGATCGCGGGAAAGTTGTTTTGGTTTGACATTCTGATAGAGGACAGTCCCAACATTAAATACACCAATTTTGGTGTTTCTAAGTCATTCCCTCTAGCGCCACCACCTGTCCAAAATTTCACTTTTATTTTGCTAATAACTTCTGAACCGTAAGGCCAATCAACAAAATTCTTCGTTTTCCTTTGATTCCTAAGCTTGTGACGATTCGATTGCACCCCATGAGGTCATTTTCCGTCATAAAAATCGATTTCGTAACTGCGCCACCTATAGGTCAAAAGTGATAAATCATTAAATCATCTTATAAGTTACTTTATATATGATTTTTCAGCCATTTTCCCAAAATCCTCTTAAAATGTCTTTAACTGCTCCTTGCTGCAGTTGGTCTGAAACTCCCAGCCATGTTGGCATGTCTCGTCGTCTTATTTTGCGCTTGGCCCCGTAATGGCTGCTTGCAGCTATATTTATGTTTGGTATCCTCTCTCAGGAAGTTTTGTTTAATACATGTCACTATCAGTGTGGCTTTCATCTGTGACAGTTATTAGTTAGGAATATGTGTTAATAACTATTTAAGTCTATCTCTAAATGTGACCTGTTGTAAGCCCAAGGGGCTTCATATAACCCATCATCATCATCATCATCATCATCATCATCATCATCATCATCATAAAGAGAGATAACGCACGGATTGTTTGGTTATTGCTTTTTAAATATTGCATTCTATCAAATTTCTGCGTGAACAAACAAAAGCAAAAATATAAATGTTCTTACACTGCAACATATGGAGGGTGAGTCAAGTTGCAATGATTCAATTTGATTTCATCAGTAGAAAGGTTTATATAACACGTATATATTTCTATTCCCGCACAATTAATCATTTTCAAATATAAGAGATTTTTATCTGCAAAACTCGAAGGTATGGTGTTATGGGTGTTTGCTATGGTGTTGCTATATGGTGGCCAAGTTAAGTGCTTTTTAACAAGTATTTTTAGGCTGTTCTGGGTGATTGCTAGGGTGTTGCTATGGAGTTGGTAAGGTTGATGGGTGTTTTTTTACACATTGCTGTGTGGTTGGAAAGTAGGTTTTTTATGTTGAAATATTGTTTTAAACCAGTTCATTGTTGTTTATTGTTTATTGACTACTATTAGCGTGCCATTCATGGGTTTATCTTCACCATCAAAAGTGTAAACATTGAGAGTTTGGGGCGTGGCCACTGTAGCAGGCTGAGAGTTTGGGGCGTGGCTCCTGTAGCAAAGGGATAGTTTGGGGTGTGGCTACTCTAGCACACTGAGAGTTTGGGGTGTGGCTACTATAACAAAGGGATAGCTTGGGGTGTGGCTACTATAGCAGAGTGATAGTTTGGGGTGTGGCTACTATAGCAGAGTGATAGTTTGGGGTGTGGCTACTGTAGCAGAGTGATAGTTTGGGGCGTGGCTACTATAGCAGAGTGATAGTTTGGGGTGTGGCAACTCTAGCACACTGAGAGTTTGGGGTGTGGCTACTATAACAGAGGGATAGTTTGGGGTGTGGCTACTATAGCAGAGTGATAGTTTGGGGTGTGGCTACTATAGCAAAGGGAGAGTTTGGGGTGTGGCTACTATAGCAGAGGGATAATTTGGGGTGTGGCTACTATAACAGAGTGATAGTTTGGGGTGTGGCTACCATAGCATAGGGAGAGTTTGGGGTGTGGATACTATAGCAGAGTGATAGTTTGGGGCATGGCTACTATAGCAGAGGGAGAGTTTGGGGTGTGGCTACTACAGCAGAGTGATAGTTTGGGGCGTGGCTACTATAGCAGAGGGAGAGTTTGGGGTGTGGCTACTATAGCAGAGGGAGAGTTTGGGGTGTGGCTACTATAGCAGAGTGATAGTTTGGGGCGTGGCTACTATAGCAGAGGGAGAGTTTGGGGTGTGGCTACTCTAGCACACTGAGAGTTTGGGGTGTGGCTACTATAGCAGAGTGATAGTTTGGGGCGTGGCTACTATAGCAGAGGGAGAGTTTGGGGTGTGGATACTATAGCAGAGTGATAGTTTGGGGCGTGGCTACTATAGCAGAGGGAGAGTTTGGGGTGTGGCTACTATAGCAGAGGGAGAGTTTGGGGTGTGGCTACTATAGCAGAGTGATAGTTTGGGGCGTGGCTACTATAGCAGAGGGAGAGTTTGGGGTGTGGCTACTCTAGCACACTGAGAGTTTGGGGTGTGGCTACTATAACAGAGGGATAGTTTGGGGTGTGGCTACAATAGCAGATGGAGAGTTTGGGGCGTGGCTACTATAGCAAAGGGAGAGTTTGGGGCGTGGCTACTATAGCAGAGGGAGAGCTTGGGGTGTGGCTACTATAGCAGAGGGATAGTTTGGGGTGTGGCTACTCTAGCACACTGAGAGTTTGGGATGTGGCTACTATAACAGAGGAATAGTTTGGGGTGTGGCTACTATAGCAGAGGGATAGTTTGGGGTGTGGCTACTTTCAAAGAGACTAGCTTTCAAAGAGTACAGACGCGTATCAATATGCTGTGGCTGGATGGGTTACAAACATAAAAGTGCGGCACCTGGCCACCAAGGATTTATATTTAATCATGGGAAATGTTGGTATTATAAAAATAAATAAAATTTATGATTTTGGTGGTAGTTTGCTCTGACTAGGTAGCGAGTTGTTAGCTAAGTGGCTCAGCTGGTAGCTTGCTAGCTGTTAGCCACGGCTCACGGCTAGCTGTCATTAATCTGGATTAGGCCTGTCGTGATAGTCAATAAATCAATTAATCGCACGATAAAAAAATGAGCTTGATAATATTGGATGACAACCCTGTTTAAGACATAACTGACATATTTTACGCGAATACTCTCCAAAACGGACATTTAAACATAATGTTGTGTGTATTTGTCCATTCAGACACGAAACAGAGCTCAATTCATTACTCGCGCGCTGAATAGGAGTCTACGGCTGCACGCTTCGGCTCGGGTGTGTGCGCACAGAAAGATGAAACATGATACAATATTAGACATTCATACAATATGAGACATTTATTCTATCCTTTTCTTTTGGTATAGAATAAAATACCATTTCGGGGTTCCTCTTTCGGCTGTTGTTGCAGCTCCTGCACAACATATTGCAGGCAGTACTGAGACCGCCGGTCGTCAAGATGGCGGCGCAAAGCTACAGTGACGTCATGTGAACCGAACGATAGCAGAGTGATAGTTTGGGGTGTGGCTACTATAGCAGAGTGATAGTTTGGGGCGTGGCTACTATAGCGGAGGGAGAGTTTGGGGTGTGGCTACTATAGCAGAGTGATAGTTTGGGGTGTGGCTACTATAGCAGACTGATAGTTTGGGGCGTGGCTACTATAGAAGAGGGAGAGTTTGGGGTGTGGCTACTATAGCAGAGTGATAGTTTGGGGCGTGGCTACTATAGCAGAGGGAGAGTTTGGGGCGTGACTACTATAGCAGAGGGAGAGTTTGGGGCGTGGCTACTATAGCAGAGGGAGAGTTTGGGGCGTGACTACTATAGCAGAGGGATAGTTTGGGGTGTGGCTACTCTAGCACACTGAGAGTTTGGGGTGTGGCTACTATAACAGAGGAATAGTTTGGGGTGTGGCTACTTTAGCAGACGGATAGTTTGGGGTGTGGCTACTATAGCTGAGGGAGAGTTTGGGGTGTGGCTACTATAGCAGAGGGTGAGTTTGGGGTGTGGCTACTATAGCAGAGAGATAGTTTGGGGCGTGGCTACTGTGGCAGACGGAGAGTTTGGGGAGTGGCTACTGTAGCAGACGGAGAGATAGGGGTGTGGCTACTGTAGCAGAGGGAGAGTTTGGGGTGTGGCTACTGTAGCAGGCTCAGAGTTTGGGGTGTGGCTACTGTAACAGGCTGAGAGTTTGGGGCGTGGCTACTGTAGCAGACGGAGAGATTGGGGATGTTTCTACTGTAGCAAAGGGAGAGTTTGGGGAGTGGCTACTGTAGCAGACGGAGAGAGTGGGGATGTGTCTACTGTAGCAGAGGGAGAGTTTGAGGTGTGGCTACTGTAACAGGCTGAGAGTTTGGGGCGTGGCTACTGTAGCAAACGGAGATATTGGGGATGTGTCTACTGTAGCAGAGGGAGAGTTTGGGGTGTGGCTACTGTAACAGGCTGAGAGTTTGGGGTGTGGCTACTGTAGCAGGCTAAGAGTTTGGGGAGTGGCTACTGTAGCAGACGGAGAGTTTGGGGATGTGTCTACTGTAGCAGAGGGAGAGTTTGGGGAGTGGCTACTGTAGCAGACAGAGAGATTGGGGATGTGTCTACTGTAGCAGAGGGAGAGTTTGGGGTGTGGCTACTGTAGCAGGCTGAGAGTTTGGGGTGTGGCTACTGTAACAGGCTGAGAGTTTGGGGCGTGGCTACTGTAGCAGAGGGAGAGATTGGGGTGTGGCTACTGTAGCAGGCTGAGAGTTTGGGGCGTGGCTACTGTAACAGGCTGAGAGTTTGTGGCGTGGCTACTGTAACAGGCTGAGAGTTTGGGGCGTGGCTACTGTAGCAGACAGAGTTTGGGGTGTGTCTACTGTAGCAGGCTCTGTGTTTTTTGTTGTGTAGCAACTGTAGCAGACAGAGTTTGGGATTTGGCTACTGTAGCAGGCTGAGTGTTTGGGGCGTGGCTACTGTAGCAGACAGAGTTTGGGGTGTGGCTACTGTAGCAGGCTGAGTGTTTGGGGTGTGGCTACTGTAGCAGGCTGAGTGTTTAGGGTGTGGCTACTGTAGCAGGCTGAGCTTGCGTTGTGGCTACTGTAACAGGAGGAGCCAGGTGTTGTTTAGCCGCTGTGGGACCATGACTGGTGCGATACATGGGAAAAGACATTCAGCTTCTGTTTCAGAAGTGGAAGCCATAATTAACTGCTTTTAGACCGTCACAGTTTAGACAGGTAATGAACAGATCAAAGCGGACGTGACATTGTGATGCAACAACCTTACATTTCTTTACTGTCACTTCTTATCAATGTAATGATTTTTTTTTTTCTGATTACAAGTATTAATGCTAACTCTATTTAAATTGTTACTGACCACAAACTTTTGACAGGTAGGGAAATTTTAAACCATTTTTATCTTATACCAGGGGGAAATCAAACCGCTTACAAAAGCGTAAGCATCTCCTCAACAAGACATATGATTTGAGGAATCTTTGAACACGTAAGACTACGTTTTAGATAAAAATTTGCATGAGCAATAGTAATAGTGATGGCTGCCTTAGCAAACACCACTAAGTGTCATATGAGGACAGAGTCATTAATAATGTATAGGGTACATTCAGGCGGGTGTTTGAGTAAGGGGTCGCTGGTTCTCTATCTGTATTCCAGACATGCAGTGCACCAAATGAAGCCCTGAGCTAGAAGGTAAAACCCAGTGTGAAAAAAACTGACAGAGGGAGACCACCTCCAGTGGGACACCTGATTCTATAGCCGCCGGTTTGATAAACAGCACACGAGGATGAAAAGACGAGTCAATGGTGGTCTGTTAGTGCCCTGAAGGCAGTTCCCAGAAACAGACACAACATTTCACATGCAGCGAGAGTATTCACTCTAAATGATTATGCAAAGGCAAGGGGATGCGCGGAGCATGCAGATTCAGCGCTGTGACCTGCTGGGTCCGGTCAGGCAGGAGATCTCTGGGCTGTGATGGGTGTGCAGGAGCTAATGAGCAACAGATGTAAACAACAGCTTCTGCACTATTTTTGTGCTCTATAAAATGGGATAGGAGATCTTTAATAAAGCTAAGTTAAAACAAGACGGATGCCTATAAGCAAATGTATTACAGATCCCTTTGAGTTCAGCGGGCCATGCATTAAAATGCTCAATGTTCAACTGAAAAAAATTTAATTGGTGCTTGTCAATGCAAAACATGCCACAGGGCTGTGGGTGGTTGCCAGGGTGTTGCTATGTGGTTAACACAGAGGTTGCTAGTTAGTTTCTCACTGGTCCAAGGCAAAATAGGCAAATGCCAAATATTCTGTGGCTGGATTACCGAAAATCTTCTTAAAGTAACCGTAAATTCTAAAAGTATTTCAGTGTTTATTATATATCATACTAAGGGGCTGTCGAATGCTTGAATCTGACTGGTTGACAAACGTTCTAAGGGAAACGCATAGCGAAAGTAGTTCCAGGCAGACAGGACCGCATTACAATTCAATATCACTTTGTCATTTCAGAGGACTTTACAGTTTACAGAACCAAAACCCACAACAACACTGACCGGGCAAATAAATATAGTAAACAATAGGATAACACCACAAATTATTGCCACGTTTTATTGTGTGTGTGTGTGTGTGTGTGTGTGTGTGTGTGTGTGTGTGTGTGTGTGTGTGTGTGTGTGAACAGTTGAAGAGTTGCTACTAAGCAAAACGTTATGTTATAAATCATGATGCATTATCATTGTTTAAATTATCAGTCATTAGTGTCAGTATGCTTGATGTGTCATCATGATATTCATGATATTTCAGTCATTCTGCAATTACATGAAATATTATGCAGATTGCTCTCAAGATGTGTATGATCAAGACATTGTAGAAACTCGTTGGATCCACATATTTCCAGAGTGCAATCTGAACACCTTGTTTAACTTGCTTATTTCTTCTCCCAGTAAACATCTCTGTAATCTCTCTACACCTGTGTGTACACACTGTGTGACTTCAAACTCATTATCTGAGTGTAACGCGGTGAGACTGTAACCTATAGAGCGATCATTATCCTGGCATGCTAGTGTTCTGGCACGTATGCTAATTTAACGAGAACCACCCTCTGTTATTTCCTCATTTAAATATGCCTAACACAAAATCTGCTAGCGTTAACACATTCCTTTTGCAATGCTACGTGTGATAACTTTAAACCCAGCTTGTAGACGCTGATAAAGCTATCAACATATTTGTGTTTCAACTGCATGCTCAGTGAGATTGAGAGATAATAATTCCATTAAGAAAATGCTTCCATTTAGATAAGAATATTGCCATATCAATACAAAAGAGGATGAAGATTTTCACCAGATCCGAAGTGAAAGTGTAACAGTCTATAAATGCACGCAGAATGCCGACACCTCCTCCTAATTAATGGGTTTGGCTATCGTAGCATTTCCAGTCAAGACAAACCTTATTAGAGACACTCTAGAGAAAAATGTGCTTCCATCTTACAGTTGTTGCAACAGGGACCTTTTGTGCTTCAGCGAGGTCCATGAAGAAAGGATTTGCTGAATCTGCTGTGGAAGAACTTGACTGGCCTTATGCTTTTGTGTCTGAATGGGAGCAAATCCCCGTAGCCATGCTTCAACAAAGCCAGAAGGGTGGAAGCTGTGTGTGTGTGTGTGTGTGTGTGTGTGTGTGTGTGTGTGTGTGTGTGTGTGTGTGTGTGTGTGTGTGTGTGTGTGTGTGTGTGTGTGTGTGTGTGTGTGTGTGTGTGTTTGTTTTATTTCTATATCACTGAACATAAGCATATCACTGGCCTTTCTTGAAGCATTAATTTCAACACATTCTCACTCCAAGGCCATCGGATACTGAAAGGATACTGCATGTGGACGCTGACAATAAACACTTTGAAGTGATGTGTTTGTTTCAGGTGTGTTCCAACTGTTCCAAAGCCAAACGATTGCTTGGTGTGATGAACATAATACATTTGAATATATATTGAGTGATTATTTTCCATAATGCATGATCTATCTATCTATCTATCTATCTATCTATCTATCTATCTATCTATCTATCTATCTATCTATCTATCTATCTATCTATCTATCTATCTATCTATCTATCTATCCATCCATCCATCCATCCATCCATCCATCCATCCATCCATCCATCCATCCATCCATCCATCCATCCATCCATCCACCTATCAATCCAACTATCCATCCATCCATCGATCCATCCATCTATCCATCCATCTATCTATCCATCCATCCATCCATCCATCCATCCATCCATCCATCCATCCATCCATCCATCCATCCATCCATCCATCCATCCATCTATCCATCTATCTATTAATATATCCATCTATCTATCTGTCTGTCTCTGTCTGTCTGTCTGAAAGACAGCATGGCTTTATAATCGCAGTGGAGTGAGAACAGGCTGTTCATTTACTCGAAAAGTTCATCTATCATTAATACTGTTAATGTGCATTTCTCTAATCTGTTTTTCTCTAATCTAACAATGGAATGCAATATTCTTTATATTGGTACAACTGAAAGAGTGCATCAGTAATCTACATCTACTTTATAAATATAAAACTAAAGATGTTTTCTCCCGAAAATGTTCATGCAGTACTCTCATTCACAGTACGCTCATTCACATGACTATTAAAGGTAACGGTGCTTGTATGGTCTCATAAATTGGCCTTTATTAGCTGTTCACTGGAGTAACAAACATCTGTGCGTGATTCACTCTGTGCTACACAGAAATCAATAAAGCATATGAAAGCTGAAGTCTCTCATTCTTTCATGACCGCCCTTTAACCCGAATGCTTCATAAAACGAGCTGATCAAAGAAAACCTGAAGCAGATTTGTAGCTTTTACGCAGCGCACTGCTTTTAGTGTGTGCTTTACTAATAATGCTGGAGCCGCTGTCAGAGAAACAATGACCACGATGAGCCCTGAATATAAAACATTTACACAACACTGAGAATATCATGAGAAAATATAGATCAAAGATATTCAAGAACAGTGACTTCCTTTCAAATATTCACAGTAAAAGGATCATGTAAGGCTGAAGAAGGACTTGCACTTGAGCACAGCAGAGTTCACTAGAAAGGCTACAAAAGCCAATCTCATTAGATAGCATTAGTGTGCCTCTTTATTTGCCCATTTATAGCATTTTATGTTATTTTTGTTGTGCTTTATAATGCCTTTGATTTGCACTGCCCATTTGTAGCACCATGGGCCTTAGGGAGACATTATTTTATTCTTCTGTACACTTGGATAACTGCTGATAAGAAAGCTATCGTTTTGACTTTAAACTGTGACCTAAAGTCTGTTGGACTATAAGCGTGTCCTAACTAAGCTGCATGATATATCATTTTAGCATCGATATAGGATGTGTGTATGTGTGTGATATTCACGATAGTCACATCACAGGATGTGCGCTGCCAAGTATAGGGATCATTGATCTGTAAAGACCAGGCACCACGCTTCGAAACTCACATGATTCTCGGATTAACTGCAAAGTTTAACCATCATAGAGCAAACGTTTATCATTTTCATGTTTTAGGTCCAGTCAGTTTAAACTGACATGCGTTTAAACCCGCGAAAAATGAACTCGGTCCTTTTTCTCATTTATTTGTGCTTGAACGAACACATACACACACAATTATTTAAAAAATGCCCTTCTCAACGAGTGTCCCTGTAAACAGAGTCGCTTATGACTTACGTGAAAACATAGATGCTGAAAAAAAGAAAACAGATGCGTATTAATATTTTGGATCCATGCATTCGGTCTTAAAGTGATAGCAGCCTAATATTGCTACTGTCTGTGTCATTAATGTTATCAAACTACAAAATACAAAGAGAAAATCACTTTTTTAGCTGTCCCAAATGACTTTCTATACACTATGAAACTCCTTTCAAAAACATTTAAACGACCTTAACGACCCCAAACTTTGGAATGGTAGTGCAGGTGTGTTTGAGATTTTGTATAATTTTCTTATATAGAAGAGATGTTAAGTGGAAAAGATGGGGCAAAATGAACAAGCAACTGTAACTGTTTGCATGACATTAACAACAGAAAAATACAAGTGTGTCAGTATTGATGGCTGTAAACATGTACTGACCATCAGTTTTGATAAATACTCAACTGCAACACCACAACCTAAATCATCCACCCCAGTCATCTTTCATCTTCAGAACGAGGGGATCAAACCTGAGATAACAAACAAGTGAGCGTGAACAGAGGATGAGCGACAGCTCACTGGAGAAGTGCACTGCTCGACGCCTTCAATCTGTCACTTCCTTGACAGAATTACAGTTAATGATGCTCATTGAAAATGCCAGCGCACCGCTGTCCGCTCACACACACCGACAGATACACCTTGTTTTCTCATGTAGAGGAAAACACACTTCTCTCTACGGCTGCTCATTTGTAGCTGCTCCAGTTCTGTCCTCCTGCGTCTGAATGATATCAGTCTCTCAGAACAAAGTGTAAATGTCATTGACTATGGAAACGGATTGAGGATGGATGTGCAGGTGTGTGTGTATGCGTGTGTTATGTCTTCTGGAAAACACACTCCACTGGAGATGATGTGTCTTACAGCTGATGCTTATTGTTGTTTGTGGACTAGTTTTGCGCCTGACTGAAGTTCAATGTCTACAGCAACTTCTACAATGCATAACGTACTGAAAATGTGTTCTTACAATAATTGTTAATGTCTCAAAATGTAGATATTATACCTGTTTATATCAACTGTGAGAAAAAAAGTCTGAACTGCAGGATATAAACTCTATAAAATAAGTCAGTGTTGTGAGATTTTTATAACTCAGATTTGTGAGTTTATATCGCACAATTTTGGCTTGTTTTCTCTGAATTGTGAAAACATGGTCCACACTGTGAAATATAAACTCACAGATGTTAGTTATAAAGTCAGATTTGTAGAATAAAAACTCTCAGTAACTTTGTATCTCACAATTCTGTCCCACTTTATATTAAGTGGCTTTAAGTACTATGTACTTCCATTGAAATTAATAATTTGATACAACGGACGTATTGTGTACATAAATTGTTTTACATGTACTTATATTTTGAAAATACCTGCATGTAATTACAGCTGTAATAAATGTATGTAATTACATTTGTAATTACACTGTTGCCATTCCCTTACACCTTAATCCTTAATAACCTTAAACCGACCCATACCACCACACCTGACCCTAACCTTACCCGTATCACACACACCTGACCCTAACCTTACCCGTATCACACACACCTTACCCTAACCTTACCCGTATCACACACCTGTCCCTAACCTTACCCGTATCACACACACCTGACCCTAACCTTACCCGTATCACACACACCTGACCCTAACCTTACCCGTATCACACACACCTGACCCTAACCTTACCCGTATCACACACACCTGACCCTAGCCTTACCCGTATCACACACACCTGACCCTAACCTTACCCGTATCACACACACCTGACCCTAACCTTACCCGTATCACACACACCTGACCCTAACCTTACCCGTATCACACACACCTGACCCTAACATTACCCGTATCACACACACCTGACCCTAACCTTACCCGCATCACACACACCGGACCCTAACCTTACCCGTACCACACACACCTGACCCTAACCTTACCCGTATCACACACACCTGACCCTAACCTTACCCGTATCACACACACCTGACCCTAACCTTACCCGTATCACACACACCTGACCCTAGCCTTACCCGTATCACACACACCTGACCCTAACCTTACCCGTATCACACACACCTGACCCTAACCTTACCCGTATCACACACACCTGACCCTAACCTTACCCGTATCACACACACCTGACCCTAACATTACCTGTATCACACACACCTGACCCTAACCTTACCCGCATCACACACACCGGACCCTAACCTTACCCGTACCACACACACCTGACCCTAACAACCTGACCCTGCTGGAAACAAGCTTCCTTATAATACCATTGATTCAGCATGTTGAATACAAACAGTCACTGGAGAGTGTGAAATAACCTGCTTCTTCCATGGCTCTCTGTGGGATCTCTACAAATATATCAATGTTATTCATTTAGCTACTTAAACTATTGCAACATTACCAGCTCACAGCTGAGAAATGTAATTCTGCTTTACAGTATCAAAGCTCTTTTTATTGATGCAGACAGTAGCAGGGCAGCGCTGATGACAAGCCTCTGTTTGTGTGAGTCTTTCTCTGTTGGAGAGCGAGATTGGAAATCAAATTGTCATTTATATCCTATTGTATATTGTCTTTGAATTTCCCTGCTTCTTTTGCTGTGCGGCTTTTAAAATAACTGAAATCGAACTGATTTGGAGCTGTGCATTTCTACAAAATTACCCTCAGAACTCATAATGTGTTGCATTATTAATGTAATAAATGTTCATAATGTAAAAAATTAAATAAAAGTGTAATGTAAATGTAAACATTGAGTTCCATTTAGTAACGTATTCTTACATTATGAAAAATGTATTACATTATAAACTCACCAAGAGCAAAACATATTTAATGTTGAAGTACCTAATAAATGCACAATATATAAATATCCATGAATTTAATATTATTAATGTTATTGGTATTGTTGTTTTTATTAGTGGTAGTAATATTATTGTGCATTCCTTCGGTAACGCTTTACAATAAGGTTACATTTGTTTACGTTAATCAACTATATTTGTTACAAAAACAAAAAAAACTAACAATGAAAATATATATCAATATTAGTTCATGTTTAGTTCAACATTCACTAGTACATTATTCAAATTAAAAGGTGAATCTGTTAATATTATTTAATGGAATTATTTAAAATTGGCTGTTCAAGTCATTTGAACTATTTTTGTAGTTTATTAAGCAGAGTTAAACAATTGTGTTGAATCTTGTGTAACTTAAAAAGTGAAATTGAAATCTAATACGTCAGCACAAAATCTCTCACAAGTCTTCAGTTTGGTTGAGATCTGTTGACTGAAAAGGTCATAACATATGATTCATATCATCATATCATTATATCATCATATCATCATATCATCATATCATTATATCATCATATCATCATATCATCATATCATCATATCATCAGACCCTCTGCCCGGTGGATGGAGACTTTCATTAATTTGAGCCAGTGAATTTCAAAGAGTGTCTTGAACTTATTAGTGTTGACAGCGTATGGCCTTCACAACTGGAAGAAAAGAGAAAATGTTCTCAGACTGAGGAGAGATGATAATGTGTATTATTGTGCCATGTAGAAATTGTGGTTTGTTTCTGATGCAATAAACCTTCAGCTATGTTTATTCTCTCTCTCTCTCTCTCTCTCTCTCTCTCTCTCTCTCTCTCTCTCTCTCTCTCTCTCTCTCTCTCTCTCTCTCTCTCTCTCTCCCTCTCTCTCTCTCTCTCTCTCTCACTCTCTCTCTCTCTCTCTCTCTCTCTCTCTCACTCTCTCTCTCTCTCTCTCTCTCTCTCTCTCTCCTCTCTCTCTCTCTCTCTCTCTCTCTCTCTCTCTCTCTCTCTCTCTCTCTCTCCCTCTCTCTCCCTCTCTCCCTCTCTCCCTCTCTCACTCTCTCTCTCTCCCTCTCTCTCTCTCTCCCTCTCTCTCTCTCTGTGCGTGTGCGCATGTGCGGGCGTCTGAGGAGTGTGTGAGCGTCTGAGCGAGTTGCGGCGTGTTTGAGTGAGTTGTTAGTTTTTTTCCTTTTCTCTTTATTTTGTTTAGATATTTTGGTTTAGTGTTCATTCAATTGTCGCCGGGTTTTTTCACCTAAGGGTGGAAAATGGGGACAAATTCAGATGGCTGTGTTACTTTAACCGCTCAACATGGGTGCAAATGTCTACCTGATGAGTCCATAACAGTTGAGGATTGTCTAGTTGCGATCAGCAGCGAAATTGGTGCTTGTAACATTGTGTCCGCATCAAGGATGAACAAGGCTGTTGTTGTCTTTTTGAAAGAAGTCTCTTTGGTTCAGCATCTAGTTGAATATGGTTTATCCGTTAGAGATACTTTTTTATCAGTTTTGCCGTTGTCGAGTCCTTCCAAGAAGGTTATCCTTTCGAATGTCCCCCCATTCATTTCTAAAGATTCACTCGAGCGTTTGTTAGGACGCTATGGTAAACTAGTGGGGCCGATTAAAATGATCCCTTTAGGATTAAAAAATCCAGAACTCAAACATGTGATGTCATTTAGACGTCAGACTTTCATGATTCTGAATTCTGAATTTAAATCCTTGAATACGTCAGCTAAAACCACTGTGCTGGGTAAAGATTATACCATTTATATCAGTACTGAATCAATGAGGTGTTTTACTTGTGGGAAGTACGGTCATACAAAACTGGTATGTTCAATGAATGATGAGGCTAACATTAATGTGAATGAGCTTAATCATTCTACGGAACATTTGCCTTCTGCTCCAGTAAATAATGAAGGTGCCAGCAGTGACAGAATTGATCAGGTAATTGAAGCGCCTTCTCTCTCTGAAGATGGAGAAAGTGCTAACGAGCCTATAACGAACGAGCACGTTGACGATTTGACACATTCTTCCGTGAATACCGTTGTAAGGGTAAATGACAGCACAGTGCGGGCTGAAGTAGAGCGCGCTGACGCAGATATCGCCGGCGAAATCGGTGAACCGGAGCGGCCAGTAGAGCCGGCTGAGCTCGTGATGCCTGGCGGAGAGTTGGTCGATTCGCAGGCATCAGGATTTAGCCTGTCTCAGGGTGATACTGGTGTGTTGATAGAAGGAAGTGAGATGGATTCTGATAGTGACACTTCTGATATAGCAGAAAATCTTACTATTGCAAATTCTCAGGGAGGGTCTGCAGAGAATGGTCACATTTTTAAATTAAAGCATCCTTATTATACTGTTGGTCAAATTAATAATTTTTTGGACAATACCTTTAACCAGCGAAAACCAAAACTTGAGAAATACTTCCCAGATTTACAGCTCTTCGTTGATTCATGTATGATGGCAATGAGAAAGGCAACACTGGAGGAGCTCGATCAGCCTAAACGCTACAGGCTCAAAAAATACCTGAGCATTGTTAAAAAAAAGATTAAAAGCTCGGTTCAAAGACTATAGGGGTCATGATTGTCAGTTTATTATTTTGGGTTTCTGGATACCTTAACATTATCTTTTCCATGGCATCCATAAATATTGGATCTTTTAACATCAATGGATGTCGGGACACAACAAAGAGACTTGCTCTGTTTAATTATTTGCAACTTAAAAAGGCAGACATTATTATGCTTCAAGAGACTCATTCTGACTTACAGAATCAGACACAGTGGAATTGTGATTGGAAGGGAAATATTTTAATGAGCCACGGGACTAATCTTAGTGCTGGTGTTGCTATACTTTTTTCTCCATGTGTCTTTAATCAACCAGTTATGTTTGAGATAATACCTGGTCGACTTTTAAGAGCAGATATTATGGTTGGACAAATAGGGTTTTCTTTTTTTAATGTATATGCTCCAAATGTTGGACAAGAGCGTAAGATATTTTTTGAAAAGTTGTCAGATGCCTTGTCACAGTGCCCACAGGATAATGTTGTGGTAGTTGGAGGTGATTTTAACTGCACTATAAACCCCGATTTAGATAGGAATCACGATGAACCTCACTCAAGTTCTGCAGAAGTTTTAAAAAATGTTATTGGTTATCATGATCTTGTTGATATATGGAGAGATAGTTTTCCTGGGGTTAAACAGTATACCTGGTTAAAAGTTAACTCAAATTCTTTGTCTGGAGCGAGACTTGACCGATTTTACGTTGCAAAGAGTAATAGTGGTAGGTTTTATAACAGCCTAATAGTACCATCTTTTCTATCTGACCATCATTATATCTCCGTGGCTGTTTCTGTCCTGTCTTCTAAAACTCACAAATCACACTGGCACTTTAACAACAGATTATTACAGGATCACTCTTTTATTCACTCTTTTGGCTTTTTTTGGCAATCTTGGAGAGAGGAGAGATGTAGTTTTCCTTTATTAAGTCAGTGGTGGGACATAGGCAAAGTGCATATTAAGTTGTTTTGCCAACAATATACTGCCCATAACACCAGAACTCTCAGAGAAAAAATGAGATCTCTTGAAGAAGACATTCTGAGACAAAGTGACCATGGTGACTCTGCTGATTCCATTGAGAGGAATAAATTCCTTCTAAAGACTTTGTTGGAGGAGCAAGGAAAAGCAGCTCTCTTAAGGACCAGATATTCTCAATTAAATGAAATGGACACTCCCTGCATTCTTCTTTGGTCTGGAAAAAAAACCAAGAGAACATAAGTACTTCCATAAACTGAATTTACCACAGGGTGGTGTGACAACTGACCAGCAGGAAATCCGTACTCATGCACTTTCCTTTTATGAGGACCTCTACTGTGCTGAACTATGTGATAAATCAGCAGCAGAACAACTTCTGTGTGATTTACCACAGTTATCAGAGGAAGATCAACATATCCTTGAGAACCCTATATCCTTTGCTGAACTTTCTCTTGCCGTCCAGGAGCTGAGCCCTGGGAAGTCGCCTGGTCTGGACGGTCTTTCATCGGAATTCTATCGTGCCTGCTGGGATTTGATTGGAGAGGACCTGTATGCAGTCTTCCTGGAAAGCTTTAATCGAGGGAAACTTCCATTGAGTTGTCGGAGGGCAATCATAACATTGATCCCAAAAAAAGGAGATCTTGGGTTCCTTAAAAACTGGCGACCAGTGTCACTGATTTGTGTTGATTTTAAAATTTTATCTAAAACACTAACTAATAGACTTAAAAAATATATGTCCAATGTAATCCATGAAGATCAGTCATTTTGTGTCCCTAAACGTACAATTTTCGATAATCTTTTTCTCGTAAGAGACATTATTTCAGTTGCTCAAAGGCACAAATTGGACATTGGTTTCCTCTCCTTGGATCAGGAAAAAGCTTTCGACAGGGTGGACCATCTTTATTTGTTCAAGACCCTTGAAGCTTTTGGTTTTGGTGCCAATTTCATTTCTCTTGTCAAGCTACTGTACAGTGACATTTACAGTATGTTACGAATTAATGGGTCTTTAACTAGACCTTTCTCTGTGACTAGGGGAATAAGACAAGGATGTCCTCTGTCTGGTCTTCTGTACTCTATTTCCATTGAACCTCTGCTAGTTATGCTGAGGAAACAGTTGTGTGGTATTGGTGTCCCAGGTTTCCCAGAAGTAGCCCCGGTGAAACTTACAGCGTACGCAGATGATGTGACAGTAATAATCAAGAGCACTGATGATGTTACTAAACTTATTTCTTGTTTGAACAAGTTTCAGAATGCTACAATCGGGTAATCGGTAGATTACAGAAATGGCGATGGCTTCTCCCACAGCTCTCTTTCAGAGGGAGGTGCTTGATTATCAATAATCTGGCTGCCTCAATGCTATGGCACAGAGTAACTGTTTTAAATCCTCCGAAGGAGTTGCTTATTACCATTCAAAAAGCTTTTGTGGATTTTTTTTGGAACGGTTACCATTGGCTTATTCCTGGTATACTTTACCTTCGTGTGGCTGAGGGAGGTCAAGGACTAATACATATAGAGTCAAAAATACTAGCAATGAGATTACAAACTTTACAGAGGCTTTTGTATTGTTCTGCTCCTTTACGATGGGTTACATTTGGGTTGTCTATATTGAAAGATTTAGGTGGGATAGGCCTAGATAAACAGTTGTTTTTAATGGAAAAGCCCTTTGAGGAATAAGCACACGTTTTCTTCCCTAATTTTTACATGTTAGTAATTAAATCGTGGAAATATTTAAATTTTTCAAGAACAGAAGATGTACACTATGGGCTTTCTGAGCCTTTGTTTTTTAATCCTCTTATAAAGCTACCATCTAATGTGTCTTGTTTTGTTCCACATTTTTTAAATGCTGGAGTCAGTAAAGTTATGGATTTAATTGATTTGACACAATGTCAGTGGCGAACTGAGTTGTCACTTGCTGCACAGGTTAAATTAAAATCTCTGAGAACTGTGGATAGGATAATTAATTGTATTAGGGATGCTTTGCCCCCTGCATTAATGTCCTGTATAAACTCAGCCCTGGTAGATGGTTTTACACCTCAGAACTTCCCTGAGCTGAAGGTGATCCCTAAAGATGGAGGAGTTGGGGGTAATTTAAACCAGACTACATTGTTGAAGGGATATGGGGATTTGGTTTTTCATAATGTGGAAAAAAAAAATCTTTATTATATTTGTGTTAAATCTGTGCATGTTGGACATTTGCAAGGAAAAACAGATACTAAATGGAGGGATAAGATCTCTATTTGTGATGAAGTTCATCCATCATGGAGAGTATTGTATAAACCTCCTATCTCCAAGCGTTGTGGAGATATTCAGTGGAGAGTACTCCATTGTGCTATAGCCTCAAATAGTTTGGTATCAAAGTTTAATAAGATTGTTCAGTTATGTCCCTTCTGTAATGCTCATGATACTGTTTTTCATATGTTTTTTGAATGTCCAAGACTTGGTCCTTTATTTGTAATACTAGAAAAGTTGATCACAAAATTAGGGTTTTCATATAACAATACCTTGTTTATATTAGGATATAAATATAGAAGGTCATGGCAACAACAATGTGTTCTTGC
The DNA here is from genome assembly GCF_051911475.1 of Siphateles boraxobius. Classification (NCBI taxonomy): domain Eukaryota; kingdom Metazoa; phylum Chordata; class Actinopteri; order Cypriniformes; family Leuciscidae; genus Siphateles; species Siphateles boraxobius. The sequence continues at coordinate 12,842,941 of NW_027509182.1, forward strand.
CAATTTTTTAATTGGTCAAGCTAAGTTAGCCATTTTGAAATCCCACCAGTGTAAAAATACAGGAAAAGAAGTTGATATGGAAGCTATGTTTAGGTCTTTAATAGAATCTCGAGTGACCATTGAGTATACATATTACAAACACACTGATAATGTTGCTTTGTTTGAATGGAGATGGGGTGTGAGAGAGGCACTGGTGACTGTGAGTGCGTATGGAAGTTTAGTTTTTAATTGGTAAAATGGTTGTTGTTTTGTAATGTATTTTGTATAAAAATATTGTCTTAAACCCTAAACTGCTTTAAATAAAAGGGGTTTAAAAGTCTCTCTCTCTCTCTCTCTCTCTCACTCTCTCTCTCTCTCTCTCTCACTGTATGCTAGTTGTTATACTATCATAATAATCTTCAGCTAGTAGTAGCAAAACTTATTACAATTAAATGTCAAGCGTACAGGGTGAGAGTGAGCAGAAGTGACTGATAGCAGCATTGCAAACACTTTTTATAGATTGCAAGTTATGTTACGAGATTAGCACACTCGTTTGGGGAAATAATAATTAGGTAAACATAGTACAGAGTTGCCTTAAAAGAGAACATTAATCAAAATAATAATGATAAAAACAACCCTGCACTTTTATCCCACAAAGCAGCGCCATATAAAAATATTTCTTTTTTTTCTACTTTTTTTGTTTATGCATGCATGCACTGATTTTACATTAAAATTAAGAACACAGAAAAAAATGATTATTAAATACTGCAAAATCCTGGCAATACATCAGAGTGTCTTCAACTGTTTTTAGTTTTTTTTAGAGGACTGTTGTTTTCAGTGTTTTGCTCTCTTTTCCATACTCTCATCTGCTGCCAGAGCACCGGTGTGTGATGAATTCATTGAAGTTGCACGCAAAGTGCAATAAACTGCAAAACTAAGTGCACCCAGAGATTTCACCAGTGAAAATGAGGAAATATCACATGAGCAGGAGTGATGTTGCTCCAGATATCAGCACAGATGTGTTCACATTCACACCAACAGCACATTGGTAAGTGTGAAATTGCTTTTATATATAATTCAATAAACGGTAACACTTTAGTATAGGGTCCAATTCTCACTATTATCTAGTTGCTTATTAACATGTACATTACCAGGATATTGGCTGTTTTTCTGTCCTTATAAAGCACATAATCATGCCCTTTTTCTTGCATGACCGTATTCTACATCCCTTAATCTACCTTTCTAACTATTAATAAGCAGTAATTAGGAGTTTATTGAGGAAAAAGTCATAGTTAATAGTGAGAATTAGACCCTAAACTAAAGTGTGACCCAATAATCAAAGGGGCAGATTTACTAAACAGGATAAATTAGCATCCGCAAACAATAAAAGCACAGATGAGAGTTGTAAATTCTGCAGGTGATCTTCAGAGAATGTGCAGACTTAATGACATATAAGGTGCAAAATAGGTTAAGGAATGCTTTTTCTGGTTCAATAATGGTGCAAATACCAGTCAATTGACTGCAACAAACCTTAGTTAATCACCTTGCATGATTCATTTAAATACTCTCTCTCCAATAAATGTTGTGTCTGAAAGGGAAACTCCTACAAATGCATATGCAATAAGAAACTGCAAAAAATAACTAAATTAAAAATGCAAAAATAATCCACGCCTTTTCATCTCAAATGTTTCACTGTGTGTGTACAGTAAATCCTGACAGTAGCTGTATATAACTCCAAAAGAGAGTATGCTCTGGTGCAAGCTGTAATAAACCTAGATTGTTGTTGTTGTTTATTTTCTTTGCCAATGAAAATAGTTCCAAATGAAGCAAAAGCAGGATCAACCAGTGTGTATCAACACACAATCATCAACAGGAGAATGAATGAATCCTTATGAGGAATGCTAGGCTTATGAATATCAAGCTATTTAACTGGATGCTCCCGGAAGGTTAACATCTGTTTGACTCTTTTAATATTTATCATAGAGTCTTCTCTAGTGCACTTCTTGAGGCCAGGGAACTGATGTTTACATGCACAGCTCTCACTAGCTGGACTCCGGTACACTTGCATAATAAAACCATGACTTTTCTTCAGTGTCATCGTGTGCCTGAATAACATTGCATAGTTGTGCTATGAGTAATTTTCTATTGCAAGTGGATTGTATTCTATTCTATTCTATTCTATTCTATTCTATTCTATTCTATTCTATTCTATTCTATTCTATTCTATTCTATTCTATTCTAAGTCACACTTTATGTTGATGTTCCACTTTAGAAATTCTACTAACTGTACGTAATTTTGCAACTGCATGTCAACTAACTGTCTTTAGAGTATTAGTAGTGTATTAGTCTATTAGTAGACTGTTAGGTTGAGGTTTAGTTGACATGTAGTTGTAAAGTTGCTCATAGGCCCTGATCACACAGAACGGGCAGTGTGCTGCGTTTTTTTATGTTGCTAGGCAACCACCGACACAGCTGTCCTGTCAGTCAAATAAACGTCATATTAGCCTTTTATTAACTTTATTTACTTTCTGTTAGCATCGTGGTAGTTACGGTTGGTGAAGTTGTTAAGCTCCTGGTAACCCACGACAGCCACCACAAGTTTATCCTCCATCATTGCAGTGTCGAGACGTTCAAAGGAACTGTAGCTTTCGTCACTTCAACGGATGGCCCGCCTCTCCATTCATTCGACTGGACAGTTGAAAAAAACGCGATGACGTCGATCGATTTTTCCGCTCGGAGTGGCTTTTTTTTCAACTGTAAAAACGCAAAGCGTCTGGGGCGCATAAACAGCGCACAGAACACTCACTGCCAGAGGAAAACAATTAAAAAAAGGCGCCTTTCACTGCAACAAACGCTTTCGGTGTGATCGGGGCCATAGTCAGTAGAGTGTTTGTTGAGGAGCTTCAAAATAAAGTGTTGTTCTGTTCTGTTCTGTTCTATTCTATTCTATTCTATTCTATTCTATTCTGTTCTGTTCTGTTCTATTCTATTCTATTCTATTCTATTCTATTCTATTCTGTTCTGTTCTATTCTATTCTATTCTATTCTATTCTATTCTATTCTGTTCTATTCTATTCTGTTCTGTTCTGTTCTGTTCTATTCTATTCTATTCTATTCTGTTGTACTCTATTCTGTTGTACTCTATTCTATTCTATTCTAAGTCACACTTTATTTTGATGTTCCAATTTTAGAAATTCTACTAACTATACATACTTTTGGAACTGCATGGGCCTTTCACTGCAACAAACGCTTTCGGTGTGATCGGGGCCATAGTCAGTAGAGTGTTTGTTGAGGAGCTTCAAAATAAAGTGTTGTTCTGTTCTGTTCTGTTCTGTTCTATTCTATTCTATTCTATTCTATTCTATTCTATTCTGTTCTGTTCTTTTCTATTCTATTCTATTCTATTCTATTCTATTCTGTTCTGTTCTATTCTATTCTATTCTATTCTGTTCTGTTCTATTCTATTCTGTTCTATTCTATTCTATTCTGTTCTATTCTATTCTATTCTATTCTATTCTATTCTATTCTATTCTGTTCTGTTCTGTTCTGTTCTGTTCTATTCTATTCTATTCTATTCTATTCTATTCTGTTGTACTGTATTCTGTTGTACTCTATTCTATTCTATTCTAAGTCACACTTTATTTTGATGTTCCAATTTAGAAATTCTACTAACTATACGTACTTTTGGAACTGCATGGGCCTTTCACTGCAACAAACGCTTTCGGTGTGATCGGGGCCATAGTCAGTAGAGTGTTTGTTGAGGAGCTTCAAAATAAAGTGTTGTTCTGTTCTATTCTATTCTATTCTATTCTATTCTATTCTATTCTATTCTATTCTATTCTATTCTATTATGTTCTATTCTGTTCTATTATATTCTGTTCTATTCTGTTCTGTTCTATTCTATTTTATTCTGTTCTGTTCTGTTATGTGTATAGTTACCCTTTATTTTGATGGTCCACTTTAGACATTCTACTAACTATAAGTAACTTTGCAACTATACGTCAACTAACGCTCATTAGAGTATTAGTAGAGTGTTAAGTTAATGTTAAGTTGACACGTAGCTGTAACACACATAGTTACTTATAGTCAGTAGAAAGTCTGTTGAGGAGCATCCAAATAAAATGTTACTCTAGTCTACTCTACTCTACTCTAGTCTACTTTACTCTAGTCTACTTTACTATACTCTACTACACTCTAATCTACTATACTCTAATATACTCTACTCTACTTTACTCTAGTCTACTTTACTCTAGTCTACTTTACTATACTCTACTACACTCTAATCTACTATACTCTAATATACTCTACTCTAATATACTCTACTCTGCTCTAGTCTACTTTACTATACTATACTATACACTACTCTGCTCTACTTTACTATAATCTACTATACTCTACTACACTACTCTATTCTAGTCTACTCTTCTGTACTCTACTCTAGTCTACTTTACTATACTCTACTCTACTCTACTCTACTATACTAGACTATACTCTACTAGACTATACTCTACTCTACTCTACTCTACTATACTATACTATACTCTGCTCTACTCTACTATACTATACTCTACTCTACTATACCATACTATACTATACTCTACTCTACTATATTATACTCTACTCTAGTCTACTTTACTATACTCTACTCTACTGTACTATACTATACTCTACTCTACTATACTATACTCTACTCTTCTCTACTCTACTCTACTATACTATACTATACTATACTATACTATACTATACTCTGCTCTACTCTACTATAATATACTATACTCTACTCTACTCTACTATACTCTACTCTACTCTACTATACTTTACTCTACTCTAGTCTACTATACTATACTATACTTTACTCTACTCTACTATACTATACTCTACTTTAGTCTACTTTACTATACTATACTATACTATACTATACTTTACTCTACTCTACTCTACTCTACTCTACTCTACTATACTATACTTTACTCTACTCTACTCTACTCTACTCTACTCTACTCTACTGTACTCTATTCTATTCCACCCAGCTTATAGTATTTTATACTGTCTGTAATGTTATATCATAATACATTTGAAATAATTTGCTTGTGATTGTGGTCACGACTGCTCAGCCAATTTTAATTATAAGAATTTACTGAAGTGTGCATTTTACTGTACACAAAATGATATGATCAATAATTCATGGCTTCATGTGTATTTCCATTACTTTACATCTTCTTGCATTTCAACTTTATTAGTTTAAGTTATGTGAGATCAAAAAAATTTTTTCATCTTGAGGTTAGTGTTAGTGTTAGGTTCCAGTTTCAGCAGATCTGTGTCGTGTCAGTCCTCACCATCACTGAGATGTGCAGCAGGTGCATGTGTTCATGTAGGACCCGAGGCTGCTCTCGAACCGTGGGCTGCGTGACCTGGGACAGTTGCTCAGAGCTGCTGACGGACACGTGGAAGAACAGCGTCCCGTTCTCCAGCCACTGCTGCTTCCAGTGCACCTGCGAGATGAGCGCGCCGGTCCCAGACATCTCTGAAACACACGGAGCAAAGACACGCTGATCACACACTGTGCCGGATTCAAAACAGCAGAGCGGTAAAAACAGGCCTGGGGAAATGTGATTTATAATGTTATTTAAAAAATGCAACAAAAAAAAGTGTAATGAGCACATCCGGTAATTATATAAATATAATATAAAATAAATTACATAATACACTACCAGTCAAACGTTTGGTTTATTTATTGATTTCAAATATTTTGAAAGAAGTTGATATGATCACCAAATTTACATTTAATTTTTCAAAAATAGAGTAATTTTATTTTTCTGTTTTAATTTATTTTAATTAAAATCATTCTAATACGATGATTTGATGCTCAGGTATCAGTAATTAGTATTGATGACCGATAATGTTGCTCTTATTGTTATCAATGTTTTTATGTGGAAAATGGAAAAAGATACCTTTTCCCGGGAATCTTTCATTAATAGAAAGTTCAAATAAGCAGCATTTACTAAATATTATTAATTGTCAATTTTTATCAAAAATCCATCTATTTTTTAATCTTACCCCAAAATGTTTTAATAGTAGCGTCTCACAGTTTCCATAAAAATATGAAGCAGCACAACTGTTTTCAACATTAATAATAATCATAAATGTCTCTCGATCATCAAATAATCATATTATAGTGATTTCTGAAGGATCATGTGACACTGAAGACTGGAGTAATGATGCTGAAAATTCAGTTTTGTTCACAAGAATAAATTACACTTTACTATATTCATATAGAAACCAGCTATTTGAAATTATAATAATATTTCACAATCTTACCGTTTTCACTATGTATGATTCATACATATATTGTGTTTTAATCCATTATGAAGGTTCTGTATGGATTTGTGAGACTCTATCTGAACTTCCATATTAGACTAGTAATAATCTCTGACATCAAATGAAGAGTTATTATGACATCCTGACCAAGTCATCCATTTTCCCAACTTCAAACATGTTTTTCCGAGCATCAAACGGCAGTAATCGAGTCTCTTCATACCAGCACTCCTTTGATATCTAACAGTTCTTGACGTTTTTAAACTTGAGGTGACATTGTCAGATGAGCTTGAAACAGAGTCTGCGAGTTCAGTCGGAATAACCGTACCTCTAACTTTCTGACATCTGACAAGTTTCAAGTGTTTATTAGTTCATTAAAGTCCTAGGTTACTGGCATCACTGATTCAAACATTGCGTCATCAATTACTCACATTCACAGGAGATGTTTAGCAAAATATTCATAATAAAAGCAAAGAGTGACCAGAGGTTGTCAAGATCCAAAAAAACACAAAGTATAATGAAATTGAGTCATGCACTATAAGTCTTCTGAAGTCGTACGGCAGCTTTATGTGACAACCAGCAAACAAATAATAAATCACTTCAACTTTTTTTTTTTCTTTTGCACATATACATGCTAAAGAAGACATCATATCAGGTTTAACTAATACTAAATGTAAATCTATTACACTTGTTATAGTCTTTGTTCTGAAATAGAGCTGTAATACAATAACATATACAATATAATTACTAAATATATTGAATATATTTTGAAGTTTAAATTGTATTTGAAAAACATGTTTTATTATCTGTTTGTATTCTCTGAAAATTAGAAATGTTATAATAATAATAATAATATTAAATATTAAAAATGTTGCCTTGTCAGCTGACTGAAATGAAATCAAACTTGAAGTACTAAACGGACAAAAAAACTCAAATAAACATAAATATAAATATAAAACATAAAAAACATACTAAAGTTACTAAGCCTAAAATTAAATCCAAAACTATCGGCTAATTAAAAATATTAATAATACTATAACGGATAATAGTCTAGTGGACCAGATGTCATTCATTAGTTTTTTGCATATATATATATATATATATATATATATATATATATATACTAAACCATTAAAAGAAGATTTGAAAGCTCTGGTGGAGAGGAGGATTTATAGTGAATCATGAATTGCAGTCTGATCCTCACATAACTACTTTAGAAGACAGTTATGAGGATCTTTTTTCCCTACTTGGAGCTTGACAGCCTCTATTCACTGAAAAGCTTCAGGACAAGTGCAGCATGAACATAATAAAAAAAAAATATATATATATATATAGTATATACATAATTTCTTCTTAAAGGATTGAAAAGACATGGGTTTGGAAAGACATGAGAGTGAGGCTTTCATTTTGACAATTTCCTTTAATTCCAGTCAACACACGGGCTCTTAAATCAGTCATTCCGGTACAAATGAGAATAAAACACGGCTCATAAGCACTGCTGGATTGATTTTCAATCATTCCTGAATCAGAGATCTGCTTCAGCGACTTCAGTCCTCAGAGCATAATCACAAATCTCCAGCGAGCGCTTGTACACCTCTATACGCTCCAGTGAGAACTGTTCCTGCGCTGTTATTTGGGGAGGAATGGAGACCTTGAGGGGAGAACTGATAAAACGTGTCCAGATAGGGATCAGATCCGTGCGATGGGCTTTCCACCGACTCAGCTTTGCGCTTTGACCGCTCAGCGTGACCTCGGGAGTAATAAGCCTGATATTTTCAAAGGATCTGCAGAAGAGAGGTAAAGCTGTTTCACCAGTAACGAGAAGCAGGGAATTGATCCTGGAAGAGCACAGAGTGGCCGGATGCGAGAACGGGACATTCGGAAATCAGGAAGATCCTGACCTCTAACAAAAGTGCTGTTAGATTCCTCTTTCAGATCCCCGGAGACCTCGTACAGTTCTCAGTTAAATTTCAGTACAGACTTTCTTCTATGAGGCGAATAGAGAGCCTAAGTCCCTCCCCTTCGCTTCCGGCTCATGGGACCTTATTTCGGAAAAAAATATATATGGTAGTCAATGGCGAGAGACAACTTATCTTTTTGCTCTGAATTACACATATGATGTTTGTCAATTTAAAAGATAATTATGAAAGTCAAGAAAGTCACAGTTTGTCCTAAAAGAGAAGAGTAACATTTAGTTTTATGTGAAAATCGCTCAATGAACTACATTTCTCTTCTCGCACTAGCACTATGTACGTCACCAAGCTCGTGTGTGTGTGCAGTCTGGTACAAAACACACAGGATGATGGCGTAACATTACGATTATAACGTTAGAAAACATGACAGACGTTAGCTTCAGTAAAGTTAGCTTCATTCATTGAGAGAAAAGGTATGACGTCACATGCGCACCTTTTGGGTTTGTAGTCTTTGTAATTACATATTTTCACAGTATTATACCTCAACAGTTTTACATCAAACTGCGACTTTCTTGACTTTAAAATGTATCTTTTAAACTGACAAACATCATATGTGTAATTCAGGGCACAATTCAAACGGGATCCAAATATTTGTTGTCTCTCGCCATTGACTACCATAACATTTTTCCGAAATAAGGTCCCATGAACCGGAAACGGAGGGGAGGGACTTAAGCTCTCTATACAATCAGAGTTATTTATGCTGGCTCTTCCGAGCTTTATAACGGCAGTGGATTGCAACCAACAGATTGAAGCTCAAAAAAGTGCATCCGTCCGTCATAAACAAGCTCCACACTGCTCCGGGGGGTTAATAAAAGTCATGTGAAGTGAAGCGATGAGATTGTGTAAGATAAATATTAATATTTAAGGGGAGACACTCCAGGTGAATAGGAAAACAAAAAGGAATAGATATCAGAATGAAACTTCCCCAGTTGATTAAGACAAACATTAAGACAAATGTCTTTTGTATTACAAGCTTTTAGAATATTTATGTTTAAATATGTGAATTAGGTATTAAATCATTAAATATGCGCTTATTTGCAAATATTTCCAGAAGAGAAATCTGAACATTGGATAAAGCCAGATTCAAAATAATTTTTTGACATGTTAGAGTAAAAGGTTTTTACAGAGATCACTACATTAATCAGAAAAAACTGTCAACAGCCATTAAAAAATAAATAAATAAAAAATCGCCCGTTTCAAGGTATAAAATGTTGTATAAATCAGAATCTGAATGATATATGAACAAACCCCTCTGTAAAAACCTTAAGAATATAGATAGGAATACAACTGGAAAGTTTGGTGTGTGTAGGTGCTGCTGAAGTGTAGATTTCTGGCTCAGAGTATGAGAAAAAATATTTTGACAAAACGGCTTTTAAAGATTTGTATTGTAAAAATTCATACTTTTTTTAGTGGAAACAACTATTTACAGACACAATATCGTATCAAATAATTAGCAACAAAAATACAAACCACTTAAAACACATCAAAACGCAGCATTTATCGCCTTCAACTGAACAGAACCCGAATGTCAGAGCAAGTCACGTGATGTATCTGAACGAATCACGTTGTCAGAAATTGAATCAGCCAATGAAATTTCGCTTTTAGAGTTAAATGCCCAATTGTACTTTCACGATTGGTTGCTGATAAAAAAGGAAATTACCATATTTCGATCCGACAACATTGTACAGGAGAGACAGAGAGCTTTCCAGCAGTGTGTGTGATGACAGGGTGACGACAGAAGTCGCGGAGCAGCCGGATGATTTAGAACGACAACTTTTGTTGAATTTAGGAGAAATCTACAGACGCAAATAGACAAAGTGTAGTAAAATAAAGACCGAAATGTGTATTTTGGACTTTTTTTCACCACAAGTCTGAAAGAAGACATGTTATTGAAGACAAATACCACAAAATCTCAAAATTGACCAGTGAAATAAAAAATAAAAAAAATGTTTTTGCCTGCCGTGTCTCGCCATAAAATAATTAGCTTCCGGCCAAGCAAACATAGGAATTTGACTTAAATCTAAGCACAGCTTATGCGAGCTGATATTTACACTACGCCATGACACACTACACTACTTCTAACGTCACAAGTTGTGTAAGTTGCGCTTTAGGTGTAAGTAGACTGAGTTTTACTTTGTAACATGATAAATATGAACTTTTATCTTACACAAACTCATGGCTTTGCTTCAGAAGGCCTTTATTAACCCCCCGGAGCAGTGTGGAGTTCATTTATGATGGATTGGATTCACTTTTTTGACCTTCAATCTGTTCTTTCCAATTCACTGCCATTATAAAGCTTGGAAGAGCCAGGATATTTATTAATATAACTCTGATTGCATTCACCTGAAAGAAGACGTCATTTACACCTAGCTTGAGGGTGAGTAAATCATGGGCTAATTTTCATTTTAAAGTAAACTACTCCTTTAATTCTGATGAATGTGCACTTGATGAAGTGTACTTCAAATCTTAAAAGTACCTTTTAAAAACTGTACTTTCAGACAATATTAATTAAATAAAATGTCACTTAAGTGTGTTTAAAGAGAGTAAACTTTAATGACTATGTTTTGTTAAGTACACTTTTAAAAAGTGCACTTTGTAATGTCAAATTAAAGGTTTTACTTTAAAGTACGTTTTAAATAATTTTGTTTTAATGATCGTTTGTACTACTTTAAAAAAAATTTTACTTATTTTAATTCGCACATGTAAAGTTGTTTAAACTGTAGTGTGTTATTCAATGTTACATTTAAACTAAATTGCAACTTTATCATGACAAATCTGTACATTTAAATACATCAGTTAACATTATACCAATGCACTTAAGTTATGTAAAATTCAACTAATTAAGTGTCCAAATACAATACATTTAGTTTGTACTTAAAAGTATATAAGTGCAGCATAGTAAATAAAAGTATGCTATAGTGTATTTATTTTTCACTAGTTAAAACTGATCTTCCATCTACTTCTACATACATCTTCTTTCAGTCTGGTCAATGACTGGAACAATGATGGATTTATTACTTCATTAAGCTTTTTTGTGTGTAAAACTTTAAAAGCACTTTTTCAGCATCTTTTGGGACTAATGGACAGGCAGGCAGAAATTGCTGAGCATTGTATTACAAATCTGTAGTGTGAAACTTTTTTTAATCAGATGTCCTTTAATAAAACAGCGAAGAGCAGAGAGCAAGTAATCGACCGTGACAAGGAACAGTTCCCTTTCAAGGGAACTTCGAGCTGCGTCAAACGCTGCGGGAACGCCCCTGCGTTGTGCGTCATGAAGCACGTATGGAATCAGCCCAATGGAGAGATGAAACGTCATAGGCGGGTGACGTCATCGACCAGGAAACTATAAAGCACCCCAAAAACACAAGCGCATTAGCTTCTGTGCTTTCAGTCGCGCTACATGTGAATCTGTCCCTGTGTGATATTGTCTGTCTTACATACCCTGCACCACACAAACAATTTATCCCTATATATATATATATTGAGAGATTATGGCGGACGAACAGCAGTTTAGAAAGTGTGTTCCTCCCTGCTCGCGTTATTTAACGAGCGGGGATACACATGATCTTTGTGTTGTTTGTTTGGGAGTTCAGCATGCCCAGTTTGCTCTCGAGGGAGCAGACTGTGAGCATTGCGAGCGTTTGCCGTTAAGGACGCTCCGCTCCCGCCGGTCGCTCTTTGAGGAGAGCGGTTCGGTGCGCGCTCCCCGCGGTTCGGGTCCCGCTTCTGCCGAGGCAGAGCGGCGGCGCTTATCGTGGGGATCGCAGATGGATCTCACAGCGGGGTTTGAGACGGGCTCTGCCTTATCTCTCCCTTCACCTGTGAGATCCAGTGCCTCAGTCCCGGGTTCGGAAGCACGCGCTGCGGTTTCTTCCGCTCGGGCTGAGGCACCAATGCTATCCAGTTCTGAGGAACTTGATGTTGTTAGTGTTGAGGGAGATGTGGAGGATTCGCCACCCCACACTCCTGAGAGTGATGAGCTTATGGAGGTGTTAACAAGAGCTGTTGAAAAACTTAATATTGAATGGCCAGTGACTAGACAGGAGTCTGTTTCTAAATCAAAGTTGGATGAGAGATTTTTGCCGTCACGTGTGCAGCCTCCACGCCGGTGCCTGCCGTTTTTCCATGATCTCCACACCGAGGTGTCGAAATCATGGAGAAAACCGGTGTCATATAGAGTGTTTAGTCCCCAGACTTCAACATACGCTAATATTATGGGAGCCAAGGCTCATGGTTATGGTGCGTTGCCTCGTGTGGAAGAGACGCTTGCGAGCCATCTCTCCCCCGAAGCAGCATCATCTTTTAAGGCACCGGCATTACCCACCAAGCCTTTAAGAAACACTTCGGCTTTGGTGGGTAAAGCATATTCGGCAGCAGGTCAGGCTGCGTCATGTCTGCATACTATGTCAATCTTGCAGGCATACCAGGCTGATCTGCTAAGGGACATGAGTGAGAGTGAGGAGGTCAGTACTGACGTAGTTCGCGAACTGCGTCAGGCTGCTGATTTATCCCTGCGTGCCACCAGAGAATCGGCCAAATTAATGGGTCGTTCTATGGCAGCTCTGGTGGCCGCAGAAAGACATTTGTGGTTAAATCAGACTAATATTAAAGAGAGAGAAAAAGCTTTTCTTTTAGATGCTCCTCTTTCTCCCATGGGGTTGTTTGGTGATGCTGTGAATTCAGTTATCGATAAATTCCAAGAAGAAAAGAAACAAACTGCAGCTTTTAAAAAGTTTCTTCCCCTTAAAGTTCATGTCCCTGGGGCTGCTGGGCGGGAGCAGCCCCGGCCGTCTTCGAGCTCATCACATAGAGCGCAGCAGAGGCAGAGTGTCGCGTCTCGTGCTCCCCCTGCTGGACAGTGGGCTCAGCCGCGACACTCTCAGCCGAAGCCTTCTCCCAGTAGAACTGATCTGAGGACAGTTATATTGGCTAAGAAGGCTTCGGCTAAGAAGAAGTCCTGACGCCAAGCCGTTCAGGATGCTGAGGGTGGTCCCCACCGAGGCGGAAAGGTGTTCACCTCTTTTTACGGTGCCCATTCCTCCTCGGTGCCCTCAGGGGCTCGTTCTGCCAACCCCGCCTTTATGCCGGGGCACAGACGATCCCAGCGAGCGCTTTCCCGAGGGACGCTCGCTCCCTCTGAGGAGGGTCTCAGAGCGGTCAGACCAGTTGTTCCCTGCCGGTGCGCCGTTACAGGGCGCTGCGTCTGCTGCTCAAGTTACACCAGAGGCCAGTCTCGAGAGGCTGGTACCCTTAGTAGAATTTCTGGCAGAGTGGAAAAGCCTTCCAAAAATATCTCATTGGGTCCTGCAGACAGTAGAAAAGGGTTATGCTATCCAGTTCAGGTGTCGTCCACCAAAATTCAGAGGGGTTCTGCACACAGTGGTGGGCCCCGAGCAGGCTCTGGTATTGGAACAAGAGGTGAAAACGCTCCTTCAAAAAGAGGCTATAGAACGGGTTCCTCCTCCCAGTTTGGAGTCAGGTTATTACAGCCGATATTTCATCGTTCCAAAGAAGGATGGGGGGTTGCGTCCAATTTTAGACCTGCGCATATTGAATCGCTCGGTAGGGAAGCTAAAATTCAAGATGCTCACTATCAAGCAGATCGTGTCTCAAATCAGGTCCGAGGACTGGTTTGTCACGATAGATCTGAAGGACGCATACTTCCATGTGTCCATCCTTCCACAACACAGGAAGTTCCTGAGGTTCGCCTTCGGGGGCGAGGCGTACCAGTACAGGGTTCTTCCGTTTGGCCTAGCTTTATCTCCCCGCACTTTCACGAAATGCATGGATGCAGCACTAGTGCCTCTGAGGCTTCAGGGCATTCGTATTCTCAATTACATCGACGATTGGTTGATTTTAGCTCAGACCGAGCAGATGGCGGTTCGGCATCGAGATGTCGTCCTCGCTCATATCAGAAAGTTGGGGTTGAGGCTGAACGCAAAGAAAAGTGTATTATCTCCTTCCCAGAAGACCACTTTTCTGGGTGTCGTTTGGGATTCGGTATCGATGCGGGCGCGACTCTCTCCGACCCGCATCGCTTCGATTCTCTCAGCTGTGAAACAAGTGAAGCTAGGCCAGCTACTCACTGTCAAGCAGTTTCAGAGACTGTTGGGTCTGATGGCAGCAGCGTCCAACGTTATACCTTGCGGCCTGTTGTACATGAGACCGCTACAGTGGTGGCTCAGGACCAAGGGATTCTCCCCGAGGGGAAATCCGCTCCGCACGTTCAAAGTCACGCGGCGCTGCCTTCGTGCTCTGGTCATGTGGAGAGAAACTTGGTTCCTATCCAAAGGTCCTGTGCTGGGGGCTCTTTGTCGTCGCATAACGCTAACGACGGATGCTTCCCTCACAGGGTGGGGGGCGGTCATGAGTGGTCGCCCAGCCCAAGGTCTGTGGCAGGATCATCATCTTTCGTGGCACATAAATTGTCTAGAGATGTTGGCTGTGTTTCAGGCTCTGAAACACTTCCTAACAGACCTGAGAGGCCATCATGTGTTAGTTCAATCAGACAACACGTCGGTGGTCTCTTATATAAATCATCAGGGGGGCCTGCGGTCTCGCCGGCTTTACAAGTTGGCCCGTCAGATCCTCCTGTGGTCCCAAGGGAAGCTACTATCTCTGAGAGCAATGTATCTCCCTGGGTATTTGAATGTGGTAGCAGACTCCCTGTCGAGGCAGGGGCCGAGGCCAGGGGAATGGAGACTCCACCCCGAGGTGGTGGAGCTCCTTTGGTTGAGTTTCGGTCGCGCCGAGGTGGACCTATTCGCTTCCAAGGAGACCACTCATTGTCATCGGTGGTTCTCCATCACTCTTCCAGCCCCCCTGGGGTTGGATGCTATGGTGCAGCCGTGGCCGAGGTCACGTCTGTACGCCTTTCCCCCGATTGCTCTGTTACCAGGAGTTCTGGAGAGGGTCCGCCGGGACGGGGTCAGTCTACTACTAGTAGCCCCGTTCTGGCCGGCCCGAGTATGGTTTGCGGACCTGATTTCTCTCCTGGACGGTTCTCCTTTGGAGCTCCCGGTCAGGAGGGATCTACTCTCCCAGGCGGGGGGCACGATACTTCACCCCCGCCCAGAATTGTGGAAACTGTGGGCTTGGCCTCTGAGGGGGCCCAGCTCATAGACTCCGGTCTCTCAACCGAGGTTGTTGAGACCATTCTTAACTCCAGAGCTCCATCCACGAGGAAGCTTTATGCCTTGAAGTGGAAACTTTTCACTTCTTGGTGTGGAGAACACCTGCAGGACCCAGTTAACTGCCCAGTGGGTGCAGTGCTGGAATTCCTGCAGGAGCGCTTCTCCACAGGGTTATCCCCCTCCACACTAAAGGTGTATGTGGCGGCACTAGCTGCTTACCACGTCCCTTTCAGTGGAGTTTCTCTTGGGAGACACCCGCTTATAACTCGTTTCCTCCGTGGCACTTTGAGGCTGAGGCCAGCAGTTCGTACGAGGGTGCCGACTTGGGATCTGGCCATTGTATTAGAAGGTCTTTCCCTAGCTCCTTTTGAACCTATCGAAGAAGTTCCCGAGAAGTTTCTCACTTTTAAGACTATCTTTTTGCTTGCTATCTCTTCACTAAAAAGAATCGGAGATTTGCAGGCTCTGTCGGTTTCACCCTCGTGCCTGGAATTTGCACCTGGCATGGTTAAAGCTTTTCTGCATCCTAGACCAGGTTACGTTCCTAAGGTTCCTACTAATATTGTTAGACCTACGGTTCTGCAGGCTTTCTGTCCTCCTCCATTTATGTCATCGGACCAGGAGAAACTTAATTCACTCTGCCCTGTTAGGGCATTAGACGCTTATGTCCACAGAGCTGCCCTGTGGAGGAAATCAGAACAACTTTTTGTATGTTTCGGGCCACCCAGGAAAGGGTGTCCGGCGTCTAAACAGAGAATGAGCAAGTGGGTGGTTGAGGCTATCTCACTTGCTTATGAGTCGGCTGGCCAGCCTTCACCTTTGGTTGTCCGAGCTCACTCTACCAGGAGTATGGCTGCTTCTAAAGCTCTTTTGTCGGGGGTTTCCCTGAGTGATGTTTGTGATGCGGCTGGATGGTCTTCACCGCATACTTTTATTAAGTTCTATGACCTAGACTTAAGCTCTACCCCTGGGGCACAGGTGCTCTCGTCCTCTGTGCGCTAGTCTCACATGACGGTCATTTGGTCCTATGGCGACGTGGGTATTCGCGTTCCCGCAGCGTTTGACGCAGCTCGAAGTTCCCTTGAAAGGGAACGTCTCGGTTACGTATGTAACCCTAGTTCCCTGATAGGGAACGAGACGCTGCGTCGCTCCGCCATACTCCCGGCACTCCCGTTAGCGCTTCCTTCAAGCCTATCAGAAGCTAATGCGCTTGTGTTTTTGGGGTGCTTTATAGTTTCCTGGTCGATGACGTCACCCGCCTATGACGTTTCATCTCTCCATTGGGCTGATTCCATACGTGCTTCATGACGCACAACGCAGGGGCGTTCCCGCAGCGTTTGACGCAGCGTCTCGTTCCCTATCAGGGAACTAGGGTTACATACGTAACCGAGACGATCTTTTTATAATAAAAACACGTCCTGTTTTACTGCGGGTAACCCTGGAGCAAGACATCGAAAGAAAATAAACACAAATAAAAGACAAGTGGTCAAGTGAATATTAGCAGCAGCGTCCCACCATATCAGATGACACTATCAGCTTCAATTAGCTTAAAAACTCCTTTTCCAGGCAGCAAGCCAAAAGTTTCAAGCCATTTAGATCAATTTAGAGTGGATTACTGTCGCTACTCGAAGCTGAATACATTTGAATAAATTATATACATTCAGGACCATGGCTGAACTGAACAGAGACAACATGGCATGTTTGGTGTGTTTTAATTAATCCAAAAACTGTATATAGTTTGCTCAAATCTGCAACCATTGTTTAACAGCAAAGAAAGAAGACAAACCAAAAAGAAACCTGTGTCTACCATAGTATAATTAAGAAAAATACACCACCCACTATGAGGATGCTGCCAACATTAAAAACACTATTATGACTTGATAATGCTTGATTGCATCACTAAAGAAATTGTCCTCTGGCATATTTATCTCTCGCCTGCACAGAATTGCATGTCTTTAAATGTAATATTCATCAGTATGATTTAGTGTAATATAACTCTCAGAGAGACAGACATTTGATTTTTAAATACTCAAAGGATTGTTCACCACCCCCCAAAAAAAAACAATCCTGTCATAATTTAAACAGTTTTACATTGGATTGAAACAACATGAGACTGAGCAAATGATGATCGGGTTTTGATTTATTGGTAAAATGTCTCACAACTGCCTTAGAAGACAGTACTAAAGAAACAAAAAAGTCCGTATACAACGATTAAGACCATAAACATATTTGTTTAATCTGTTGATTTAATATTCAATTAATTGTATATAATATGAAAAATAATAATTCCCACAAATAGTCAAGCTCAACCAGCTTCTAAGGACTATCAATGCCTTTTCCATGTGGAAATTGCACTAAGCTATATCTCGATTTTGTTTTCTGTTCGATTGACAGATGCTTTGCCAAAGCAATGGCGCAAAACACAGTGTAATGAACTTTCAGTTTCATAATAAATGTTTACAGGACAGATTAAACTATCATTGTAATTAAATAATATCTAGACATTTGGGTTACACTTTGTTACACTTT
The DNA here is from genome assembly GCF_051911475.1 of Siphateles boraxobius. Classification (NCBI taxonomy): domain Eukaryota; kingdom Metazoa; phylum Chordata; class Actinopteri; order Cypriniformes; family Leuciscidae; genus Siphateles; species Siphateles boraxobius. The sequence goes on from NW_027509182.1 coordinate 12,860,870, forward strand.
TTGTTACAGTATAATTACACGTTTAAGTACTAAGTAACAACATTAAAGGGTTAGTTCACCAAAAAATGAAAATAATGTCATTAATGACTCACCCTCATGTCGTTCCAAGCCCGTAAGACCTCCGTTCATCTTCAGAACACAGTTTAAGATATTTTAGATTTAGTCCGAGAGTTTTCTGTCCCTCCATTGAAAATCTATGTACGGTATACTGTCCTTGTCCAGAAAGTCAATAAAGACATCATCAAAGTAGTCCATGTGACCTCAGGGGGTTAGTTAGAATTTTTTGAAGCATCGAAAATACATTTTGTTCCAAAAATAACAAAAACGATGACTTTATTCAGCATTGTATTCTCTTCCGGTTCTGTTGTCAATCTGCGTTCACAAGGCCAGTGACGCTGCTGACGTAAGACGCTGCTGACGTGTATCTGGTGCGTCCGTGTATTCGGGTTCAAATAAATATGTCTGGTTAAAAAAAATGCAAGTCTTCCCCTGTGTCGAAATCCTTAGACATGTTTGCAAAGATTGTTTTGTTTACAGCGTGCGTCTCCCTCAGACTGTAAACGAAGCTCGGGCGCACCAGACACACGTCAGCTCGTCTTGCGTCAGCGGACTCATGAACGCGGATTGACAACAGAACCGGAAGAGAATACAATGCTGAATAAAGTCGTCGTTTTGGTTATTTTTGGAACAAAATGTATTTTCGATGCTTCAAAAAATTCTAACTAACCCCCTGAGGTCACATGGACTACTTTGATGATGTCTTTATTTCCTTTCTGGACAAGGACAGTATACCGTACATAGATTTTAAATGGAGGGACAAAAAGCTCTCGGACTGAATCTAAAATATCTTAAACTGTGTTCTGAAGTTGAACGGAGGTCTTACGGGCTTGGAACGAAATGAGGGTGAGTTATGAATGACATAATTTTCTTTTTTGGGTGAACTAACCCTTTAAGTAATACGTAACACTTACTATAGGGTTAGGAAAAGGGTTTGGTTTGGTTGAGGGTTAGTTGCATGTAATTATGCAGAATTTATAGTTATTAATATAGTAACTACATGTAACATATGTAACAATGACACTGTAAAATAGTGTTACAGACATTTGATAATGAGTGCAACAAAGCAGATTAAATTAATCAGTTTAAAAGGGCTATTATTCATATGTATGTGCTTGAAGACTCTGACATTAAATATTAACGCACTCCTGCACTTCTTAGCCTACATAATCCTCATATAATCTCTTCTCAGTGAACAAAAAAACACAAGATTGTTGTAATATTGGAATAGTTTACGGTAGTCAATGAGACAATGTTGTACTTATCACACGTTTAAAGATCATCTGAAGAAGTGGCTTATGGCGAATCAGTTGTGTAAACATTTTTCTTAGAAATTGTAATAATGTGTTTGGGGTAGTTGTCTTTTTTGTAGTGTTGTGTGTGTGTATAGCTAAGTATTTGTTCTTGTGTGTACCTAGGGACTGCGGACGTAAATTAGCAATGTTACTATAATCCGGCTTGTTTACATTTTGTATTTCATTCTAATGTTCATTAACATGCTTTGTCCCTATCAAATAAATAAACAAACAATGCATTGCAGGTTCAGAAAGTAAAACGGAGCGTAGCTTTTGGTCACGCTACACCACTACTTGCTGGAAAAAGAAGTTAGCTATAAAGCTACACTGTAAAAAATGATCGTGATTTTAACGGTAAAAGACTGTAAAAATGCAACAGTGAAAAACTGTTAATTGGTTAACAGAAAGTGTCCTTACTATATACGGTAAATAACTGTGATAGATCTAATGGTACATTTAATGTAATTTTACTGTAAAATACCGTAAATTCACATTCCCACAATTCCCTGCGTGACACTTCACATTTGATGTATTTTAGTTGAAATAACTATGTTTCTTCATAGTTTTCTTTATTTTTTCTAATCAGTTATGTACATCATGGTTTATGTTACATTTAATGTTGTTAAATTAATGTTTATTCCATTTTTTAAATGTCATGTATGTTACCATGATGGCATTAAATGTTTGTGCGAAGGACACTGTACACTGATTTGAAAGCAACTAAGCTACTCTCAAGCTACTGAAAAATGAGTTAGTAGCTATCTATTATTGTAGTTAGCTATACTTCTCAACACTGCTTTCTATGTAAATGAACCGTGCAAATGCATAGAAAAAAGGAACGTCTGGGCTTTGCCGTGTTCTCTGTTCCCAGAACAGGGACAACAATAAGAGGTGTCATTGGGCTCAAACCCAGATGAAAGCAGGAGACAGTGTCCCGTCACCACAGGCCTGCGTGTAATTCATTAGCGTAACCCCATTAACAACCGGACCTGTGCTGGGACTCTCAAAACACACCCTGTATTACTCCCAGCAAGGGCACCGGCACTGGAGGCCCCGTCGGGACGTCCCGGTCCAGCTTCATCCGACACACGTGTGATCTCATTAAGTCAGCATCTACACGTCCTTGTTAAGGCATCGCTGTTGTTCCGAACCTCTGCGACTCTGTGGTTTATGCCCTAGATGACTTTCCAACAAAAGCTTCTTGATGCCCACAGTCAGCAAAACACGTATTACTCGCCTCCTGGCTCAAGTGCTTCTCCCGAAGAAAAGCAATCAGCACACTTGGCAGAGACCGAGCGGCAAGTATCTGAATTTCACAAATCATATTCACACAGTCGCTCCGGCCCAGAACGGCCATATTGGTTGTGATTTCAGTGACACTGCACAACAGGAAAACACACAAATGTGTGAAGCATAAGCTCGTTTTTAGTGAGAATATGCTGGAAATGTTGTGTTGGGTTTGCACATACTGTACATGCATGAGGATATGAACAAACAACACTAAATATTAAACTTTGCAGTATCCTGCATTGTTTGTGGTATAGACATGCATGATAAACATAAATGATTATCGGGAAGAAATGATAAATATGTATAATGATAAATATTCACTTTTGACATGCTAAATATAGTAAATGGTGTTCTCCATTCATAATAGGACAAAACTTAAAGGGCTTCTATTATGCCCTTGTACTAGGATATGTACAACTTAAAAAAAAAAACACATGATTTGTCACATATTTTACATTATTACAGCTCCTCTCTCCCCAGTCCGGCTCGAACGCGTCAGTAGTTCCTGTTTTCATATGAAATGTGCTGTGATTGGTTCGCTGGGTCAGTGTGCTGTGATGCTACTGGCAAGCATTTATGGTAAACTAAAACAGAATGTATTGTCATTACTATTGAAACTTGTCTATCATGTATTTGAATGTACTTGTAGTTACACATTTATATTGAAGTTGCAATTTAGTACATTTTTTGAAAATATACACGTTAACAAATGCAATTTATTTTTTTAGTTTAAAGAGTTAAAATATTTAACGCATTTATCACAGCATTCATTGTTTCCCGTCATCCTTTGGCTAGCGTTACATTATATGATCACGCTCTTTTTCATGCAAATGTTTTTAAAACATTCATTCACGATAAGACACAAAAGAGAACGCAGTGCAGTCAGTGAATCTCCCCTCTGTGTGGCACAGACACACACGCACGCACGCACGCGCGTGTGTGTGTGTGTGTGTGTGTGTGTGTGTGTGTGTGTGCGACAGAACATTGACAGGTGCATGGCTGGGACACAAGCGTGCATCAGCCTTGCTCATCCTGATAAAAGCTGGCAGTCCAGAAGCTCTTTACTGTGTGCTGTGATGAACCTGGAGAGATCAGCTCAAACTCTGTGTGTGCGCGCCAAAACTGCCTTCAATTATTCACATCACCAATATCATGATAATCATCCACAGCTTGCAAAATTAGATTTAAAACAGATACAGAATCTATCAACATTCAGAGAGTTTGAATATGGAGGCCTGTGATATGTTCATGTTTTACATTTCTGCTGAGTAAGCTGATGCATGACATTTAGATCATGATCTCTATCGAACGAGGCTCTACCAATCAGAATCAAGCACCGGCACTATCCTAGTTATAATACATGTTTTAGACGCTGGACCAAAATTCAATCAAGAGTATCAAAAATCTGACAAAACACACAATTATCATGATGCAATTACCGTCTTGCTTGTAATAACATCTCCCTCCTGTTTCATCCGCTATAAGTAAACAGCAAATCAAATTACTCAAAATGAGTCATAAATATTGTTCAGGATTTGAATTTTGTTGTTTTTTTCAGTATCATTTAAAAATAATTGTAAATGGGTGTTCATATCTACTCATAATTAGACAACTTGATATTTGTGAAACACACAACTCTGCAGACTTCCTGCATAACTACACTAATGAGACACAAACAAGTGATTATGAGAGCACAAAAACACAGAAACTTGTCTTCTAAAGTATTTCTTTTCAAGCGATATGCACAAATTATGTGAAGTTTTAAATGTTTCCTCTATTGGACTTAATGTGGTCATATTGTATATGAGTTTAGTGTCAATGTTACTCAAGGTTTCTTGCAGCGATTATAATCGTATCACATGTTCCTTCTCTCTGACTGTACATGAAGAAGATCTTCACTCCTGATTCTCATTTAATGACGGATAGTGAAACCGTTACAAAGTTTGAGGTCAGTAAGATTTTTTTAATGTCTTTAAAATAAATCTCTTCCGCTCATCAAGGCTGTATTCATTTGATCAAAAATGCAGAAAACATAATATTATTAAAACAATTTTCTGTTAAAATGTGCTTTTTATTCCAGTGATGGCACAGATAAATAAATAAATAAAAATTCTTATTATTATCAATGTTGAGACAGTTTTCAGGACTTTTCAACTCAGTTTTTACTGTACATTTAAGACATCACATTTAGCTGCATACACTGTAAAAAGTGAATATGGGTGTAAGTTGGATTACTAGAACTATTTGAGTCTATTTACTTCGTATTTCTGCTTTCCTAATCGTAATTGATGATTGTACACTCATTCAACTTGAACGCATAGAAATTCACTGACACTCAAATATCTCACTTTCACCCAAAGTATAATTTCCAGTAACCAGACAGTTGACGGTACCCATTGACTTCCAGTATTTTTTTTTTCCTGCTACGGAAGTCAATGGGTGCCGTCAACCGTCTGGTTACCAACATTCTTCAACACATCATCTTTTGTGTTCAGCAGAAGAAAGAAACTCATGCAGGTTTGGAACAACTTGAACCATTTTTGGGTGAACTATCCCTTTAATTGTTTTTAGGGCATAGGGCATAACCACTATGTTTTTATATTTATTTTTATAAATGTATTAGTTGCTCCGTTTTGAGCATAATGCTGTGCAAAGACAACTTTGCAAAAAGACTGTTAATGGAATGTATGTTAAGTGTGTAAATATGAATATGAAGTTTGTAATGATTTCTCAAAGTTTGCAATATGAAAAATACTGATGGCGTATAAAATGAATTAATGTTAATAAATATTTCTAAAGCAATTTGAGTCTTGTGTGATTGACCTGGTGAAATTAATTTGAGAAAATATAATAATTTAAGTTGAGAAAACATGTTTTTTTAGGTGTTACCAATTGAAGTATTTTTTTTTTTAAAAGTTGATCCAACTGTAGGAAAACTTAATACATTTAAGTTGGAATGCAGTGAAATTAAGTCAGACTAATGTAAATAATAGGATTGAATGAACTCAAATAATTTAAGTGTGATTGACCTAGTGAAATTAAGTTGATAAAACATGATAATTTAAGTTGAGAAAACCCAATTCTTTTAGGTGCTACCAACTGAATTATTTTTTTAAGTTGATCCAACTGTTCACTTTTTACAGTGTAGTTGGCTGCTGAAAGTCCAGCTTTCTATGATAAATGTCCATGAAGAGAGAAAACTCAAGGCTGTTGCATGAGCACTAGTCATAATCTGAAACAAACAAAGGTCAGGTGGTCATCTCAGACTCACAGAGGCTTTGACCTGGACTGGAGATATGTATCTGTCAATCAAAACTGAGGAGAGTTTGGCTGAAAGGAAGAGGAAGACAGCGATGACAAGAGAACGTTTGATCATGTGACACGTCTCGGTCAAGATGATCTCACTGCTCAGGAGAACAGAATAGGAGAACTACAATTGTAACATTTGTTGGACATTACTAGACACATTCCTCAACAGCCTCGTGATTTGAGGATTTATTCATGTACATTCAGATTTGATCATGATCAAATGCTAGTAGCTTGACGTGTTGATGACTACTTCTTTCAAATGTGTCTTAGCGGCCCCTAATTTAATAACAAATGATCATTTAGACGGAAGTGAATCAATCAAAACTAACTTTAGCTGGAAAAAACATTTTTCAAGAGCCACTATAAAACCAAACCAATCTCTGTTACCTTAAATTATATGTTTATCTCTGTAAAGCTGCTTTGAAACAATCTACATTGTTAAAAGCGCTATATAAATGAGGATGACTTGACTTGACTTGTGACAGCGTTATTTTTCATAGTTTTTATTTATATTTTGAATTTTATATAATTTTATATTTTTTAATTCATTTGAAAGTTTTAGTAATTTAGTAGTGTGCTACGGAAGTGAATCAATCAAAAGTAATTTTAGCTGGATAATAACTCTATTCTAGAGCTGCTGTAAAGCCAACAAATCTCTGTTACTGTAATTTCCTATTATCACTGTAAAGCTGCTTTGAAACAATCTATATTGTTAAAAGCGCTATACACGAAGGTGACTTGACATGACTTGCTTTTTATATGTATTATTATTAGTATTATTATTTAAATCTGCAGTCCGTAGTTTTTCCTCTTTGTCGCCATCTCTGTTAGAAATCTGTAATTGCAGTTATTCGTGGAATTATCAGCTTTATGTGGGTTGTGTCTCAGCTCCTCAAAATCCGATGTTTTGAGGAGAATGTGAGGCTGTCAGTCGGTGTGATACTGGCATTCAGAATCACAGATTATGCTTTTTGGAAGTATGACCAACATAAGAATTTTTCATCTGAACAAGTAACATCCACTTTTGTTCTGACCAACTAAGGGGAAAACAGCATTGCAGTAAATCACGCTGATTAAATCTATCGATCACTTATCATATCACGTAAAAACATGCAAATTATACTTTGTTCTCAAATTGTTAATGTTAACAACATCAGCATTGCGTGACTACATTTAATGCCCTTCCGATATTTATTCTTGTTTCCGCATGGTTCAGTTGCAGTCTCTTTTTTTCTGTTGCCACTCCGAAGTCTTTCGCATTTTACAACGTGTGAGTCTCCAGTTGTCACTGTTGATTGCCGTTTGAACCTTTCTGGATCCGCCTTCAAATTGATCCGTTTAATAATATCAATTGCTGTGAGAAAGGCTATAAATCTCCAGCTCAGCATCCTCACACTCGTAGCCTACTAGCCGAGACTCTTCTGTATGTGTTCAGATGTGACGTAATGACACACAGACATGCTCGAATTTCCCGCAGAAATCCACCAGTACCACTGGAATTAAAAACATTATTACAAGCTTACCGTTTTGAATCGAGCTATGGCAAGCAGAGAGTTTTGAACACTGGCTGGTTATGTACTTGCTCAAAAATTTATTTAGGATAATTTTTAATCCAAAAAAGTTACGGACTGGAGCTTTAATATTAATTTAGTAGTGTGCTTTTTACATTTACTATTATTATAATTATTATTATTATTATTATTATTAAAGTTTTAGTAATTTAGTAGTGTGTTTTTTATATGTACTATTATTATAATCATCATTATTATTATTCCTATTAATTAATTAATTAATTCATTCATTCATTTATGTATTTATTAAAAAATTATAGTGTTTAGTTTAGTATATTTAATTTTATTTCAGTTTATTCTCTAATCAAAATAATGAAAATGTTGTTATGGTTTTAGTTAACTTTAATAATAAAATAATAAGATCCCACTTCAAAGCCTAGCGAGTTGTCAGTGAATGACATGTTAACAAGTAAATAAGAAAATAAGAGGAGTTGTCAGCATTGGTTGGGCTCAATGAGCCTCTGTATAACAAACAAATCCAAAGATAAGAAATAAGAATAAAGAACAATTTCAGCACACAATATTAGCAAAATGCTCATATTAGCTTCATGCTTCACTGCACTTTTTTCAAATTAAATATTAGCACAGTTTAACGCCACATGGACGTCTTATTACACGCTGAAATGGAATCGCTGTGATTCAGGGCAATGAGCTTTATTAAAATGCAAAAAAATTACAAACGCCCAAGAGAGTGCTATTTGCGTTGGCATTGTAATTGTGTAATATGTGTGCAACACTGGTCTTTCTGCTAATGTTGAGTATAAAGTCTCCAGGCATTACTGAGAGCTGGTGCTAATGACGGCCGGTCGGTGGGACTGACTCGATCCGACGGCAGAAATGCTCGTTTAGCTATTAGAGATCATCTCTTTGCAGTGTGAAATTAAACATTAATTATGAGGGAGAGGTGGGTTCATACATATGAGCAATTAGAGCCGAGTCACAAGTCATAAACAGGGTCGTAGGCTGGGAGAAAACAAATGTGTAAATCTTGCCAACAGAGACATTTATCCAAAGTTATTATCCTTGTAATTAAACTCTGGGGATCTGGACATGTATGTTTGCTTTTCTTTTTTACTACTGTGTTGTGTTCTTGTGTAATATCATTCATTCTGCTCTTACACCAGATATGCTTTAAAGGGGTAATGACATGAGGAATCGCATTTTTTTGGATCTTTTGACATATTAGAGGTCTTTGTGCCATTAAATCATCCTGCAAGTTTCATTATAAATAAAGCATTTATTTAACCAAGCTCCAAACATGGCTCGTTTTGAATTGTGGCATCTGTGACGTCACATGGGTGAATATATTTGCATATGAAATTCATTGTTTTCATGTGACGCCACCCTTATATGAACAGACACCTGGAGGGAAATACAAGGCTTTCCTTCATTGTCCTGCAAGTTATTTTTACAGGTTTGTTTGTACAAAGTGCTCATTGTGAGAAAGTGATATTAAAAGACCAATTTCAGCAAACACCTTTTTGATGATGCACAAACACGCGGATAGATATATGAACGCAACACGCAGTTTCTCACGAGGCAGTTTTCCAAAGAAAACCATTATAAAGAAACTGTTCCATTAAGCATGTTGCATTTATATTCTGGGCTCATCTGCTCGCCTGTTTATAGTATGCATCATTAATGATGCGTACACTGAATTTGATCTTTTAATTTCACTGTTTTAGTACATTAAGTGTTTTTCCCGTGAAGCGTTTTCGAATGTCCCGCTGTTTTCGTTGATATAAATCCTGCAGCAGGTTCTGAATATGATCACAAGTGCCAAAAACCTGCAGTTTGTTCACATTTATTTTGAGAGATGATATTCTTTCAAAATATTCTTGGCTTGAAATAGAGGGAAAATTGACAGGCCTGTGCTGCAGTTCTGTGGATAGATTGCCCTTCACGCAAGTCATGTGACTGAAAACTATGAATACGTTAACAAGGCACAGTGTAATGGAGAGTTCGCAGAGAGTCTTTCGTTGAAAGATGAAGCAGTAAACAGTATTGCGTCTGACAGCAGCTGCATCACAGCCTCCAAGTAAACTATTACATCATGCTTTGTCTGTAAATTATGGTTTTATATGGAAGTTTTCAAAACACTCGCCTTGATACTGTGTCCTACGCAATGATCATAACAGTGGCAGTTTAATGACAACCCTTAAACGCCCACTGAAGTGCCTTGGATCACGCAGCTTTGTATGATGTGTTGACAATATTGAATGGCCACTCCCCCTTTTCAAATAACCAATAGCGTTTAGTTTACCTCACACACTGCAAGTCGTACTTGACAGCACCATGGAAGCAATTCTGAGCGCTGCATTTAATAGTAGAGTTGTAAATAAATACTAGTCATTTCATTCTTAATCGACGTACAGTTGGAAACCGGAATAAAACTTGAGCGTTTGAGCAGCAGAACACACTTCGTGTCAGCAGTCGCTTTGGATTCAGTGGTAGCTTTAGATTCTAGAGAGCATTTGATTGGACGGATGTTGTGATAAGAAGCTGAAGTCCGCGATGATGTCATAAAAAACAGTGATCTATTTTAGGTGGCGTGAGAGACTACGTTTTGAATGCTTATATCACCTAAATGCAAACTTCGTCATTGTTTTGGAGCGCACCAGCTCATTCATGACCTTAAGGCTAACATACTCAAGCTAAAAAGCTTGATTTCAGGGGGATTTCATCCCATGAAATCAAAATGGACATCTGATTTATCAGTGGACATCATTATTTTTTTTAAATCATGTTCCAGGTAATATTGAATCAGAATAACTTCCTCTTGCAGCATGACTTCTCTTCTCTGATGACGAGGGTGGGGCAACCTGTCAATCACATGAGATCCACCAATAGCAAACCACAACCAGCCAATCAATTCCCACACACAAAATCAAGCCCCGCCCACCGGTGTTCTTGTTCCAGAAATGTTTCACTCAGATAGTCGGCACAATAGAGAAGAAAAAATGAGCACAACTTTAGTTTCATCCTAACTTTAAAGGAGTCCGTCACTTAAAACTGGATCATTTAACCTCCAGGAACAAACGAAAATAATAATGTCATGACCCCATTAAAACATACAGTCACGCCACATAAACAGTGACCCGTTTTATCACCCAGCAGGAAAAATCACTTAAAGTATCAGGACACTGTCCTCAACAACACACACGACCTGAGGAATCCTTAATGTCTTCAGCACAAACGCTACAGGAGGAGATTTGCAAAGTTTAATACTTTTGGATTAGGGGTTTGTTTAAGGTATGAGCACCAGTAATGGTGACGCTTGCCCAGGCAAACACAACCAATAAGGAAATACATCACATGACGTGTCTCAACACATTATGAGCGCAGAGATGCAGATGAATGAGACGGTAGAAGAGAGGCACAGACTTTCCATGTCAATGAGATCACATTACAAACAACAGACACATAATCATTTCTGTGTGCTTCACTGCAAGAAAATCGTGCTGAGGGTTTCTGAAATGTGAGCAATGTGTGAATCTTCCTGTAGTAAGATTAGAAGTTTGGTATATAGTTCTTATATAGGTATATAGTATGTAGTTAGACTAAAAATGTTTATATAAATCTAGTTACAAAAGCCAATGCATGTTTACACACTGTTTTTCAGTAAACAAACAAAAGAGGAATGTTATACCGTCTTATACTGGAATACTTGATTTTGATTGGTCTATTAAGTAAAGACCTTAATCACAGCAGCGCCATCTTTGATTTTTAACGGGAATGAAAGCGAGGCTGTGAGGGACAGGCATGCATCTCTTCAGTGGGTTGTACAGTTATTTAATGTGTTTTTGGATTGTTCTGCCGACGGATCACTGCAAAATATCTTTCAAAGAAATGTCAGTAGACCAAAAAAAAAAAAAAAAAAACAGACAATATGAGCTGTGGAAAATTATAAGTGATCTTGGAGCTTTATACAGCTTTATACAGTGGATGCCACTGAAAACAAGGTAAGTCTTTCCCTCACAGTCTCGGTTTCATACCGGAATAAGGTCTATTGAATGGTCAAATATGATGACACTATTTTATAGCACTGAATGCATTCTTAAAAATTAATTTATTACACAACTGTATGTCTCATTTCTTTTGTATAACCCCATGCTCTTTTCTCACACAAAGGAAAAATGATCCAATGAATATTTCAAGTACATTTGCTTATTTATTGCTTATTTAGTAGGATAATATGTCTTGTTTTATTAAAGTAAAAAGTAGTCTGGTGAATCCAGACTGACTGTACATTACCAGTTTAACAAATGTTTGAAATAAATTAATGTTTTTATCGATCAAAAGTTGCAAAGACTTTTGCATTGCCATCACAGAAATATATAACATTTTAAAATATATTTAAAAAAATAAGACAGTAATTCATAATTGCAATGAAATTTCACAATATTACGGATTATACTGTAATGCAGACTTCTTTCAAAAACATAATACCGTTTCAAACTCTCTCT